>NC_090937.1:83248249-83582177 GCF_040938575.1 Ambystoma mexicanum
TAGAAACATTTCTTAAGAATACAGGCACCACATTTGTATTAGACCCTTGAAAGTCTCTGTAGGTTTCTCGGAAATGGTTTTAATATGCGTTGTCCATTTTCCATTCTTATCGAATGTTAGATCCAGATAACAAAACAAGCTCACCACATCGATACATCAATTTCTTTACCCTTTTAATAATATGCATAATCCTTTTTTGTCCCTTCCCAAAGACCATCATTTTCGTTTTTGCATGTTTAATTTTAACCCATTGAAATGGAAATAGCTTTCTGGATATACAAGTCTCTTCTGAGGTCCCCAGGTGCCCCAGCCAGTAGAGCTGTCTTGTCCACAAATAGGAGTGATCCATAGGTCGCTTTATGTAAAATGGAGGTAGAGGGCGATTCTGAGGCCACTCCTTTCTGGGTTAAAATCTGATAGAAATAAAATAAATAGCAGTGGGGACAATGAACATCCTTGTTTTACACCTTTGTTTGTTAATAAATGTGAAGTAAAGCCCCCCCGTTGAGGAGCAGCGCACTGCTGCAGAGGTGACATCCGTAAGGGCTTTATCCTCTGAAGAAAAATGTAGTGTTGAATTTATTAACGAGTGGCGAACAGACCTTGTTGTACAAGGTTTTCAATCTAGAATTGTGTTTGACCTGGTATTGAGGGAATCAGCATCGTTCAGACATTCAGATCTTGCTATCTCTACTTATAATATCAGGTTTGCCCAACATGAATCCATTAGTATTTTGTGTCAGCGCATTACTGGTCCCCAGGTTGGACGAGGTGGTGGGGTTGTCAATGTCGACAGCACGCTCGGTCAACTCTTTCCTCAGTGAACGACAATGCAGGGTAAGCAGTGTTGTGGATGAGGCAAAACCCACTGAGCTTATGCAAGGAGTACCTCAGGGGGCCTCTTTGTCTCCGATATTCTATAACATCTTTACCGTTCCCTTTCTCAATTTTCTGGAAAACAACTACATTGAGTTCACAAATTATGCTGACGACACATAATGTGTCATCCTTCTATCTGGCAATTTTGTGCAGGATGAGACTATTATCAATAGGATATATGGTTTGATCCAAAGTTGGATGTGCAATAATGGTCTCGTACTTAGAACCAGCAAAACTGAGTTGATGCTAGTGGGCATTGAAGCTAAAACTCGTAAGACGGAGTTGTAATACGCCCATCTTCAAATTGATGGATGTGTGATCAAAACAAAAAACAAAGTTAAGACCCTTGGGGTCTACTTCGACCATAATCTTGATATGAAGGCACAAGTCAGCAGCCTGGTCTCCTCAGCCTCATATTACATCAAGCTAATTACACATGCACGCCCATTCATCTCCAAAGAGAACCGAGAAATACTCGCTAGGACTATGATGGGCTCCAAAATCGATTACTGTTGTAGCCTATTAGCAGGTCTGCCGAAAGCCCATGTCAACCGGCTTCAAGTTGTGCAAAACAACTCTGTCAGAGTTATTATGGATCTTAATAAGAGGGACCATATCTCTGAGGCCAGGAGAAGTCTTCATTGGCTTCCTATAAAAGATAGAATTGCCTTCCGACTTATGTTGATCACCCACAAATGCTTGAGAAGTACAGCTCCAGTTTATTTGAAGGAAGAGCTGGTACTAAAATCTAACGTACATAATCTCAGATCTAATAACTCCATCCAACTAAAAATGTCAGCCTGTAGGTTGTCGCAGGTAAAGAAAGGAGCATTTTTCGCTGCAGCCCCGTCTGTCTGGAATGCAATCCCCTTAAGTCTTAGAGAGGAAACTGCAACACCTGTCTTTAGAAAGAAACTAAAGACTTTCCTGTTTAGTTAGGTTGCTCTTTCATGACTTTGTACTGATCCTCCTGCTATAGCGGGTCTTGTCTGGTCTCTTATTACCGAGGTAGATGTATTTTAATCTTTGTTTGTCTTTGTCTGTCTGTCTGGCGCCCTTAAGCCCCCGGGTCAGTTGTGCGCGATATAAATTAAGAAAGTAAAGCAAAGCGCCTTGCAGAAATCTTGATTGGGGGAGCGGCCCTTGAATGGTTTCGATCATTTCTGGATGACTGGACATGTGTGCTTTCCATTCCTCCTTTTCTGTCTGTACCCTCTGCCTGGACGTATGGTGTACTACAGGGATCAGCTATTTCCCCTTTGTTATTTAACATCTATGTTCTCCCATTGTTATTTCCCCTTTGTTATTTAACATCCATGTTCTCCCATCTGCGAAACTGATTCATTTCCATGGGTGCCGATTCTACGCTTACGCTGATGATACCCAGCTCATTGTAAGAGTAGATTGGGAGCATGGTGTGATGGCAGCTCGACTTAAAAACTGTCTTGCAACCATTGGCAGCTCGATGAATGCAAATTGGTTAAAATTAAACGCCAAAATAAATTAAGTTATGGTTTTTGGCCGTTCTCCAGCTGCCCAGGCCCTCTGGACCACTGATTTCTGGCACTTATCAATGGGCTCTCTTCCCACCCCCGGTGAGGTACTGAAAAACCGGGGGGTCAAATTTGCTGCATCTCATTCTGCCTCTTTTGAAGTTAAAACAAAAACATAATGTCATCGGCCAAATTGCTACTCACTTATATATCAGTAAATACAGTTCCACATTGAATTAGAAACATATTTATTTAAATAGTGCTAAAGTAAGTTAAAAGTGTCTGCAGACAGACACCAGTCCCAAAAATAATTGACAGGATCACCAGTGCTAAAGATTCAATATTCCTAGCAAAGTCCATACTCTTTCATTCTCATGTATACCATGAACCAGTCTCACAGCTGGTCCACACACATCACCCAAATGGAGTGGCCCATGGTGTCACAGAAAAGGTGCACTCACAGGTTCACCCAACATCCATCTCGTAATTCTTTAACAAAAAATTAGATACATAAATATACAAATATTTGATCATAAGCCAGACTAATTTACTGGCAGAATATGATTTAAAACAACATTTTTGATAAAGTGCAACCTATTGCATCAAGGATTCAAATGAAGCCATTTTGACAGAGTGAAGCTATCACCTCCTGGCTGCCAGTTAATGCTGATTCTTCATTTGATGTAACCTGATTGTCGAAGGGGCTTTTTGAGTTTCGGCTGTACTGGCTCGACCTGTTCTGATGAGCCCAGCCTTCTTCAGGGCCTAAGTTTTCACTTGTGTGGTAGATAAACTGCCTGCACTGAAAAGATTTGAGGGGGGGGTCATATCCCAGGGGCAAACCTCATAGTGTCTGTAACAAAACCAGATATTGTCGGTGTGCTGGAAATGGACTCGAAGCCTCCTCTCCGAAAACTCTTTTAATGTCCCAGCATGCGTAATGTGGCAGAGTAGATGTTCCTCTATTCTAGACGGTCCATGTTGCTATCAGGACTCCCATTGTTCAGAGCCTATGCAGGACGCATGTCTCGGCTTTACTTTGCTTCTTTCATATTGGCAGAATGGATCCCCGGAGGTTCCAAGGAGACCTGCTTTGTTCAATGTGGGGAGCCTCTAGCTGAAGCGAGTACTGCCACTTTCGCTGCACTCAGCGTCTTTTCAGGTTAAGGTGAGATGTAGTTCAGGACACGTAAAACTTAGGCCACTGAGGAAAATGTGCCTGTTCATCCCCACAGAATTATGGAGTCTGGTTGGCTCAGCATCCATTTCAGGGACCTTGGACTACCGCAAAGCTACGCTGTCAGGTCACCCTAAATTTGTCATACAGCGGTTGCAGGTGGTGCAAAACTCGTCTGCTCATCTGGCCGTTGGTCTCCCGAAGTTTGCACATGATAACCCGGTACTGTGGAGCCTCCAATGGTTGCCAGTGGTGGCGAGAATAAAATGTAAGACTTTGTGTCTCGTTCATCGGGCCTACTATCCCTCTGCAGCACTCTATCTCTGTGGGAAACTTGTCAATTATCCCCCTTCACGGAACCTGAGCTCTACAAACCAGTTAATGCTGTGTGTCCCTCGTTTTTCCAGAGTCACGGTTGGGGACGAGCTTTCTTGGTCGCTGCTCCCACCCTGTGGAACCTTCTTCCTTTGACCTTGCATGCCATTGCTGATCATCTGGCCTTTCGGAAAAGCACTTAAAATTGATCATTTTTAGTTAAGTTGGCTTTCTTTTCTCTGGGTTGTATCTTTCTTGGTCCTCTTGACTTCTTGAAATGTACAGCGCCATGATACCCTCTGGTCACTGTCACGCTTTCAGAAGTTCTGATAACATAACATTGAACAGCCACCTGACCCAGTAACCCCAACTGAATCCGATCTACTTTGGGTTGGTTGGTTATGGAGACCACCGGACAGGATTGGCCCAGTATTTACACCAATGGGGGCCTGTTTAACATTCTTGGGGGAGGGCGAGCCGTCAGTTCACATTCCATTACCGATACCTCATTTGAAGAAGGATTGATAAGCGAAGGCCCCCTGGGCGGCGCTACTATTGTGTGATCTTTACTGACTTTTTTTGTTTGAACAATGACTCTTGATTTGTTAAGTTGCGAAAGAACTTCCTTGAAGAGATGTTAAGTGTTTTTTTTGTCTTTACATTTTTTTTCTTGGTACCTACTTCAGGCGAAACATTCTTTCTCTTCTGTGTTGCCTTCCTCCGCCCTGTTGCGATGCGACTACCTGCTCATTAGCAGGATTATTCATCACAGGGGGGGGTTGTGTTGTAGGTCTGCAGAATTTCCCACACTCTGTAAAGATAACTCGCTTGACAGAGTACTGAGGCAGCGAGGTGACAGACTGTCTCTGCTGGGACGAGTCTGAAGCGTTCTGAAGCAGATCAGCTTGGCGAGCTGACTGGACTGTCTCTTCCGGGACGAGTCTGAAGCGTTCTGAAGCAGATCAGCGCGGTGAGCTGACTGGACTGTCTCTGCCGGGACGAGTCTGAAGCGTTCTGAAGCAGATCAGCGCGGTGAGCTGACTGGACTGTCTCTGCCGGGACGAGTCTGAAGCGTTCTGAAGCAGATCAGCGCGGTGAGCTGACTGGACTGTCTCTGCCGGTACGAGTCTGAAGCGTTCTGAAGCAGATCAGCGCGGTGAGCTGACTGGACTGTCTCTGCCGGGACGAGTCTGAAGCGTTCTGAAGCAGATCAGCGCGGTGAGCTGACTGGACTGTCTCTGCCGGGACGAGTCTGAAGCCTTCTAAAGCAGATCAGCGCGGTGAGCTGACTGGACCTTCTCTGCAGGGATGAGTCTGAAGTATTCTGAAGCAGATCAGTGCAGCAAGCTGACTGGACCTTCTCTGCAGGGACAAGTCTGAAGCGTTCTGAAGCAGATCAGCTTGGCGAGCTGACTGGACTGTCTCTGCCGGGACGAGTCTGAAGCGTTCTGAAGCAGATCAGCTTGGCGAGCTGACTGGACTGTCTCTGCCGGGACGAGTCTGAAGCGTTCTGAAGCAGATCAGCTTGGCGAGCTGACTGGACCTTCTCTGCAGGGACAAGTCTGAAGCGTTCTGAAGCAGATCAATGGCTTGCGATAAATCCAACTCACCCGTTGAATCCAACTCACCCGTTGACTGATCAAAGTTAAAGTAAGCCCTCAGCTCTTCTTCCCTTGCTGCATTCGTTTTGAATTACATTTAAGATCACTGTATGCGTCCTGACCTCAGACTTGATACTTTCATATAAGGTCGCAAAGGATGACAGAACATAATTTAAAGCCACCAGGGCTTTTTGCACAATTATTTATTTATTTATTTATTTATTTATTTATTGCATTTGATCACACGGCCAAACCCTCTGGTATCACAGTGTAGGTTACATACATCTTAGTTTTCATGTGCAAATACAGGCGTGTATATACATTTATAGATAAGATAAGCAGTTGCAATTTTCTTGTGAGTTATTAAAATGGTTACATGCATGATAGTACTTACGTTTGAGTTAGAGTTAGTTAGTATTTGTTGAGCAACCAAGTTGTTAATTATTTCTTGAACTTCGGGAGGGATGTTTCATTACACAGGTGGGGCGGGAGCCTGTTCCAGATGCGGGGAGCTGCTATCAGGAGGCTGGCGTTACCTGCTCTAGTAGTGGTGAAGCATGGGATGTAGAGGTGTCTAATGGCATTAGATATGAGTGATCTACAATCACTATGCTACGGTTGAGGTAGATGGGGGCGGTGTCAGATATGCATTTATGGGTGATGGTCATTATCGTCAGAGGCCAACTGTCTAGGGGGAATGAGAAGATCTGGACTACCTCGGGTGGGGAGTAGAAACATACGAAGACATTGCTAAGTCACTGTCATCACTATCAACATAGGAAAAGATGGGCAAGGTTTCCGGAAGGGACTCCAGGCCAGCCACTTCTGCCTGATCAAAAGAAACCACTGTTCTCAGCATTTCACTGTTTCAGCATTAGACATGGAGTGGGGCAGTTGTTCCTTTGCACTGAAGTCACTGACAAGTCTCAAACCTTCCATCTCATTCCCTTTAGGGGCAGGGGGCGGCATAATTGCCAAAACATCTATTTGCAAAAATTCTGGACGCCTTTGACACGCCTACCTCCCTTCCCCTTCCCCTTTGCCTGAAGACGGGAAGGGGGAGTTTGCGCACCATTTCCATCATTTGGCCATAAATGCTCATGTCTGATGGTTTAGAAAGGCTTCTCAACGCACACATAACGCCATGACACTATGCTTGAACAGGTACTCACTAACGTAAGTGCCATGCCGGCAGTGGCTCAAAAACGGTTGATTTTGTCAAAAACGTTTAAAGCAAACTCGCTGCAACTGGTCCCAATTCGTGTTCCCACCTGGTTAATCTGAAGGAAATAATAAACAGCGGTTCACAGACTGTTGCCGGCAGTCCTTTCGCTGTTGTGTTGAGTTATCTTCACTGTCCCCCCACTCCTCAAAGCTCCCAAACTGCTCCATAACTGCTGTGCTTATCCGTGCTTCGCTGGTGCTTGCCTGCGGCAGGGATTGTGTTTCTGAAGCCCCTCCCCAGCAGTAAAAATGAAGGAAACACCACACTACACCAGTCAAGTGCACCGTAAGCAGCTGCCACTCTCTGCTCAGCTCCACAACTGATGTGCTTGTCTCTGCTTGGCTATCAGAGAATTGGAAGGTGTGGGACGGGGCTACTTGCCCATTTTTTGGTTTGTTAGGGCTTCCTCACTGACCTCCATTGTCAGCCTCGCATTGTACTTGGGCTTAATCTCCCTATTGTCATCTTACTCACCCTGGGCTACCCTCATGATACCAAAGAGTGGAGGGCCTTCAAGTGATTTACCCCCCAGAGAAATCAGGAGGGTGTTGTTAGATGTTTCCGGCACCCGTGACCTATGGGATATTTCCAAAACAGACAACATTTTCTCTAACATTCCTAGAGTAATATCATAGGAAGAGAAAAGGGTTGGGTTCTAGATAACGAACACTCCTGTGCTGATCTCTGTGAGTAGTCTGCTTGGATTCTATCTGGTTCTGCAAGGTCACAGGCTGGAAGAGAAAAACCCAATACCTCTTGAGAAGGAAGTTTGGCAAAATGTCCTGGTTACCTTGCAAGGCGAGTAATATGACCCTTTAAAATGAAAGGGTCTCACGCGTTTTAGCTGTGGTTGTTACCTGTGTGTTTTCATTTGCATTGGAACATAGTTTAGAGACATTGGGCCTCATTACGAGTGTTGTGGTAAGGCAACAACGGTGCCGGTAGTGCTACCGGCCCGTTGTTACCTCGCCGCAACATTACGAGTTTGCTCGCGGTTGCAGCTCTGCACACCTGGTCAGAGCAGACGTCCAGAGCGGCACCCGTGAGCAGGCCAAGAAGGTAGCAGCGGTACCGTTACTAACGGTACCGCTGCTACCATCCTCCCCATTCCCATTGCGCCCTATGGGGGCCCAAATGGGAATGGGGACGTACCGGGTCCGGGTCCTGAAAAATGGGAATTACCAGGCCCGCAAAGTTCGGAATGGCCCGGTAATTCCCATTTTTCAAGACCCGAACATGAGTTTGGGGGTAGCCATGCCGGTAAGAAGTTCTTAGGGCTGAACATGAAGATATTCTGTGTGGTTTGCAATTAGCAGATGTTAGAAGAGATGTGGACATACATACTTTTTTACAGGATCCTAAGAATGGCCGTGTAATCAGAAGGCTGCTCATAACAATAGTAGAGGAATTAGTACAAATACCTGGCAGGATTGTCATCTAGTATGCAAAAAGTCTGTTAGGCTGTTGCCTAAGAAGGGTTTTGCTCTGTCTGGTCATTTTGGATGACAATTCTGCCATCTGCCTTTGCAAACCACACGGAATCTGGTCCCATGAACCTTACCCATCTGCCTTGATAAAGACCCTCCGGGGTTGAAAAGCGTGTCGGCTGACCTCCTCTTTGTAGACAATAGTGTCTAAACTATGTTCCAATGCAAATACAAATACACATGTAACAACCACAGCTAAAACGCGTGAGACCCTTTCATTTTAAAGGGTCACATTACTCGCCTTACAAGGTAACCAAGACATTTTGCCTAATATCATGGAAATTTGCTCTTTGGACATCCGATTTATTATGTTGGACACTAGGTTTTTATTTCCACCAGAATGGCCTCTAAGGATGACAAATGATTGACAATAGTCGGAGCCCCGTTGAGTGATGATCTGGGCGTATCTTCTGGATAGAGGGAGCCAAAAACAACTCACACACAGAGTAGAGGATTTCCCGGTATTCTGGCAACTCAGGATCTACTATTGTCACCATTTCATTTCCAGATGCCAGAGTATTTTCCTTTATGCCATCCTTCATCAGGCTTAATTTGTACTTGTATAACAGGTCCGTTATCACTCCTGGTATTACAGCGATAGATGCAAAGCCAGTGGGCTGGGACCCTTCGTTAATACTCTCTCCTAGAGGAAATCCCTGTCTTTCCTCCAGATCTACTTCCTCACTTACCATTTCCAAATCCAGAGCCTCATCTATTATTGGGGTGAATGGTGAAGTAGCTCTCTGCTCCATGGTAAGAAAGAGACAGTTGACGTTGTTCTTATAGGAGGATGGGGCGGTGTAGTCACGATCCCGAAACAACGTTTGTCATACAATCTATCAATAGAACACTCAAATAATGATCTGTCGGATGTTTCAGACGATTCGGTATGCTTTTGGGCAGACACCCCCTTTGAATCTGAGGCAACTGGCCAGGAGAGAGTATCACAGCAGTTGGGGGCACCTGGCTGGTAAGACGTTGCTAGTATCATAGTATTGCCTCTCTTGCCCCCTTGGTTGGGGTACCATTAGGATATTCATCTTGTACCATAAAGAGAAGTTCGAAATTCGAAAGTGGACAAACCAATGCTCCTGGTAGGGGCACCAGCCCCTGCGGAAAACGATGAGCTTTTATCATGTCCTGTGGTGGCCTTTGGCTGGTTTATGGTCAATCCATCGATTTCAAATGCATTTCCATCCATGCAAAAGCATCGAATGCCTTTCCATCGAAATGCCATCTTTTACATGTGAAAGTGCATTTCCATCGAAGCCAGTCCATCGAATTTCTAAATGGACAAATTTAGATGGAAATGCACTTTTAAATGTAAAAAGCAGCATTTCGATGCATTTTTTTGTAACATTAAAACGTTACATGGGGCTGTCCAGTGCTGAAATCTTCAAAGGATTTTAGCACTGGCCAGCTTCATGTAACGTTGCATTTTTTGTGTGGGGGGGGTCTCCCATCCCCCAAAACACCCCGCTGGACCCTAAACCAACTCAAACCCTAAACCTAATTCTAACCCTTGCTCTACACTTAACCTAACCTTAATTCTAACCCTTGCCCTACCCCTTACCCTAACCCTAAATCTAACCCTTGCCCTACTCCTTGCTCTAACACTTACACTAATCCTAAATCTACCCCTTACCCTAACCCTTACACTTGCCCAGCCCATAACCTAACCCTAATTTTAAAACAAAAAAATCCATCGAATTTCCATCTAATTATATTCAATGAAAAGGCATTTCGATGGAAATGCTTTTCATTGGATAGAGTTCGATGGAAAGGTCTTAGATGTCTTGGATTTCGATGAAAAGACCAGATACCCCTTTGGCTCTATAGAGCCCATTTAATGGAGGACTGCCTCAGTCTGAGAACCCCTGTCACCATCTCGGGAGCTGGTTTTGGCATTTTCAGTCTTCTGGGTCTAGCACATTTATTTCTCGCTGAGACTAGATTTAGCCCTCACCCCCATCTCAGTGGAGCACATGCCTGATGAACCTTAACAATTGCAGTATTTGGGTAAGATGAATGAAACTAAGGTTTCCTGCACTTATTCAGAACCGTGTAACCGAAACCTTCAGGCTCCTGTTTAATAGCCTATAGGCCCATTAACCCTAGAACAATTGCCCAATTGGCTCAAGTCAAGCTACCCGATTGTTGTATCCCCTGTTGCGCCTTGATGCCTGCGGGGGCTTCGGTGCGGTGAAAACCAATAAATAAATACATTAAAATAAATAAAATAAATAAAATATGCCGTGTCACACCATTGATCGGGTGTGAGCAGGTTTTGCAGTGCAATGTAACTGCTGCCACCAAGCCTGAATCTCCCTGCGGTATCTGGGCTTTGCAAACCAGAAGCCAAGCAAACTCATCCCCAAGTCCATAAGCTGTTAGCATAGCCTGCTAGCCCACTGGCTTCTGGGCCCACCCGAGTACCCAAGCACACAGCAGCAGCAACCGCAAGCTGCCTCACCCTCTCAATATAGTAGTGCAGCAGCAGCAGCATCGGCGCAGTCAGATTGGCAGATCTCAGTATCGGGCAAGTATCGAGCAAGCAGCTCCTTGCCTCGACTGACCGCTTCACACACACGCCGCCATGCCTCTGGCCCGTGCCTCTGGCTACTCTACCAGGAGCAGGAACTGAATCCGGATCCGAGTCAGATAAATAACGACTCCTAAGGCTCCTGATGTCAGCTGTCAAGAGGACTATGGCACTAATGAGGCAAGAGGAGGCCCGGAGAGGCAAGGTGCTAGGGGATGCAGCAGCAGCACACCATACCTCCGTTGCACGCTCCTGTAGCTCCGTGGAGCTTGTTTGAGGAAAGTACTCTTCTATGCTCTAGGCGTCAAGCCTAACCAGTCTCCAAACGCTGGCTGCTTCCAACACCTAATTCAAGTTTAGTGATGACCGTGCTACATTCCCACAGAAATCACGCATTTGGTTTGTCTTACAAATAAAATTGAATTGAAAATAAAAAAGAAGTGACCACTGACCATGTCCTCCATCCACACCCAGTGGCCACGTTGCCTTGGGCATAGCTTTTGACCATGTCCTATGCAACTCTAGTGACCATTGCACGTTCACAATCTATGGCTAGCCCTGTGAACCTGGTTCATGGGTTCATGCTGGTTCTGACGGTTTGAGCTGGCTCGAAAACCCGGTTCGAACCTGCAGACCTGGCTTGAAAATGCAGGCCAATCGGAAGGCCTGTGGACTAACTCCACAAGGGGTTGTGCTCAGGTTACTCCCCTATTAAGTTCCCCTGTCCCTCCTGAATGTGGTGAGCACCTCAGGCAATAGGGCTTTTTTTAAAGCTTTTGCAATGTGGGATCGGCTGGAACCTCCAAATAATCTACAGGCCACAATGGTAGTGTTTTGGAAAATGTTCATGATCCCCAGGTCAATAACAATGGCAGTCTTTTGACCAGCCAAGCTGGATACCCTTTACTACCGTATGTCTGTGAATAGGAAATAGCAAAACACGGCTCCCCAAAATGGCTCTTTGAGTCCATTAATAAGGTCCACAAGCAAAGATAGCTATAATGGGATGTTGGCCTCTTTTGGAAGAATTGTAAAATCAAGCTGGACAAACCTTCCCCAGAACAGCAAAGGAATGTGAGTCAGATGAAATACGACCTTCTTGGGCAGGTCTGGTATACATCCAAGCAGCGATTTTTACTGTAAATGCGACCAAACATTATCCTGTGAAAAATTGCAGGGGAACTGCACGTTTTGCCCTTTTTCATGAAATAAGGACCTGGAAATGTGTCTACACTATGTATGTCAATCAGTAGGATTCAAATGAAATTGGACAACCTGATCAGAGCTCTTCGTATTGTGGTGAGCAAGGACTCCTAAAGGGGAATCGGGCAAGTCGACAATATACAAAATGAATAATGGCGGCGCTACAATTCACCCCTGGTTCAAGCCCCTATTGGGGGGACATTTTGTGGATTGTTAATGTTTGCAGCCGATCGGTACATTGACCCAGAAATCTGCATGAGTTCTTTTATAAGGTTCAGATGCTTTTGGAATTCTCGTGGTAGCCAGTGTTGACTATAGGGAACTGCGGCCAACTGCTGGAGAGCATAATTTTCTTAGTAGAGAACCAAAGGTACAATCAGCTCGGTATCAGGTAATAAAATCGTGGCAAAAATGTTGCCGGTAAAAAGAAATCATGGCAAAAATGCTGTGGTTTGACCCAGTAAAGGTGTACCCTATTATACCATTTAAGGGGAACAGCGGATGCGGGGCTAACCCCCGCATCCTTTACATGATTGTGGCGGCAAAACCACAGCATTTTTCCTGCAATATTTTCTATACGCAGCCATTTTTGCCCCAATTTTAAGACATGTAAACATCAGCTTTAGGTTCACAGCTCATCACCCGGAATGCCACGTTATTTATATTATATACAGGTCATGTGTTATGGCCTGGGAACTTGCTGGTGACATGTGTACTTTGCATGTGTGCACAAAGGTATCTGTCGGACAGTGAATGGAAGGACACTAGGCAACATTTCCACTTTGTGTTTGTGCTACTAATCCGCCTCCCATTGTGTAGACCCTGTAAGACAGTGCACTTTCATAAATGGATCTGAAAACCCTTATAAAAATGTTTTTAAAAATCTGAGGGAGAACTCAATATTATTGCACAATTAATTCATATATTTTAGGAAACGAATATTGACTTACCCAGAACTTTGCTGTAGTAGTCATCCCATCCACCCCAGATGGACTGAAACGCAGCATCTTGGACTAGGTAGGATACAACATTCTGTACTCTTTCAGTCAGAGACATCACATCCGACAATTCAGACAGCGTGGCAGGCACGTGGGATGGGGGTGCCGGTATCTTCCCACAGTGCCGCTCCACGGTTGACGCTGGTGTGTAACGAAGGGTGTAAACAAAGGGAACCCCCAGTTTCAAAGCAATAAGATCCCCGCAGAAATTTACCAGGTCAACTAAAAGTACATCAAACTTACTCCGGCTCAATCGCTCCATCAAACTCTTGTTTTTTAACACTCCATCGCAAAGGTGCCTATTGTACTCATTTAACGGGATAGCCATTTGACTGAAACGCCTGTAGAATTGCCATGTATTCATGTATTGCTTCTCGTACATATAGACTTTCATTAAGTCTTCAATTAGGGCATCCACATAACCAGGCTCGACGGGAACTTCAAACATTGTATATTTTTCCAGTGAGGCTGTGCTGTTCGGTATCCTGTAAGAAGAGGAAGAGGGCACTAGCACTGTGACTTGGTGGCCTCGGTCAATCAGTCCATGTATGACGGCCTTAATATTCAACCAATGGCTGCCTTCCGCAGGCCACACCAATATGTTCCCGCAGAGCACGGTTCCGGCGAGCATCATCTGAAGAAGTATCACTTGGGGCAGCTTCTTTGATGTCGCCACATCCGCCAGGCCAGCCATACTGAGTCGTGGGTTCTGCAGGGGGATATTTCTGTTGATAGTTTGGTGATATATAGACCTGTAGGCTCACAACGTTGACTAGGCTCACCTAGTGAACACACTGACTTCTGGACGTTATTCAATGAACTTTTTTGGATTTGTGATAATAGCTATGGAAGAATTCCCTGGAAGAAAAAAAAATATGAGGTTTTAATTTCTTAAAAACTGACATATTTTGCAGACCAGCGACGGCTGATGTGCATCCTCAAAACTGCGTAGATGTAACTAGCTTGACAGATGAGCTAGCCAAGGCCCAATGTATTTTTTGAATATACATTAAATTGGCTTCTAACTCATTCTACTAACCTAGCTGGCAGAAAATCAGCTCTCCCCAATTTGGAGAACGATTTCCCATAAGCTCCACCCTGCCTCCCTTCCAGCTTTTCCAAATGGCGCCGCGTAAGCCACCGATCCATTTTGTGAAAGAGTAAGGGGCTAGCAGTGGCAAAACTACTACAGCTGCCAGTGTGTAAGCCCTTCTTCCCACCCTCCTTGCAGGAGTCAGAGGTTCCTAACATGATTTCCTCATCCGATGCCAACAAGGTGGGTGGGAGGAGAGATGCCTATGCTAGTCAACGAGCTGGCAGAACAACTCCAATTTTAGCACCAGGCAGTTCTTCGCCCCTGCTTTGCTGTGCAGGTAATCCGCTTGACAGAAGATCCACTTCCCAGCTAATTACTGTCTATGAGCCACCATTTGCACGCCATTGTGAATCAATTAACTTAATGTAGGTAAATGACACAATGCTCTGAGCAAATAATCTTTGCAGTGCAACACATACTCATAAAATAACATGGCCTTTTACTTTTCCTAGTTGTCCTATTGCTTTGGGTAAACAACTGTGCAGTGCAAGACATGTGCTTGGATCCAACAATAGCATGAAATGCATAACAGTCTGTATCCATTCCCTGTAACCCAACATTTTCTAAACAGAGACTATACATTTTTTGATCAATTTATCAAAAGTGTGCATTCCAATATCTAAGGAAACATAATCAGAGCTGCGGATATTTTGATCTAACTATTTGCATTTGACTGTGGCCAATGGGAACAGGTTAAGAGGGTATTGTACTACGAGCTTCCTAATAAAGTCATCTCTCATGTTAAGGGGATATAGTTTACAGCCCAGCTCTGTTCTTATCCGGAGGCCGGATCCGATAGATACTAAATACAATGCCTAACCTTTTCTCAGATCCATGGGCTTAGAATAAAACATGGCTTTTGGTGCTGACTTGTAGTTGCTGTGAATATGGGTGGGCGTTCATACCACCTGTCTAAACCCAGCAAACAAACCTTTCCCTGTAAAGAATTTAAACAAAACCGCCTCAAGATGACAGACATTGGTAATAACCCCTTTTGAAAGTTATGTGTTCTCTTGACACCAAATAGAGCACAGAAGGAGGAAAGACAAAGGTGCAAGTTGGTTGTATATATATTTTACACTCCCAGTTCCTCATGCAGTATGTCATTTCGAGGCAGGGTTAGAAACATACAGGACGGATCTTAAAATGCAATTTTCTTCTATCTGCGAGGTAGCACTTAGAATGTTGCCCTAAATAGCAATTGGTATCTAACAACTGAAACACTTTTAGTAAAAGACCCTGGTGAAAATGGGCAAACCATAATCCCTCCATTACTTTGAGCAATTCATCTTTTCTGGCTCAAGATATGGTTTAGCCAACCACCCTTCTGGCAGAAGCAGAGGCCAAGATTAGGGAAGGATGTGAGCTGTCATGCAAATGTATTTAAATGCTTCTTGCCTCTTGGTTTGGACGCATAAACATGATTTTGTATTTGACCATGTCAATTATTGATAAATCAGCGGCCAACATCTAGCATGTAAATGATTTTGAAGAATTGCAGCTCACTGGGGCTTGAAGCGATCCGCTCCACAACATCTGCGTATACTAAAACCGGTAGATATCTTGCAGCGGATACCACTTGGGTTTTGTATACTCTTGAAACCAATGTTATGTGGGAACAAAGAGGATTTCCTCATCAAATGGTGCATGGTACTACATAAATGCTCCTGAAATCTAACATTCTTGACCATTCAGGAATACAAAATCACTAGGAAAAATGTAGAATTTTAAATTACATCGATCAAACAAACATTATCTGCAAAGCAGCAAACCATTGATTGGAGCAAAATGTTGGGAAATCTAAATCAAATCATAAACACACAGGAAGTGTTACAAACAAAATTGCATACATTGAAATAGGATTCCTATGACTATAATTTTGACCATGTGCACATCTGGTTAGAAGAAACATTGGAACAAAATGCAAAAAATGTGCACAGAAATTTACGAGAATAACATCATCAGATTGCACTGAAGGCTGTGTCTTCAAAAGCGCTAGCCTTTGGAAACTTGTCATATGGTGAAGAACAACCAGGACCAATTCAATAAGCTCTTCAAGAATCAGGAAAAAAGGACTGCCCCAGCCAGGGAGGGGGAAAAAAGTTGGATTAGTATTGAGATTAGAACCACAGCAGAATCGTTAGTGGAAAACATTTTGCAATGGGAGCTCATGTCTATTGAGCTCACAGATTTGAGTAAAGGTGTTACATGTGTTCCCCCAAAGAATAACACAGTATTTCCATAGTCAGGCCAATCTACAGCATTTTATTTAGAAAGTTGAGACTGTGGACACATTTTCCTTATCAAATAGATAGTTCAGGACCTGGACTTCAATATCAAGCATTCACAATAAGAAAGGAGGATAGGGGAGGAATATTAGTTGTGATTCACTCCAGTAACTACAATTGACAGATTATAAGAATTACCACAAACTCACATATCCCCTCATAATTGGAGTCCAATCCCTCATCCAGGCTGTTATACAAACTGGAGTTGATCTTAAATTCTTTTATGAGATAAGGTCCACTTTTTCACCAAAAAGTATCTGCTGGCCCCTGTGTTATACCTACAATATACAAAGACACATTTGACATGCTTGACAGGACCATAGACTCCTAATATGATGGGATTTTTGAACCTTTGGCAATCTGTAGTGACACACCATCACCAGAGGGGAACACTATATTTGAGACACCTTAGACTTCACTAGTAAAATGGAAATGTTGAGCAGCAGGGATGACTGCAGAGACGACTGCAGTCTGAAGCAGTTAATTGTGCTACACTATCATTCCTGAGTGAGAAGTCTTTCCAAAGTGCATTCGTTTTGCTGGGCGGCCCTGTGTAAACCTGCTGCCTTCCGCGGAGCAGACACGGAGCTGACTGCGGGGACGACTGCAGTCTGAGGCAGTTCATTGTGCTTCACTGGCATCCCCAGAAGGTCTTTAAGGCTGGCAACCTTCTTCATATTGCCACTCTCAACTCTCGCTCTGCTGTCAAACACTCCGTTGACATCTGCCACCTCCTTGAAGAACTAGACCTTGATGTCCTTGGTCTTACTGAGACATGGTTCACGGCCAGCTCTGTCACGAGCTTTGACACTCTTCTCGCTGATGGCTACAAGATCCTCTCAGCACCCAGATCCTCCCGGTCCGGTGGGGGGGTAGCCCTGATCTTTCCTGAGTGGACTCCTGCCTCTATCATTCCGACTTAGACCTACTCCTCTTTTGAATGCCTTGTATGTAGGCTTTCTCTCTCACCTACCCATTCTCTTACTGTCGTTACCATTTACCGGCCTCCTGGTCAAATCACCTAATTTCTCTCTGAGTGGGCAGACCTCTTCTCCTCCCTCCTGGCCTCTACCACTCAACTCCTCCTCCTCGGTGACCTCAAAATACATTTAGACTCTCCTTGCTCCTCTGCACTCTTCTGTGACCTCTGTGACTCTCTCTCCCTGTCCATCCTCCCCTCTGGCCCGACTCACTCTGCAGGGCACACACTCGATGTCTTGATCTCCTCTGACCTCCCCCTCTCCATACCCCTGACCACTCCTCTCTCCTGGAGCGATCACTCCCTCCTCTCCTCTCATATTTCCCTCTCTTCCCCCCAAGCCAAGCCTACCCCAACACTGCCACCTACCTTCTCGGACATCTGGACCATGAAGCGTGTGTCAGTTGTTGCTTTTGCCTCCACTTTCTCTCCCCACCTCCACCTTTGGCTGTCTCACATCCTGACACAGCCCCTTCTCTGCTCTACTCTTCAATTTCTGATACACTTGATGCTCTTGCCCCTGTCATGAGGATCCGTTTGAAGTCCAAAGCCAAGTGAAATTCCTGGTATGACTCTGACCTAGCTACACTTAAACGTAAGTGTAGGGTGGCTGAGAGGAAATGGAGGACTTCCTGTTCATCCTCTGACAAACTGGCCTGTCGCCTGCTACAAAGGCAATGCCGACTCTCTGTTCTCACCAGGAAGAGAGTCCACATTCAAGCTTGTGTCTCTGTGGCATCTAACAACTCGGCCAAACTCTTTAAAATCTGCAAGGAGCTGGCCAACCCTGCTGCAGTCTCTACCCCTCCTGTTGCCTCCCAGGTTATTTGCCATGCCTTTGCCTCTCACTTCATTTAAAAAACCCAGGACATCCTGTCCACCTTCTCCACGCACACCCCTCATCTCCCCTCTCCATCTGTTCTTGCTGACCCTCCTTTAGCCACCCCCCCACCATCCTTCTCGTCCTTTCCTATTTTCTCCCCTGACGAGGTCGCTAAACAAGTCCGATCTATGAAAGCCTCGTCGAAACAGGTTCATCCCTGTTCCTCTAAAACTATCAAGGACCACATTGACACCCTTGCTCCGGCCCTTGCTGTGCTGATTTTTGCAACCACTCCTTTGCCTCGGGATCCTTCCCCTCCGCTCCCCTCTGAAGCACTCTTTTTTGCATCCTCTTCTCAAGAAACCCACAGCTGAACCTTCTTATCCAGCTAATTAGCGCCCAATTTCCATTACTCCCTTAATGGGCAAACTCCTGGAAATGTTGGCCATCTCTCAGCTTAACCTTCATTCCAATTCTGTTGGCTGTCTCCATGACCACCAGTCTGGCTTCAGAGCTGCCAGAAGCATGGAAACTGCTCTCCTGCACATCCGTGAAGATCTGCTCTCCAACCTTGACTCTAACATTCCCTCTCTCCTCATCCTCCTCGATCTCTCTTCTGCCTTTGACACGGTCAACCATACCATCCTGCTCAACCCTCTCCGTGAAAACCTGGGTATCACTGATCAGGCTCTGGCCTGGCTGACCTCTTTCCTCTCAGATGGACCCGCCCAGGTCCGACTTGGGTCCTTCCTTTCATCTATCTTCCTCTCTACCTGTGGTGTTCCCCAGGGGTCTAACCTCTCGCCCTGGCTTTTCAACCAATACCTGGCACCTCTTGCCCACTGCATTGCCATTTTCTGCTCAAATTTCCAGTGCTACCCTGACGACACTCAACTCATTTTCAGGCTGCCCTCTGGCACTTCCCCTCCCTCTCTCATCTCTGATTGCCTAACTGCCATTCAAGATTGGTGTGCCGCAAATGATCTTTTTCTGAATGCCAGCAAGACGGAGATCCCCCTCATCGGCACACCTTCACCATCCTTTCCCCTCACTCTCTGGCCAGCCTCCCTTGGCCCTCCTCCTACCCCAACCTGCGAGGCTAAGAACCTTGGGGTCAGCTTTGATTCCACCCTTTCCTTCTCCGCCCACATTTCTGAGGTCTCTGAAAAGTCAAATTTCCTACTGCACCTCCTCAGAGGTACTCTGCCTTTCCTCTCCTTCCCCCGGAAGCTCATGGTATCCCAAGCTCTGGTTCTCTCTAGCTTGGACTATTGTAACAGCCTCTTTCTAAATCTACCTGCCTCTACTCTCCGCCCTCTGCAACTAACCCAGAACAGGACTGCGAGAATTGCCCTTGGCCTCAAGCCCTGGGATCGTATCTCTCCAGCTCTGAAACCTCTCCATTGGCTCCCAGTGGATGCAAGGATTAAATTCAAAACCCTCTGCATTGTCCACAAGGCTTTCTGGGGCCTGGGTCCAAAATACCTTCAGCTATCCCTCCAGAAATACCTCCCCTCTCGAGCTCTTTGCTCCTCTGCCTCCACTCCCTCAGGGTCTGTCGTTTTTCAAAGAAACAAGCTGGGGGTATATCTCTGTCTTCGGCTGGGGCCTCCCTCTAGAACAGCCTCCCAGCCATTCTAAAATTTGAGGAGAACCATCTCTGGTTCCGGAAGCACCTCAAGACTTTCCTCTTTTCTTCTGCCTTCGCTCCCCCTCTCCTCTGCTGATCTGTTCTCTCTTGGCACTGTGCACATGGCCACCCTCTGTCCTCTGGGCCCAGGTACCTGCTCACCCTGCCACCCTCCCGCACTGCCTCCGGGCCACCCCTTGCACTGGGGTCTGTATCTGTACCCATATAGCCCCCCCTTTTTCTTCCTGCACTTATCATATCTAGCCTGTCTGCTGCCTTAAACCTAGCACTTGCAAATTGCTGGCTGCACTACCACTGTTTTTTGCCTTTATTATTTATTTATTGTTATTATCTGTTTCTCCTCTGCTTCGCACTATGCACTTCTCACCCCTTCCATGCCCTTTTCCCCTCCCACTCTCCCATGCACTTGCGCATTCTCAATGTCACTGGGCCTACTAAGATCGCTATTTTGTTCTCCCCTGTTCCCCTTCCTTGCCTTGTCGCGCTCTGAAACACTTGTGTATGAGCGCAATAGAAATAAAATATCAATATCAATTCCTGAGTGAGAAGTCTTTCTACAGTGCCATTAGTTTTGCTGGGCGGACCTTTGCAAACCTTCTGCCTTCCGTGGAGCTGACTGCGGAGACAACTACAGTCTGAGGCAGTCTATGGCAGAGGTGGCAGAGGTGGACTTGGAGGCCAAAACTTTGGTCGAAATGAACAGAGGACCGCATTTGAGAAGCGCAAATCTGCGGCGTCCCGGTACGAGTGTTACCTACACCCCCAACGCGGGTGAAGGAGGAGGTGTGGAGAAAAGACCTGAGAAATCCCCAACCGTAGGTAGGAGAGCATGTTTTAATTCATACTGAGTGACTTCAAAAGCAAATTTAGCTCCATTACAGCCGGATCTCTTAATAAAACACGGGGGTAACACTCGCCCACTGGTTCGATCACGCACAACAAGTGAAGCCCTTTTTAACGTACTTCCAACATCAGAGTTATCTAACAGACTCCACACGCGTCAATTGACTGTGTCCACGTTGTGTCACGTAGTGCCCATGTTGGACCTAGCCACCTCTGATTTGGCACTTACGTTGCCAACTCCAGAATCGCCTTCGATCTCCCACACAATGGAAGAAAAACAACGGGACGGAAGTTGGGAACGCTGGAGTTACTGTGTGCCCTTAGAGACAAGAACTCTTTTTTACAATCAGGCACCTGTCAAGAAGCAGTAAAACCAGCTTCACAAGCCACCAGGACCATAAATCAACCTCTCAAGGCG
Organism: Ambystoma mexicanum; assembly: GCF_040938575.1. NCBI lineage: Eukaryota > Metazoa > Chordata > Amphibia > Caudata > Ambystomatidae > Ambystoma > Ambystoma mexicanum. The sequence continues at coordinate 83,269,268 of NC_090937.1, forward strand.
ATAGAGGTAGACATTGAAAAATTGTCGAAGGTTCATGAAATTGGACTTGAAAAACACAACTCACAATTGACAATACAAATTAAAATTCACCAAACAGCTGTTACTGACAATTTGGGTAGCCCTCAATCGGACAAAAGGGCTTTGCCATCATCTCAAAGGGGTCCCGACCAGACTGGTACAACACCTCCAGAAGGCGCGTTCGATCTTGTTTCTGATCAGGACACGAAGAACATTGCGCAGTCGATGTTGGAAGAGTTGATTATCCACCTACCACTCGACTCATTCGAAGCCTTTGTGGTAAATACGGCCGAGTCAGACACTGGGGCCACGATGACTCTCCTAGAGTGAACCCCAAATTTTGCTGCAAGAAAGCTCTCCCAAGCTGTAGAACATACACTAATAAGACGATGAGAGCGGCAAAAAGCAGGAAGAAACAAAACAAGGATATAACTCGTCTTATTCAAAAAGAGAAACCTCCTTTTTCCAAAACAGTTTAAAACTATTTTAAGAAAAAAGTTCAAATGTTAAATAAACTGTCTGGAGAAATATCTGATGCAGAAATCCTAGAAGGGATTGAAGATTCAGTGGACCAACCAGTCATTAATCGTTCAATCGTGTTGCCCAAAAATGGGCTTTCAGATGCACACAAATCAAAGAACTGGGACAGAACCATGCAATCGGTTAGATGGCACTTTGAAAGCCCAGTGCTTCCTTCACAAAAAAGTAATCTACAAACTCACGGCCCTATGCAACCTGTGGGTAAATTGACTCAATCCACAAACTGCAACACGCTTGAGGAAGTCCCTACTCTTATGAGCCAAACACTTACGATTGACTCTGAGAACCGGAGACATGAAGACAATTTGCCGACAATTGATCTTGTAAGCCCGAAAGTGACTGGCAGAGACGGTCAGACCCTTCCTGGAGCTACAGGGGGAACTTGGAACATCCTCACTGAGCCGCCCGAGGAAGCGCGGCACGAAAAAAAAAAAAGAGCGCAACCAAGAGCTTCAGTAACGGCAGGACTTCCAAAGCCTTTTGAGTCAACTCCAAGGAAAGACTCATCTTTCATTAGTCCACCACAAAGCAGACAACTACCTGAACTTCAGCATCACAAGCCCAAAGATTCACCAGGGAAAAACCCCGATCTTTTAACAATAAGGTCTTCGGTCACAATCATGTTGGCCCCATTTTGCAAGCTTTACGAAGCTGTTGCTGAAACCTTAAAAGATCATACAAATATGACTGCAGCAATGAATACCAAACTCCCATTTATTGAGGGCCTTGTTTTGAGAAAAATTAAGGAAACCCCAAGGGTGAAAGACCAATCAACAGAAACAATCTTTGAGAGCTCTTAGGCATTTTCCCCAAAGTTAATACAGAGAGTAATAACACCCAAATGCCTAAATCATCAACTTCGACTGGAACCCAGACCGGAGAGCAAGGAAAGAGACCTAACACTACAAGCCTGTCCTCGGCTAATCAAAAAATCGATTTGACTTGGGACGGCGGCGAAAGAGATCTTAAAACAAAGCCAAAAAATGTAGTCCGCCTACCTTTAATGACATCCCCTGATGATATTGAGCTAAACAATTTAATAAACTGCAAAAGGGGGCCCGGGCCAGAAATTGATGTGTAGTCCAGCACAAAGATGTAAACATAAAACCTGAGTACCACGTTGGGAGAGACCATCCAACAAGCGTACATCCAAAGAGGTTGTCTGAAGAAGTGGCCTCCTTTGGTATTTCTTTCAAAAAGGCTCTCACGATCACAGACGCCGTATCGACAAAAGTTCCTTGGAGAGAGTCTTCCATACAGCATCATGCTAATAACAGATCTTCTAGGAACAGAGAAAGGAGAGTTGTGCTGTTAAAACTCAAAACAAGCAGCCCGCCCCTCCTGGTACGGGTTATCTTCTGGAAATAAAAACAAATAAAAGGTTAAACTAAGAAAATCCTCGCATACAACCTGAAAAAGAAGACCAAGATCTTTCAGTCGATCTAATGAACATGAGCCTCTATACAGTTGAAGATTGTGAATCAGAACTCCTTCTGGTAGGGAAAAGAAAAGCAGATTCTGACGAAGAGGTCAAAATGGATCTGGTACAAACAAAAAAGAAAGTAACATTGGAATCTTTAGCCTCAGCTTTTCTCACGATGGAGGATAAAAGAAAAATAATCTCGATCAACAGATCAAGATGTAATCCTAAGGGGTCTGAAGGAGACAAATTAACAGGACAAAACATTGTCGAAAAGTCAACATGGCAGCAATATAATACAAACAAAAACGCAAAGACAAAATCCGACAATAACCACGATTCACATTCACAAAAAAGGGATCATCAAAGAGCAACTCCGATTAAGGATAACAGAATGAGACAGCTATCACATGACAGGACACCACCTTCAAAGAGGACATACAAACGAGACCCGAATTCCGAAAGCGAAGAGAACTGAGACAGATGGATCTTTCAAACTGGAACGAGTAGTGGACAAAAGGGACAGCTTGATTCTAAATCAGAGCACAGTCATGCAACTTTTCTCGCATATCCCGAGTCTATAACGTTTGAGATCGGAAGATCTAAAAATTGTAGAACCCAGCATTAATGGGCGAAATGAAATAGCCTTCATGCACATTGAATCATCTACGGTAAAGGAATGTCTAAGAAAGGCAGCAGAGAACCTCCAAACTTGGGGGTACAACCTTCAAGAGGTGATTAAGCAAAAATCTGTTCAGGTCACTTCATATAACGATGAGAGGAGGACAACCTTGAGACAAGTTAGGCCCTGTTCACGTTCTAAGGAACCGGACCGGAGCAGACCTTTGCATCGCCTGAACAGTCATCTTCCCAAATTCCAATGGGATAGGCGTATTTTACTTGAAAGCACAAATACGAGGAAAACCTCTTCTTCAACAACATCTCAAATCCATCCAGAAAAAACTAACTTGCAAAACTTTTCGCCTTTAGGAAAAAGGAGTATGGCACACCATCGGCGTACTTCGGCCCTAGACTTTTCAATTGAAGAAAGAGACATGGATCGTTTTCCAAAAGGTCCTATCGCGACCCTGAACATAACATTTGATCGAAACATCACAAAGATCAATAAAGGGACTAAAACAACAAGTGAAGTTGAATTAAACAACAGTCCAGAGGGCGAGAAATGGTCTTGCGTCTCAGCTGCCATAGCAAACAATAACGCAGCTTAGCCATCAAAAGACACAACCCCATTGACTCGACTGGTGGAGCCAATGGGAGAAGATCTGCATGACCATTTATCCATTGTTTCCTGGAACACCAGGGGGGTTGTTCACCTGACAAAAGAAAGTGACGTTAACTTGGGAGACCACAACGTGATCATGTTACAAGAAACATGGCTTTTAAACAAACCATCTTTGGATGGATTCGACATACAATTCTCTCCCGCTTACAGAGGCCTAAAAGGCCGTCCGATGTCAGGGCTGTTAACAGCTTTCCGCTCTAACAGCAGTTTTTACCTGGTTACATCATTGTTTTCATCAAAATTTATATAAGCTTCATTAGTCCTGTGGCATCGAAAAGCAGCGACCAGTGAACAGGTCATAAGGAGAAAATTGATGTTCATAAATACATATTGGAACTCAAACGCCATTAGTGATCATCCTTTCCTAAACCAACTGGATACATTGATTGAGGACCCCAATGTCCACCACGAGGTGGACCATATACTCATCAGTGGAGACCTAAATATGACCTGTAAAGGTATTGGTGACCCAAAAATTAAACATTTAAAATCTACGGGCTCATCAAAAAGAGGCCTGCTATCAGTTTCGCTTATGAAGACCAAAGATCTGCACAATCTCCACCGAACACTTGATGGAACAAGCAACTATGTACCGACTTGGGAAAGAGAGGATCAAGTTGGGACCATTGACCATATGTACGTCTCAAGAAATCTCCTCGCTGAAATTAAGACCTTCAAGGTAATCAGAACAACTGAGAGTGACCACAATTTATTGGTGACCAAATGGAAATCGCCCAAACCCTTCAGTCATCATATGCCCCATGAAGTGGAAGAGGGTAACGGTGCGATTCGCCTTGAATTGACAGAAGCTGCAATTATGCAACTTACAAGAAGATACCTTAACATCGGCCTTGGAGAAAAATTTTAAGGCAACCATGTCATAGATTATCGCCCACTCCTTTTGGCTTACCAGAAGGTCAATGCAAAGTCCCGAGAAACAGTGAAGTTAAACACCCACAAGTATGATCACTTGCTTGTGGACAAAAGAAGACTGGTACATAAATTGAAAAGACTCGCAAGAAACTCTAACTCACTTAAGATAAAAACAGAAGCCACAGAAGCAGAGAAAGAATACAAAACTTGGGTAAGAAACCATAGATTCAACATGCATCAAGAAGACTCACAAGAAATGTTGCGAGCAACCTGTGGTAGAAATACAAGTACTTTCTGGTCCCTAATAAAACCCACCACGAAGTTACAGTCTTACAGAACTGTGTGGGCAAATTAAAATGGATCGACCATTTTGATACTCTGTACAAGAAACCAAAAGAAAGTTCAATTAACAGCGCATTGATAAATGACGAACCATGGGACATGCCACACAATCCAGAGCAAATACTGTCTAAAATAAAAAAGTTCAATCTTTCAAGAGCACCGGGCCCAGACGGGGTGACAAACAGTGAATTGAAACAGAAGCCAGTGGCTTGGTCTTTATCAGCAGAGTCTTCCAAAATTGTGAGAGAACAAGATCGGTCCCCCCCTCGTGGAAATGTGCTAACATATTTCCGATTTTCAACAAGGGGGCGAGTGATAACCCGAAACATTATCGCCCAATCGCACTGCTTGACTCAATAGGGAAGATTTTTCCTTCTTTTGCGCTGAAAAAATGTCAAGACTGGACGTCTATCACCAAAGTGAACGATCCGTTTCTGACTGGTTTCCTTAAATCTACAGGGACAACAGCAAATATCCTTCTGTTGAGCATGCTCAAAACTAAAGTGTTGGAGGGGAAACCAAGAGTTTTCATGGGCTTCATTGACCTGGTCCAAGCCTTTGACCAGGTCAACAGGTCCAAATTGTGGCACAAACTGACCACCTGGAATTGTCCGCCATCGATCTTAGGACCTATAAAGGCATTGTATGGAGAAACATCAATCCAAGTGCGACTGAGTAGGGCAGGCCAATTGACAAAAACAATTAGTACAGCTCGGGGAGTGAAACAGGGCTGTCCACTGGCCCCAGTGCTGCACAACTCCTATACGGCAGATTATAAGACCAGTGGCCAAGGCGTCAAAGCTTTCCCTCCGATTTTTGGTGGGGAACCTTTGTCACGGATAATCTACGCAGATGACATCATCATTATGGACCAGATGCCAGTGGATCGCCAGAGGAAGTTAAACAACTTGGCCCTCTTTATCAAGGAGAACGACCTGGAGATCAATAATTCTAAAACAAAGATAATGGGCCTCATTACAACCCTGGTGCTCCCGTAATGAAGGGTGCCTGTACGGGACCGGCACCGTTCATTACGGGACACCCTATTACGAGGTCCCCTTGTGGGACCCGCTCAGAACGTCTGGTCAGACCAGACATCCTTAGCGGGTCTGGCAAGGGGACCAGGGAGCTAATAACGGGCCTGTTATTAACAGGCCCGTTAGGAGCTAATAACGGGCCCGTTATTCGATCCCTCCCCATTCTCATTGAGCCCTATGGGTGCTCAAATAGGGATGTTTTTTTTTAATGAGGAATTACCGGGTCCTCCAAGGTTGCAATGGCCCGGTCACTCCTCATTGAAGGAACCCAGTCCTGGAACCCGGTATTAAGGGCATGTCTACCTCCATACTCGTAATGAGGCCCAATGTCTTTTGAGGCAAAACAAAAAAAGAATGAACACCTAAAGTGGTTCACTGATGATTGTCGCCTTGGAAAGAGTCAGGAGTTTCAAATACTTGTGGGTGGTATTAAATTCAAGCCCAAGGGAGCTCCCGATGCAAGAACCTCTTTACAGCAAGATAAAACTATTGATCACACAGACTAAAGCAGTAAACAAAAAAAATATGGCAGATTCTCATTCATACCTGTTCTGAATTTTTATAAGGCCAAAGTTATACCTAGCTTCACATACGGGGTAGAAGCAATGCCCAACCTACCCGATTCCCTGTTATACAAAAAGGCCATTGACCCAACCAGCCCTACAATCTTTGGCCTGATGAGAAAAGAGATTGAAGGAAACAGCACCAAAACCATGCTAAAATGGGTTACCCACATCCACCAGTCATTAGAATTGATGGGATGCACCAAGGAAGATCTGATGAACAACCCGAATAAAATCAAAAGAAAACTTCTTGAGTATGACTGGATAAACACGCAGGAAATGGCTGATACAAATATTCCTACACTCACAAAGAGAATAAACCAACCTGCAAAATACCTCAAAAATTTCCGAACAAAAGCTTAAAAGAAAACTTCACGCGGATAAGATTAAATCTGCTGAAAACAAACGAGGTACTTGCGATAAGGAACAAATCGAGTGAAAATCAATGCCGATTTTGTAAAACCGCTGCAACAATTGAAACATCAAGACATCTGCTGCTGAATTGCTAAGGATTAGCTAGACGGCGCCAGACTTATTTAGACTACATTTTTGCAGGTATTCAGTTTTACGACGAGGAGGAATGGTGGTTTCGCCTGCTGCGTGGTGAAACGACCTCATGGGTCATTGCAGTCACAAAATTCTTTAAGAAAATCGAATTGGACTATTCACAAGAAAAGAGTGACAATGTAATGGTCTGATTTAGAGTGAAGACGAACGAGGGGGGATTAGGTCAACTAAGACGATCAACACAATAAAATGCCGTGCCTCTCAGGTAGGGAGGTTAAACTAGCACTTTTTAGCAATTTTTTTTACCCCCCTCCCTAAGATTATGGCCTCATTACGAGTTTGGAGGCAGCCATGGAGCTATTTGCTCCATGGCTGCCTCCAAACTGGGCTCCATTACCGGGTTCCTGCAACGATGAATAACCGGGTAATTTCGACATAGGAGGACCCGGTAATTCCTCCTTGCAGGAACCATTCCCCATTCCCATTTGAGCCCCTTTAGGGCTCAATGGGAATGGGGATGGAGGTAACAACAGGCACATTACAAGTGTCCCGTTGTTACCTCCCTCTTCCCTCTGCAGGACCTGAAAAGACGTTTGGTTTTACCAGACGTCTGATCCGGGTCCCACAAAGGGAATCTCATAATTGGCCCTGACGGAATGAAGGGGGCCGGTCCCGTACCGGCCCCCTTCATTCCGTCAGCGCCAGGGTCGTAATGAGGCCCTATGATTTTCTTTCAACTTTGAACACTTTTTACGTAGAGAATGATTCTGGTAAAAATTGAGTTTCAATTAAAGCAATTATAAATAAAAAAATAAAAAATAAAAAAAATGTTGCATTTATGGAACACAAAGGAGATAACACCCAGTATAGCTGTGACAGGACTATCCTCTAATATTCAACACACTGAAGGCATAGATGCCACACAAGAACCATTATGGAAGCATGACGCATAAGGTCATGATTATTTTAATATGATGTTGAGTTTCAAGTAACACAGTAACAATTTCAGAGTTGAACACGCTTGCTACACGCAGGTAAAAGGAACATATTTGGCTGCGTGCATGCCAACATTTTTATGCAGTGGTCCGAGAGGACCAGGATCTTTCCAGTGCTTTCTTGACAAAACGGAAGAGCACTTTGGGTTTGATTTATTAACGACACCTTTATAGTTTGTGCAACAACATTGCATTACATATAGACATTCTTGAAACAGATGAACACCACTTAATCAATGAGAAAGTTCACTTTTAAGGTTGGACCAAAAAAAGGCAATTATTTGCACACTGTAGACGATGACACTATAGCATGGGATATTCTCCTTTTTAATCATATCAAAAATCGACTGTTAGGAATCAATTTCTCTACAGATCAAATCAAGGCATCCAAAAAAAAAATTGCCTTACTCGTAACAATGTAAATGCTAAGAGCGTTATAATCAATCAGGAGCGTTTCTTGATAATGATCAAGCAAATGAAAGATCCCTACCCAAAACACACTCTTCTGGGATCTATTTGAGCTAGCTCTATCAAGCAATAGCATTAAACGTTGTGCTGTCCGTTCGTGCCAGTGTTAAGGCAAAGCAGTATTCTGAGAGTTAATGGCTTAATTGCAGCTATGATTGGTTATGGGTGTAATTAAAGTGTTTTAATCAAGTGCGCCATCAGCCACTTTATTTAAAAGCCATTTGTGTGTACTTGCGCAGAAGTCCTGTTAAAAACAAGCACTAAGAAAACCAAGTGTTTTGGCTTGTATTATGCATTGGATAGGCATTTGCCGCCAGTCACTGTGATCATATACCACGGTAATCACACCGTTTTACAGCTGTTGTCATCTCATAATCAGGTAGTACCTTTATGGCAGTGCCTCGCAAAGACCTACACAATGCCTACATATATGACAAAACTGTTGACTTTTGCAATCCTTTTTTGTAAAGCTGCACATATTTATAATTGTTGTAATCATTACGTCTAAGAATGTGTCATTTCAGAGTCTGCCTTTCATGTTTTTACGAATCATGATGAGTGTAGTCTAATCTCTTTCATGTTCATTAAGGAAGTGATGTACGTAAGCACGTTATGAAACCTACTATTGTCACTGCAAGGATTGTATAGCAGGAATAATGTATTCCTGAGTTCCATCCATTATAGTGCTGAAGTGCGTGGTGAGTTGATTTATGTTTAACAAATGTATGTGTGTTACCTAATTAATAACATGGTTTATTTTTATTAGAATATGACATTATGTTCACTTAGCTTAACAGCAGTATAAAAAGGAAAAATCTCCCGAAATATGGAGAATGTGCTCAGGACAGGTGGAAAAAAGAGTTTAATGGAGTCTTTTGAAAATCAAATAAAAAAAGACGTGAATACATTTCTAAAAAAAAAATAACAGATTGTTTTTGTGCCAAAACGAGTGCCTGCGAGGACTGATAATGTTAATCACCCCTTAAGTTTTAGTAAAACTCCTGCCAGTTTGACAGCCAGGGAGTTAACATGGCCATTGAATAAAAAAGTCGATAACACAAAGGGCCTCATTACGAGTTTGGCATTGCAGGGAATAAAATGGAGGTCATTCTGTTACCACCATTTTTCATGCACTGCCAAACTATATGTTTGGGGGAATTACCATTGCTGCCTGTTTTGGAGAAAAAAAAGAGAAGCATCTAACTCAAGCTTGATGCTTAATTTTTCCTCCAAAAATTGGTGGAATTACCACTAGGTAATTCCGCAAGTGGTAATTCCGCCAGAAATCCCCAATGGTGGCTCATGGACTCTGGAAAGTTGGGATTTACACAGCCTACCACCTCTTGTAATCCCAGGGTTAATCCACGGGACCAAGTGATGGCAACGGAAATTCCATTTGGTGGTATCTCTGCAGATTTACCTCGTAATGAGTTCCAAAGTCCTGTCACCAATTGGGCAGATGTTTCTCCACCTCACCCAAATATCACAGCAGATCTTGCATTCATATGTAGCCTGTTTATTCTGTCCTATGAAGAGGGTCAATCCCCATAATAGATACTTTTTCCCAACAAGATCCATGGACCTCAGCTATAGAGGGCAGTGATTAGAGAAGCCATACTTGCCATCTATAAGCTGAAGGCTTAGAGCCTCTTTCTGAGCTCCAAGTCCTTTGTGAAAGCCATACTGCACATCTGCCTACATACCCTTTCCCTCTGTCCAGGATAGTGGGCTCTTGTTAGCATTTTTCAAAACAGTTTTGTTGAAGCCACAAAAGGGATAATAGACATTAATATATAGGGTCCACCTTGTCGCCTGGTTTAAAAAGGAGAACTGTCATGTAAGGACGCCTAGTAATCGGCAGGATCTCACTAGTCAAACCATCATTCAAAATGTTTGTTAGCAAGTCGGCTCACAGTTGAATATGACCAAAGGAGTAGAATCTTAGCCCAGAGTGGGATCATATCATTAGTCTGGCTTTTCAAAGCTAGGGAGACTGCCTAGAAAGTTGGAGTTGCACTGCACTGTAATAAGCTGCCTATGCATCATAATGAATTGCAGGACACCACTACATTGGAACTGATATGCACTGTGCCATTGTAAGGTTTCCTTCTTGATCTTTGCCTCCCCAAGCTCCAACCTCTTTCCCCCACTCATTCTTTCCTCCTCATCTTCTATCCTCCTTTCTCAATGTGTTTCCCAAAGCTCCTTTCGAACTACCACACCCTGATCATGACTCTGCCCTTTTATACTGGTGCCCAGGGGAACATTGGGGTACTGAAGGCTTCATGGGGTACAGCTGGGGCCAGCTGGTGGTGAAAGGGTGTCATTTATTTTTGCTATCTGGTTGTGATCCTCCTGCATGCCAGTGTGGCTAATAATGGCTTGATTGTGCAGTCTAGAACGGTGGCTCCTCAGACATAGTGTCAGGCACCCTTTATGGCAGCCACGGACTATGGCATGGTCTCCCAAGCTCGCCAGGGGGTCTCCTAGCTCGCCTACCACTTATTTCCAAATTTCTCCAATTGCAAGTGGCTTCCCCCAAGGTTGGTCTCCTTTCCTTTACTATGGCCTTCAACTCTGCTAAATTGTTCTACTTATGTAATCTCATTACCAATCACCACTCTATCTCCTGCAAACACAGGCACCCCCACACCCTCAAACACTCTGCCAATGGCTTTGCTTGGTACTTCTCATTCAATATCCCTAAAATCCAGAACAGTTTCCCCACCCCCACCTATCCCTACCATTTACCAACTATTCTTCGTATCTCCAACTTCTCCAAGTGAATTGGCTCTCATTGTAAGGACAGCCAACCGCTCTTAAACCCATGTTGTCCCATTTGCCCTGCATAAAAGCGGGCTAATAGCACCGTTTATCTGCTTCTCTCCCCCCTCTTTAATCCATCAATTTCGATGGAGATCCTTCCTGCCTGCTTTAAGGTAACTGCTGGTCTACTAATCCTCATGACACCCTTGATGCACCTCAACAAACCCTGCTAACTATTGATCTTTTTCTCACCTTCCTCACTAGTCACATACCCTTGGAGAAGCTTGTCTCCAACAGGATATCTACCTCCTTTGGGAACAATGATCTCTGTGACCTTCTCCAGTCCGGATTCTGTAGCAGCTCTGTACAGAAGCAACCGCCACACATTCATCACATTTTCGGACCATTGCTCACCATTGTAAACTCCTCTTTCCAAATTATTCGGAACCTCTGCACTGCCTTTGATACTGCAGACCACCACTTTCTCCTTCAGACCTTTGCTGATACTTCAGGATACTCTCAGATGTATTGCCTCATACCTTTCTAATTGTTCCTTTTCCATCTCTTGGAACACAGGTACCTTTGATCCTGCTGTCCTTCCTCTCGGGGTCCAACAAAGCTCCTTCATCAACTCTCTGCTCTTCACCCTCGAAAGCTCTTGCCTTGGACACTATCTCCCCATTATCCCCTTCCTGCAACCTTTGCTAATCTCGCAGTTCTCTCCGGCCACCCTTTTTATCTTCTCATTTCAGCTTCTTCTACCACCTTGCCCCTCAGCACTTCAGCTCACTACCCTCCACGTCAGAAACACCTGTGCCAGCCACAATTCTAAAACTGTCCTAAAGCTTCACCCCTTGATTATGGAGGGAACACCATCAATATTCCAACACATCGCATCCTCCACCACTGTACATAGGACCATTCTCCCTATATATATCCATTCTGCCCTTGGTTCTCTGTCCAACCTGCCTACGTCTACCAATCAACTGATCAGTTGCTCGTTACATTTCCCTGTATTGTAAGGCACGCGTTTTTGGACTGCCCTGCTGATTGATTTTACTGTTGTAAAACACATTTCTCTCAAAAAATGCAAAATATAAATACAAATTATTAAAAATACTTAATACCCAGAGGAATTACACTGGTTGTCGGATGAAACCTTACAGCCATACAGCTAGGGTTCCATAGCACATGCAGCTCATTGCCGTCCTCAATGGCCTTGTCTCCTTGTCTTATACAATGCTTCTTAACCACTTGATTATTGCAGTCCTTACCACTGGATAGGTCTCTTTATTAGCCAGTGATGCTAGGATGTGGACATTGGTCATCCACAGGGATTGTCAAAAATATGGACAGTCATGTTACGAATAATATTGGAAAATGAGTGTTCCATTAAGTCACTCAATATGTGCTTGTGAGTTGATGTGCAGAACCTCCATTGTTCCATCTATGATGGGTGGGAGTTGACTGCAAGAAGTTTTAGAAAATTAGATGGATTGGGATCACTATTTGGTTGTACACTTTCCGCGGCTTGCATTTCACTCTCCTTACTCCATGCTCAATTCAATGTTTAGTGGGTGGCCGGTCTGTCCTTCCCCCCCATTGTATATCGGACTCCACCGTGAACCCTGTTGTTTTAAATGAGATATGAAATCCTTTAATGCAGAATGTTTTCTACAGTAAAGTAACTCTTTCCAGTGATATTGCATAAAGATGCGGGACCAAGTAGGTTAAGATAAGACCCACTATGGAATTCACTCTCTCTCATTCCATTGCAACACACACATTACACACACATTACACATCCACCCACCCACACATACTCCACGCATCACTTGCGCCACCACGTCATCTTTCCCAGACCAAAAAGCAAATACCTAAAGAGCACTTGCTCAAACATAGTATACTCTTTGAACTTGCCAGGAGGTTGATGTTTCTGACCTCACAGGTCGACGTTTTCTAACTGACCGGTCTTCTTGTTCTGTCAGTGTACAGCACAGCAGTGATGCATTATTTTGACCAGAACTTCTATCCACGACATGTTCAACACACCTCTCCTCCAGATTTACAACTGACTTTAGGTAACCTGCTTCTTTCGGCAAACAATCCTCACCGGAGGATGGTTCCCCAATTTCATACTCCTTATCATAAAAATTCCCTTGGTCCTAGACTTTTGATGATCCTCTTGGTCAGGAATCTCAGTACTTCCATTGCTCAAGTCATCTCCACTTGCCAAATTCCCCTTCCCGATCATAATCCTTCTCCTTTGCAACATGACCAACATGACCAACATTCCACCATCTATCACACTCTACTTTCATGCAATGGTGTTGAATGTCTACAAGTCTTTCTGATTCACTGATCTTGGACATGCCTTTCATAACAAAACATAGTTGCATTATTCTAAGAAATATTACCAGTTCTAAGGTGTGGGTTGCACGTACACTTCCTTCTGTCATACTCAACCTTAGCTTTGTCCTGGGTCTGTTTGAACTTGCTCCACGTGCCTTCCATAATTTCTCTATGCAACGTGCTATGTGATTTCTCTTAAACCCTGGTACAGCCAACCAATCAGCGATCACCATGCTTCTTACCTTCCTCGCACTCATTAACTCCGAAGGCAGCATGTAGGGTAAGCCTATGTAGCCATATTCCATCTTTAACTTCCTATAGAACACTCAAATTCCTAGCTGTTGCCCACTGTATGCAGTCCGTGTACACCTTTTATGTCCCCATTGGATTATGTATTATGATTGTGGTATTCTATATTCCACACTTCTTTAAATAATACCCACATCTGTATGCACATGAACTGCACTCTATTGCCCCTGATAAGAATACTAGAAAAACCCTCTCTCATAAGCCCTTTTTGGAAATCCATTAATTCCCCAGTGGTAGGAAGATGTGGGAATCCCAGCGCTAAACATTTAGGCAATTTAACTTTCAATACAATGGGATGCTTCAGATTAGCCTCAGCATAGTGTGAGGGGTCCAAAATGTTACGCGGACAACTTCCTATAGAGTTTTCAACTTATTGAATAAAAAGGCTGGATAAACACCTCACTATCCCTACTGCGACAAGCGTTTCCCTGCCTAAAATAAACTAAAGGAAACAATCGAAAAAAAGGATACATGTCCCTCACACTTGTAACCAATAAAGCAATAAGGAAATATATGGCAATTCAATTCAACAATGATCTATAACATATGATTGGATTCACAATATGATCAATGTCTCTTCTCATAACCTGGGTGAGTTTCCCTTCCCCACATCTAAATAAGGGTTTTCTCCACAGTTCAAAAGAAACAAAAAAATCTGGTTTGTCACACAGTTCATAGAGATTTGTACTTAATCGCATAAAGTTCTGGTGCTTCAATAAGGTATCGAAAGTAATAGTAAGTTCCACCTCCTGCTGGAATAAGAACTGTCTTACATTTGTCGTCCCCAAGAAAATAACAATTGTCACAACTTTCGGTTTCCGAAAGAAATAGTGTGTTCCAACTCTTCCTGGAGTAAGAACAGGTTTCACCTTGGTATTTGTTCAGATGAGTAACAACAAATGTCTTTGGGCCTCATCTCGAGTTGGGATGTTTTCGGGCACATACGCTGGGAGTTGTGATGCAAACAACGCCCCATCACGAGTTGGCGGGCACGCGCACACGGCCCTGGTGTTAATGCAAATAGCGTTCAGCGGTAATAGTGGTTTAAAACCCGAAAACTCAGTGAACATTCCGTTACCGCTAGTGCCTCAGCGCCACAGGAAATGAGTCACCGCCGGAATGGCAAACAAAGCGGCAGCCATTTTGGAAATCCCAAGCCACCTAAATTCAGAGCCCCTGGCAGCCATCCACTCCAACAAATCTCAGAAAATGTCCCAGGAGGGTGTGAGGGGAAAGTCTGCCCTGCAAAGGGTGCGCAAACCTAAGTTCTCGGACTCTGAAATCACAACACTGCTGGAGGAGTTTATTTCCCACCAGGTTGAACTCTATGGTCCCCAACAGAAAAAAGACAGGCTCACAGTGGCGTAACCACATCTGGGTAGACATCAGCCAGAAGGTCGATGCGGTGGGCCTTGTCCCCAGGGATGGAGAGGACTGCCGCAAGTGATTTAACGACCTGCGGGTCAGTGTCCAGGGCCTCCTGGGACAACACAGGAGTGAGAGCATGGTGACTGGTGGATGGCCACCAACACCACCACCACCACCGGAGCTGGCACCATGGGATGAGCAGTGGACCACCCTCATTGACATGGCATCCATTGAGGGAGTTGGAGGAGTGGAGACAGGCACCGGCACCCAGGAAGCTGGAGGTGAGGCACCCTTCCCTGCAAATTGCATTGTAAATAGGCCACCACTCCATCCCTGTGTGAATGCCTGACAGCCGGGCACTGTGAAGGGGTGCAGTGCATGTGAGCCATCACAGCCACCCACCACAGCACCCTTGTACCGGTGCACCTAGGCGACTACTGGGGTCCAGAGTTGTGAGCCGGGCAGCCAATGGACACATGCAAGCACCATGGCACACACATCCATGGCGGGGGCACAGCAACATTAGGTGGGCGTGTGTAGTACCAACACCCCCTCCCTGACTACAGCATGCCAGCTGTGCATCATATGTATGAAAAGGCTATGCCAACAATTCCAAACTGTGTCCCCCCCCTCACGTAGTATGCCCCAGTAATACCAACATTGAATACAATACAGGTACAGCCTAAGCATGATTGAAACTGTCCTCTACAACACCCCCCCTGTAAGCAGTGAAATGGATAAACATAATTTGAGGTGCCCTATCCTCATGCCATACGCTATGTCCCCTACAGGCACGCAGGCATCATTTTGAGTGCAACGTGGATGACGAGGAGGCAGACCCATCCCAACGTCTGCCCAGTCGCCCCTCCACCAGCACCGCCAGCATGAAAAGGGCCCGGTAGGACACGCCAAGGTGGATGACCTACTCCACCCCACTGCAGCAGTGTCACACCACCTTGGCGCACACAAGCCACTAGGGACTCACAACCTCAGTGTACACAAGAAACCAGGGGCTCACCCCCTCGGTGCACACAAGCCATGGGGGCCGGCGCACCAAGCCCGTCCAAAGCCACCAGGGGCTCACAGGATGTTGAAGTTGCCACAAATGCAACCACCCCAGGGTAGGGTGCCTCATCTGCTGAAGAGCAGCATGCTGTACCTGTCATAACGCCAATACACAGTCAAGTGCAGCAAATGGACACACCCAAAGGCACCCCTGAGCATGTGGTGACTCCCATCCACAGTCCACATGTTGTGCACCGCCGCCGCGCACACACACCAGTGGTGGATGAGGACACACCCTCATATGGGTCATCGCTGGCAGCCCCTCCATCCACGGCAGCACCACCAGACAGTCCAGCACCTCCAGTGACAGCAGCCCCACAGCACTGCGCAGCCCAGCCAGGCACAGCAGCCCTACAACACCACATAGACCTGCCAGGCACAGCAGCCCTACAACACTGCATAGACCTGCTCGGCACAGCAGCACTATGACACCACGTAGACCTGTCCAGCAGAGCAGCCCCGCATCGGACATGGGAACAGGTCCCGCCAATACAGTCATGGCACGGCTGGATCGAGGGCATGGCCAGCAAACACAACCACCACATCAAGGCCATTAGCAGTGCAATTAGGTGGGCGGCCAAAACCATGGTGCGTGACAATGCACGCACACGTGAGGTTGTAGAGGCATGCACTGTGGCCCTCAAAGGGTTTGGCCAGTAAGTATGTGAATTAGGTGAGGGGTAATCTGTGCATGCAGAACAGATCCGTGAGGCAAACAATCTCCTCTGCCAGCAGCTGCAGTTGGCTGCATCATTGCCATCCACCTCAACCACACCCACAGATGGCGCCCTACAGGGGTCACCCAGGCATAGGTCACTGCGTCATTTGCAATGCTGCTCACCTGAAGGCGGTTCACGTGGGAAGCGACAACTTCCATGTCAGATGGACAATGCACTGTTTGCCTGAGAGCCGGGCCCATGGACCCATCTGCACTTTGTTGGGGGCCGGGGGTATGGGTGCGGGGGAGTTTGTGAGGGGAGGGGTATGGGTGCTGGGGAGTATGTGGGGCAGGGGGGTATGGATGCTGAGGAGTTTGTGGGCGGATGGGGGTTATGGATGCTGAGGAGGTTGTGGGCGGATCGGTGTTATGGATGCTGGGGCGTTTGTGGGGGCTGGGAAGTTTGTGGGGGCATAGGGGTATGTGTGCTGGGGAGTTGGGGGCAGTGAGTTAGTTCCACTTTAATTAAAGTCTGTTCAAACATGACGTAAAGCAAGGACATTCATGATTGTGTACACGTGTTATTTATTTTACAAGTGCTCTCCGTGACATGTGTTGATCCACCACTTTAGAATAAATTCTCAATCAACGCATGTCTTGCCAACCTCCACTCCCTCACCTCATTTCTGTGTGCAATAGCCCTGGCGATGGGCACATGGTCATCGTCACTCCCATCCGCTGGGTGTGGGAGCGGGGAGTTTGTGAGGGGATGGGGGTATGGGTGTAGGGGAGTTTGTGAGGGGAGGGAGGTATGGGTGCTGGGGAGTATGTGGGGGAGGGGTGTATGGGTGCTGAGGAGTTTGTGGGGGTATGGGGGTTATGGGTGCTGGGGAGTTTGTGGGGGCAGGGGGATATGGGTGCTGGGGAGCTGGTGGGGGGAGGGGTTAGTTCCACTTTAATTAAAGTCTGTTCAAACATGACGTAAAGCAAGGACATTCATGATTGTGTACATGTGTTATTTATTTTATATTGTGCTGATCCACTACGTTAGAAAAAATTCTCAATCAACGCATGTCTGGCCAACCTCCCCTCCCTCACCTCATCTCTATGTGCAAAAGCCCTGGCAATGGGCACATGGTCATCGTCACTTCCATCTGCTGGGTGTTGCCCGTATGCATCAGGGGGGTAGTGGCACACTCCTACGGCAGCAGATGTTGTGCAGCATGGCACAAGTGAGTACAATCTTCCGAACTTTTTCTGGTGCATACATCTGTGTTCCTCCAGTTCGGACCAGGCACCGGAACCGTGCCTTCAACAAACCAAATGTCCTTTCTACACATATGTGGGTCCTACTGTGGGCAATGTTGTATGCCAGCTATGCCGGAGTTTGTTGATTCTGCACAGGGATCATCAGCCAGGTGAGCAGCGGATATCCTGAATCACCTGCATGGGATGAAATGTGTACCTGAGGCCTAGGTCGCTTCAATGGGTGTGCAAGGACTAAGCATCAATACACTATGCACTGTGGTCATCTTTATGTGCAACAGGGACATGGAATGTGATTGGCTGATTAGTATACATCCATCATCTTTCATGCTATGCATCTTCTGATGCATACATGCACCCTGTGTGATTAAGTGGGCTGCCCTATGGTGGATTATAGTTGGCTGCACATGGGATGACTGAAGTTGCACCGGTGGATGATGCACTGTGAATGGGTTTGTGTGTGACATTCCTGCTCATCAAATACCATCATGTAACCACTTGTCCCTTGAATATGGTGTATTTATGTTCCACAGGTTTGCTCTGCAATGTGCGCCATGTCCCTTGTAGCCCACTTTCTACATGCAGCGCTCCCTAGGTTTGATTGGCACAGTGGGGCATCCACTGGATCATCAGGATGAGGATCATCAGGATGAGGCTCCCCTCATGACTGGCTGTTCAGGGCCAGTGGTGATTTTAATTTGGTTGCGGCTGTCTCAGTGGATGGTAGAGCTTTAGCTACATGGCACCAGTTTTTGTTTTCTTTCACATGCATCTAAATGTGCATTCATGGGTCACTCTCTCAGGGATGTTCATGTTCGGGTTTGATACTGATCATCTGCAGTGGTTCAGAGGATTGTTATTGCATTCCTCTCACTTTGCATTCCTGTGTGGTGCCCTGGGTGATGTTACTATTCTGTGCCAGGTTGTAAAGCAGTACTGCAACACAGACAAGGTGCATTCTGGTTGTTGTGGTCACATGTGTTATGGTGTTTTGAGAAGTGTGTGGCCATCACCTTGTGTGGGTCCAGGCGTGTTGGCCGTGTGCAGGTGACCTTGTGTACCACACGTATATGGTACCGATGCTGTGATGGTGCTGGCTGTGGCTCTGCCCCTCCCCCTACATTTGTTGTACTTTGACATGCATTTCAGGCAAGCTTTGTACTCACCCACTATTTATGTGCGTTGGCTTCTGTGCCTCTCCAGGTAGGCTGGCAGCGGGCTGTTGCACAGCACCATGGAGCCGTGGGTGGATCCAGGGTAGCGAGCGCAGCAGTGGCTAATGGTCAAGTCTGTGCTACAGGTCATCTGCACGTTCAATTAATGGAAATGCTTCCGGTTCTTCTAGGCTGCCTCATGGTCCCGGGGTGCAACCAGCGCAACATGTGTGAGGTCTAGGGCAGCAATGACGTTGGACACCTGGGCAATCACATAGAACTGTGCCTTGAGTTCATTCACCTGTGTCTGGGTGGTGGGCAATGCAATGTGTTCCTTCACATGGTACAGCAGTGCATCCAGCACCTGGCCCAGGACTGCACTGAATGTGGACTGGACCATGCCATGCATCATGGCAACTGTGTGCTGGAAGCTACCTGTCCCAAGGTATTGCAGGACTCACATAAGCTTCACGAGTGGGGGCACAGCAGTGCTGATGGCAATCCTGCTACCAATGTCACCTTGGATTGTGTCTAGCAACTGGGTGATGGTAGCCCTGTCCAGCCTGTACTCGGCTATCAACTGACCATCAGTCAGGGCCCTGGGTGTTGGCCTGACCGTGGGGATGGCTGCCTGCCTTGCTGTGGCTGGCCTCCTCCTCCTCCTTCTCTGCCTCCTCATCACCCCTCCCCCTCCTGTGCTCCCTGTGCCCTGGGCTGGTTGTCAGGCCTCTGGAGATCCATTCGCAGCATGTAGAGTTCCATGTCAAGGCTCCCAGCTCCAAATGGGAACATGGTGTTGGGAAGTGTGTTTGGGGCCTGGGTGGGTCTTTTGTAGGTCTCTTGTGTGTATTGTTTGCACCTGTGCCTTTATTGCTCTCACCTCCCTGCTCCTAATAGCAACATGGGGTTGGGTAGTGTGTTTGGGGCCTGGGTGGGTCTGTGTGCATTGTTTGAGCGTGGAGGGTTATTGGTTCCATGTATAGATTGAAGATCACAGGGGACAGGATGGATCCTTGTGGGACTCCAAAGGTTATGGCTAGAGTTGATGATCTGGAAGAATCCTTTGTATGAACTGTTGGCGATTTGCAAGGAAGGATTTCAACCAGCTGAGGACGATCTCGCTGAACCCCATGCGACGATGTATATTGTCAGTGAGTGTCTGATGGTCTACTGTGTCAAATCCTGCTGAGAGGTCAAGGAGAACTAGGAAGCAAGGATGTCCAACATCAAGGATTTGAAGGGCATCATCGATCACCTTGATGGTAGCTGTTTCTGTGCTCATCTGGGTCTGAAGCCAGATTAGTGAGACTGAAGGAGGTTATTGGCATCAATGTGTTAGAGGAGTTGGGTGGCTACTGCTTTCTTAATAATCTTACCTAGGAAGGGAAGATAGGTGATGGGGAGGTAGTTGCTGAAATTGTCAGGGTCCAGTGTTGGTTTCTTAAGAAGCATGAAGATTTATACGGTCTTGAGAGTCGAGGGGGAGGTGCCTTAAGTTAGGGAGCTGTTGGTGATTGTCAGGTAAGGGAGGAGTGTTTCAGCCGGAAGGCTCTTGAGTACGTATGCAGGGAGGATGTTGTCCACATACAATGTGGCCTTGAGGGATGCAATGTTGGCAGTGAAGTCTTCCATGGTTAGTGTCTTGAAAGTTGTCCAGGTAGGTGCGGATTTGTGTAAATACTTCTTGATGCATCCCAAAGTATTGAAAAATACTTCTTTCAGATGTTTGAGAATGTAATTTAATTTGCTGCTCTGCAGAAAGTGCACATGTTCTTTGCTGTTGGAGTCCAACACTATGCCGAGATGTGTTTGATCAACCCCTTTTGGCTGTGTTTTGTGAGGTAAACCCTTGCCTGGTTGGTCCTGCCTTTGAAACTTAGGGAACATTTCTTCTAGCCTATTAACTTTACTTTGGACCCTTTGTCGACTGTCCCATGTTTTACTTGCACTTTATCCTTACCCACCATGTCTTTGTGGGTCTGAAGTAGGATAACTGTGAGGTCTGATCCAGAGTCAGCCAAAAGGCAGACTTTGCTGCTGTCAACTTTCACCAAACAATGCAGTTTTGACTTTCTGATTGAGTTCAGAGCATGCACAAGCAGAATGGGGCTTTTGTCACTGCTTGTGGGACTGTCACTGAGATCTTCGCCGAACATTATGATCATTATGAGGTTGAACCTCTGCCTGCAGACTTACACAGAATGTCCAACACTCTTGCAGGTGGAGAACGTTTCGCTTTGTTGTGGCATCAGAGTCGCACCCAATATGATCTTCATTGCCGCATCTGTGGCATGCTTGGGGCCTGTTTTGTTGTTTACCCCCGCGGCGTAAAACAAACATATGCTCACCTTTTTCTGTTATTTACAACAAGCACCTCTGAGTTCTGTTATGGTAACTTGCATTGGTATAGCGACTCCTGCCATAGGTTATGGTGCAGAAGTGCTTTGCCTTTCTGAGCGGCAAAGGAGCTGTACGATAAAACATTCAGTAGTGGTAAGGAGGAGCTAAGTCGGATAAATAGTTGGGATGAGGGCGAGCGATAGATAAGATGCTCAGGGAGGCATGAGAAGGAAAAGGGGGAGGAGCTATGTGTACAATTGGACTGAATTTATAATGGGACTCAACTGTATTCCATGGAGCGCAGTTCCAAAAAGAGACTTCCCTAGGCCCACAACAACATTTGGGAGGGCTTGAATGTCAGAATTTCGAATATGACAAGTTTGGAGAAAAAATACCTGGATTTTTATTTCTGGGTTCCTCGTTTATGTAATGTTACTGTTAGGAAAGATATTCTCTTTTGCACCTATTCCTCCATTGACTTCAATGGGACACCCTTTTATTTACTTATGGCTTACCCTGTTGTGACTTTTTGAAGGGAAGTAAAGCATTCAGCTTCACTTCCTGTGTCTTTTGCTAATGTTATGGGGAAACTGACTAGTCCCTAAAACTGTCAGCACTGAGAGACTATGGGCCCCATTCTAAGTTGGCCGGTGTGGAATTAACGTCCTGGTATTAACCTTTACCGGCACATTTCCACACCGGCCAACTAAACATTTGTCAACGTTGTGCCTGTATTACCTCTAGCTATAAGCTGGAGGTAATTCAGGCACATTAATGGCAAAAATTGTGGGAATACCGGCAAAGTCTCCCATGGAGTTCAATGGGATTCCAAGGAATGGGGATTTAAAACTGACACCCGTAATACCGCGGTAAGTGCAGTGCAATGGGGATACGTTGCATTCCCTTAACTTTTGTTATTATGAGTTGTGGATATTTTTATATGTGCCTAAGAGAAGCTGGTGGCAGCAGTTACATTTTTACCATGTTTTCTTATTTTGCTCACTTTGCACTTTCGCATTTACTGCAAATGGCTACTAAAGGTGGCTAACACCCAAAGATGGGTGTGTCATGAGGTTTTTTGCTTGTTCTTTGGCCATATCATTGTTTGGGCTTCTTCCTGCCCTCTCAGGTCAGGAAATCTCATACAAGGCCATGCACTTGCCCGGGAAAATTGATGCTTTTGCAGGCTAGAGAGCCTTTGTGTGTGTGTGAGTCCAAGGGAGGGGGCTGTGATTGTCTGGTCCCAGTCCACATACCTTGGTGCCAGAGAGGATGCTGCTGGATGCATGTGAAACCAATAGTTGTCCGTGATTGGACAACTACTAGCTGTTTAAATGTGGCAGATGCTTTCCCTTGGTTGACTTAGACTTGCTTTCAGCTCCAATTCTAGATAAGAGGAGGACTTCTGCAGCCATTCTTCAGATCTATGTTGGAGCTAAGAATCCTGCAAGTAAGAGCAGTCCACTGATGACCCGAGGATGACTTCTTCTGTGGACCAGTATCCTATCCAGGGCCTGGCCCAGTGAAGCGGTGTGCCTTTGCAAGATTTGAGAAGGCCCTTGTTAGTGCTTCAGCCCTTGGTCTAGGGGGACCAACTAGTCTCAATCCCTACTTGAGGTTGCAAACCCTAAGAGCCTTCGGAAGTGTCCCTGGACTGCCCGTTGCACTGACCCAGCTCCCTTGTCGGGCTACCTCACTAGAGACGTTGCTGTTCCTCCTTCAAGCATGGAACAGTGTTAGTCTCCAGATTGTGCCATAACTCGCCATCTCTGAAATGTCAGGGTCCTAGTATCCAAGCAGATGCCACTAGAACTCATCTTTATCCACCCTGTGAAGTGACCTGAAGCGGTCTTCACCGCGACAGTCTGCATTCTTCAATGCTCTGGTATTGCATCTTGCAGTTAGATCTGACCAGAAGTAGCACTCTAACCTGCCAAGCCTCTTGCGCAAAATACAGAAGATTGTGTCCCCAGCAACCCTGGGATGATCCACCATGTGACCTGGGAAAATCAGAGTTAGGGGGGTAAGCAAACCTAACTGTTCCGGTCCCCCACTTTCTACCTTAGGATAACATTGGGTGCAAAGCCTTTTGTCGCCTAACTCCCTCTTTACTTACCTTTGGTCTTCAAACCTATGTCAAGTATCTTACCTCTGCACCAGCCCTGGGATTGGAAGAGAGAATAACTTACCTGTCTTTGGACAACTACTTATTTAACCTCTAAATAGTTTTGTACTCTTTGAAATCACCACCACAAGCTCATTGCATCCTTTTAGAGAATAACTTCTATGGAGAAACCTGTACTGGAACCTGTGACTTTTGGGCACTGGGCCCCATGCATATTATGGCTGGACTTCTTCAGTAAAATGGAATGGGGAAAGTACTGGTTCTATTAATTTTCTCTGCATCTGATTACTTACCTAGCTAATCATTGATTTGGGAATGTACTGGTTCTAGTCATTTTCTCTGCATCTGATTACTTACCTACTTAATCATTGAGTTATGCATTGTAGGCAAACCTACAGGTGAATGTATATATCATTGTGATACATGGATTTATGTGATAATACTAGCTGCTAGTTTCACCTCTTAGTCTGCTCTTAATTGCTTAATAAATCGTTGGATTAAAAAATGTGGAGTGCTATTGGGGAACCTTGATAACCTTTTCAAAAAGTTTGCTTTCTGTGACTGAAAGAACCTTTAACTTAGATGGACGCCATACCTGGGCACCATCTAGTGCTCCTGCCAGCACCTGCACCCTGTATATTTCCAATGCTGGTAATAAAGAGTTAATCTTAGCACTATTGGCAATCGCCACCACGCCAGTGCATTTCCTTCCTAACCCAGCATCAGTGGTAGAAGTGCACTGAAAAAAGTAGTGGAACTCTGGTCTCGGCAGAGGAGAGTGTAGGAGAAAGCATAGTGCAACATGTAACAAGGTTTTGCAGTTGGGGCTTTGCAATAGTGTACATGACTAATAACTAAGGCTCCTATTACAACTTCAGACTTGCACAGGGCAATGAATGGACAAATCCTCTATATATAATGGTGAATATGGTCGTAAAAAGTAGAGGAATGGAGAACAGAAAAAAATAAAAGCCGTTCCTGCTCACTTCGACCACTGCCCAGCATTGACGTTTAACACCTGTTTCGCCCAGGAGTCGTGAGCAGAAATCCTAATACCTAGATAGTCGAAGTAATCAATTTCTTCTATCTTCTCCCCTTGGATGATAATATCAAGTCTTGACGGATGCCTCATCCTCCTACACACCTCATAACATTTGGTTTATTTGCATTCATGTGGCATCCACTTTTGTTTTCCACAGTTGCCAAACTTCTTAACCAAGGACCCGACGAAGATACATACTGACACCCTCACTGGGAGTCAGGCCGTGATGGAAAATGGAAAGAAACGTTCTTACTGGTTGCGTGATTATAGGTCATGATGTATATACCTCATGTAGTACTTTGGGGATTACAAGATGGACGTATTTCCACACTATTTCAAACAGAGCAGTAACCCTCTCTTCCTCCCCTGACACACACAATGACAGACTTTTTTCATTGTAAGTGGTGGGCACACCTTTTGTTACAGTGAAAATACAAGACGTGGATTTTCTGAAATATTGCATCTGTGAAGACAATCTGCATGCTTCCCCACTGGTAGGGCAGTAAGGACCCAATACCGCGGAGAACCTCGGGTTACTGCATGTGGCAATGCTAAGCCCCGAGAAAATCCACAGGACCCATAATGAGATTCTGAGAGTGTAATCAATATGTGCAAAGGAAGACCAAGTGTGCTTTGGTGGCATGCGGTGTGCAATCTATTGTTGAGGGGCACCTAATGCGTTTCATGTGTTGGATGACTGTAATTCTTCCATGCCCACATTTCTGATGGCCAGTCACAGGCAGTCAAGGAGTGGCCTAGGAGTTGGAAGGCTGCTGCAAATAGAGAGGGGCACTTTTGGGGTGTTAAAAAGACAACAGATGGAGTACAAACAACCAAACCCATTGCTCAAAATCACCCTTTTAGTGAAACCCTCATGGAAATGATAACAGGAAAGAGACCACACAACCATTACCTAGGTCATGTAGCTGCTTTCAAGTGACCATACTACCACATCTTCAAAATAAACCAATCTTCCAAGGTCTTGCTGTCCACCTGGATGAATGTGGTTAGTAGGGGGGTCAGGAGTTATGGACTGTGGACTCCCATTAAATGTGTAGAAGCAACATGCACCCCACATTTTCCGTCCTGTTTAAGGGTGTTCAAAAGGGTATTTTCCTCTTAGGCTCTTTGGCAGGAGACATGATATGTTGATGAGAGAAGGGAGCTAAATGGATAATGGAAGTAGGGTATCTCCTCTGTGTAATCTTTGGAGTAAAAGCAATAATGAAATTGGCAAAATATGGAATAGGCAATTGGGATAATGATTCATCAGGATGTGTGAGAAAATGGCAGAAACCAGCATGTTATGGCCCAGATATAGACACACGTATCGGACGATTTGATGTTTATCTAACATAAATTTCTATGGCGAATGGCAATATGTTACTGGTCAATTTACCAATACAGGAATATTCTCACTATGGAGTTCACACTCATCGAGGCATAACGTAAATGGAAGGCGTAAAAGTCTTGCGTATGGCTTTCACGCCTTCCTTTCACATCACGCCCCATCGTCAATCATTTTTGTGGCACAGAGGAGGGGGGAATGCAAATGCTGCAGCATTTGCACTAGCATCCATTTTTCCTGATGGCGCAAATGCTGGGGATCTCTATGGAGTCTGTCGGCTTTATGCGCTAGCATAAAGAAGGCAGACTCCATAGGGAAACATAGTAAATGATACCTGCTATGTAGGCAGCATTTACAATTACAATTATATGCTGCCTACCATGCTTGCATGATAAGGAGCGTTTATAATTACAATTAAACACTGCATAGCCTGCTGGCATGTCATGCAGCATTTAATTGTAATTGTAAACACTTGTACACTGCCTTTTGCCATGCACCTTCGCACTTCATCATGCAAATGACCAAAACGTGGCAGCGGCAGACGCCCACGCTTATGTCTACACATAATGGCTCACTGCCACCAAATTACACTATTAAGCAAAATGAGCTCCATGTGTAATTCACCATACGCATAACATGTCACTTCAAAGGGCCAGGTACAGCAAGAAAAGGATTAAAGGGGGACCAATGGGGGGTGAGGGGAGGGGGAGTATGAACACAATTAAGTCTTTCACACAGGTCAAAGAACCGCTTTCCAGGAGTTATGGGCGCATGTCATCTATTGACAAAACATACGCGCACAATGAAGGAGACATTGTTGCCCACTTGATCGTTTTAAGGAAAGTCATTTTAAATGTTCCTTATCTGAGGCTTGCGTCATGAGTTCAACCTTCATAGCCCTTTTAAACCTTGATGGTCTTGTTGTAGATTCAGTTGCATCTGCAGGCTGTTCCATGGGAAGCAGGACTTGGATGAGGCTCAGTTTCCTTCTAAGATGTCACTCATTTGGCGAGATTCGTAGAGAGTATCCTTGATGGAGTGCATTTTATGCGCCTCCTTAGTTGATACTGAGGTTGGCGGTAACTTTGTTGATGACCTCTCTTTTATTTATGTTAAAACCGAATGTGTTAGTTCTCGCCCAGTCTTGGGGGGAGAGCTGCTGGGAGGAGTTCGGGTCAGTTCGAACATTGAAGACCAATTGGGTGCTATCAAAGCAGGTCTGGAATGGGTCAGGGGGCAATGTTCTAGTATTGTTTCCAGTGGAAACATATAGGTATTAAAAGCCATGGTGGTAACAATGATACCTGTGGTTCTCCACATGAGATCATGTTTGAGGAGAAGATGGCACTGCTCACAATCACTGGCTTTGATTGGCTCTGAGAAAAGGACTCTATCCACTTTGGGACCTCTGGGGCTCCTCTGTCTGCCCTTCATCTGTGGGTCCATGCCCAGAGACTAAGTCTTGCGTAAAAACCTTGACTTGGATCGCTCCTTATGACTGACTCTTCAGATTAGCGCTAGTTGTAGCATCTTTCACCAGCGTGCCTTGTGCAAATCCCTTCTGTTCCTCTCTCTCCATGTACAGATCACAGAACTGATGGACACACATTGCTTCGGCACTAGATTATGGCAATCACTTGCATCCTGGCAGTGCAGAATTTCTTATCAAGCACATGCCTATTATTTGGAACAATGCTGCACCATTGAATGGGGGCTCACATGAGATTCCTGCCTCCACCCTTTAACACAAGCTGCTGTGGCTTCTAGCCCAGTTGCACATCCTTTTTAATGTCTTGTGTATTACCCCTGGATCCTTTCATGGCTCATCCCATCCTTAACAATGGAAAAGATGCGACTATACGAGCTTCTCCGCACAAGGAAGAGGGACTCTGCCTTC
Source organism: Ambystoma mexicanum (assembly GCF_040938575.1). Taxonomy (NCBI): domain Eukaryota; kingdom Metazoa; phylum Chordata; class Amphibia; order Caudata; family Ambystomatidae; genus Ambystoma; species Ambystoma mexicanum. Next base: position 83,297,024 of record NC_090937.1, read on the forward strand.
CCATCTCATGACTGCTCCCTACATAAATAGTTTAGATCCCCTGTCCATCGGAGCAATAACCAACCACCAGGGCAGTAAAGACTTGACTCTCCCCAGTACCATTTTTGACACTTCCAGCAATTAACCAGTGCCATGAGACCTTCAAGCATAAGAGTGCTCTGCAAACCCCCCCCCAAATGTAAACAATAAGGCCCACCATGGGACCTTCAAGCATATGAGCGCTCTGCAAAACCCCCCAAATGTAAACAATAAGACCCGCCATGAGACCTTCAAGCATATGAGCGCTCTGCAAAAACCCCCAAATGTAAACAATAAGGCCCGCCATGGGACCTTCAAGCATAAGAGCGTTCTGCAAAACCCCCCAAATGTAAACAAATGGCCCGCCATGGGACCTTCAAGCATAAGAGCTCTCTGCAAAAAAAACCAAATGTAAACAATAAGGCCCGCTATGAGACCTTCAAGCATAAGAGTGCTCTGCAAAAAAACCCAAATGTAAATAATAAGAGCCTGCTGCTGCCTCACTAGGTTCTTTGATCTGTTGACTAGAATCCTATGGTTGACAGATGCCGCCATGACGTTGGGTCGGATTAGCACAGCAGGCTGATTGCTATTCATGTGCCTCACTGATGAGCTATCGGGACAGAATCCAGGATTTCGTGATTCGCAGTAATGCTGTAGCTGCTTGGTTACAAATCTTCGAAGGATCCTGGCAAGAAAAGCTAATTGGATAAGGGTCTGAATTTGGCATGGACAGTGGGGTCTGAATTGGCTTTCTTCAGGAGTGATATGTTTACCATTTGTTTAAGGGTTCTTGGACCCTCCAACTTTGAAACAAGGCTTTGCAAAGCTTAATATTATTACTATTGTTTTCGTTAAGGTATTCATGAGCACGGACCTAACTTTGGGAAGCAGCGCAGAGCTTTACAGAGGTATACAACAATACAGATACATGCCGGAGCGCTTTTCAGAGGTAACAACAGTACAGATATACAGCAGAGGTAGGATACAGAGGATGAAGGGACCTCATGCAGGGGTCCGCTCTTTGATGGTTGGGGCTTGCGACTGTTGGCACAGGGTTGCTGGGGCTCTCATAGTTTGATGGTTGGGGCTGGCAACCGTTGGCACAGGGTTGCTGGGGTTTTCATAGTTTGATGGTTGGGGCTGGTGACCGTGGGCACAGGGTCGCTGGGGCTTTCATAGTTTGATGGTTGGGGCTGGCGACCATTGGCACAGGGTTGCTGGGGCTTTCATAGTTTGATGGTTGGGGCTGGCGACCGTTGGCAGAGGGTTGCTGGGGCTTTCATAGTTTGATGGTTGGGGCTGGTGACCCTAGGCACAGGGATGCTGGGGATTTCATAGTTTAATGGGTGGGGCTGGAGACCATTGGCACAGGGTTGCTGGGGCTTATATAGTTTGATGGTTGGGGCTGGCGACCGTTGGCAGAGGGTTGTTGGGGCTTTTATAGTTTGATGGTTGGGGCTGGCGGCCATTGGCACAGGGATGCTGGGGCTTTCATAGTTTAATGATTGGGGCAGGCGACCGTTGGCACAGGGTTGCTGGTGCTTTCATATTGAGTACCATTTCAATGGTTACTTCCTCCATGTTCCTGCGAAAGGATGGAAACCTGGTTCCTGTGGTGGGGTTACTAAATATTGCGTTCAGTGGAGAGGAGTTTGCGCCAAGGAGGCTTTGATGGAATGCATAACCTCCAGGATATTCGTGGCCGGCTTTATGTAGCAGATCAGTTTTTATTTGATATGGGATAATGAGTTCTTCGGATACTCTGGAAAGCTTTTTCTTTTTTCTTTTAGGCTTTGGGCATTCAATTGCAACACATGCACCTTGAGCTTGGAAAGTCCTTGGTTTTGATGCTCTGGATTCTTGGGTCTCAAGTTACTTTCACTTGTTTTTGCATCTGATGTTTATTGCTATCCTTTATCTCAATGGCAGGAAAGAAAAATGCAAAAACAAACGGAATATCAGTGTAGGGTCTATCTGCAGACAGAGGAATCAAATGGCATTAAACGCATGTCCCTAAGCCACACCACAACGAGTGAATGCCCACTGCACACGCACAATACTAATAAGCACCTCAAAAAAAATCAGGATGTCACAACCAAAATATATACATATAAAAAGGCATAAAGCATTACATGATTGAACCAATCGATTGCTGATACTTACTGTAAAAGGTGGGACTTGCAGCTGAGCCAAGCACAGCAGCACTCACAGGATCACTCCATCCACAGATCAGGTACCACTAAGGAGTGTGCCCGGAGGCCCCGTCAGCTGGGTACCTTGGGCCAAGCAGGTTTGATGCCAAATAAATTAACTCAGATCAAGAAAGATATATGATAGCGAAATCTCTGAGGACGGTAGACTTGACAGATTGGCGTATCCAATAACACCTCCTGAGATCAAGGTGTAAATTCATGGAGATGATGGCAGGAGTGTGGGGCTTCACACAGAGATGTTGTAGGTGAGTTTTCATTGATCAACAATTCAAATGTTGACGGTGCCAGATGGGTTCCTGGTGCCACGATGCGAGCAGTTCCTTTCAGACCCACACAGAAGAACAACAACCTGCCTGAAAGCAACAACAACCTGCCTGCCAGCATCTCTAATGCATTTTATAACACACCCAGTACAACAGTTTATTAAACAAAACATTATCAAGTTTGGAACTTGGTGACTGATTACAATTTTTTTAGTTTTCACATCTGTCAAGCAGTGCAAGAGGTTTTCCTTTTTGCTGACTGTACCTGGCTGCCTGGTGACTTATCATTTATTACCTAAAATTGGAACGCACTTTATTGGGGCAGAGGTGCAACTGTCTTGGCGGACGTGGCGCAAGAAACTGTGTAAAAAGTCCTGATGCCTCCGGCTGAGAAGACAACACGGCAGATAGCCGACTCCTGACAAAGCCGCCTCACTGGCTCCTCTCTTGAGACCATCTGACACTCCTTCTACCCCCTCTCGCTAGCCTCCCAAAGGAGAATTCAGAAAGATTAATGGAAAAATTGGGTCTGTAACATGGGCAAAGTGGTTAAGATTTAAAGATCACTTTAGAATCAGTCAAAGCATTTGATACAGATTTCTCCTCAAAAAAGAAAAAAAAACGTTTCACATGTGTTACCCCAATCACAGTTTACCTCACACTCACATCGTTGGTTGCTGTGCAAATGGTGGCGTATCCACTCAAATGAGGACCTGCAACTCTACCTCTCTGCCCTGAACTCTCTCAAGCCCACTATTGATAGAGCAAAAAGGGAATTCTTCCTAACCCTCATTGACTCTCACTTCAACCATCCTCGCCGGCTAAACTCACTCCCCACTCCTCCTAAGTCTATGGCTATCACATCTAATGACCTAGCTGAATACTTTGCTGCAAAATTTACCAAAATTATAGACTCTCTCCTGACCTTCCTCACACTCCATCCTCCTGCATTTTACACTCTGCCTACTCTACCATCATCCTGTGCCTCTATCTCCCACTTTAGTCACACTAATACTGATTAAGTTCTAACTCTACTGATGAAGGCTAACCCTTCTTGTGTGCCATCAGACCCTTTTACTCCTCAGCTAGCCAAGCCTACTGCCCCTTTAGTGGTTTTCAAAATAGCCACGGGCATCCTTCTCCTCTCCTAAAAAAGCAAGGGGCTGACTTGAACCTATTGGCTAACTTTCACCCTGTGTTACGCCTTTCGTACTACTCTAAAGTGCTCGAAAGAGTTGTGTTGAACTGCCATACCAATTTCTTAGACATTGACACCCTTCAAGAACTCCTACAAGCAGGTTTCTGCTATTGTCAATCAACGGAAACTGCTCTCATGAATGTGTCCAACTTCATCACCTCTGCTAAGCACTCCAACCTATTCTCTATCCTAATTCTCCTTGACATGTCTGCTGCCTTTGACACTGTCTATCACTGTGATCTCCTTAATACTCTCTTTCTTTTCGGAATTCTCGATCAAGCCCTTGCCTGGATTTAATCCTACCTTGTCTCGGGACAATAGCTCAGGGACAACATGCTCGCCTTGGAAGCAAGACGACACGGAGCAACACAGGTTTGATCCCTGGGACCGTGCTTAGAAACCTATGGGTATTAAGCACATTATAAATAACCAATCATATCATATATTATATCACCTTAGCAATTCTCTGTCTCCTAGAGAAACAACACCTCCCAATGCACTCTTCTAACTGTTGGTGTTCCACAAGGCTCTGTGCTGGGTCCGCTCCTCTTTACACGCTACACCCATGCTCTTGGGCCACTAATCTCCTCCTTTGGGTTCTCATACCAACTCTTCTCAGACAACACCAAAATCATCTTCTCTTTTCCTGAACTCTCCTCGGATCTCTATCAAAATTTCCAACTGTCTTTCTAGTATTAAATATTGGATGGCTTTCCACTCTCTGATATTAAACTTCTTCCTGTCAAAAACTCTCTTTCATCTCTCCCTCTGCCTACCCATTTCCCACCTGGCACTCTCAGCTACTCTTATTCACCTAGAAACCGTGGCATCATCTATGACCCATCTCACACAAAATTGGAACAACAGCTTGACTGAAACTCCTAAACATTAGGAAAATCAGGCACCTCCTTCCTTTCAACACCACAAAGCATCTCTTAACCACTCTTGTCTTCTCTGAACTGGACTAGTGTGCTAGCATCCCCTTTGCTCTCCCCAACTATGCTTTCTGTCCTCTTGACAAGATCATTAACTTTGCCACCAGGACCCTCTTCGAACTACCTCACTTCACACCTACTTCCTCATACTGTCACCAGGCTGGATGGCTGATGATGCAAAACGGGGCCAGATTTAAGTTTCTTCTCCTGGTTTACAAATCTATCCATGGTAAGGCACCACTGTATCTATACTCCTATATTCAACTCTACAAGCCTTCTCGTAATCTCCGCTCTGCCTCCTACTGGGTGGTCGATAAAGGTCCCAGTGAGAAAGAGGGGCTCACGTTGCGTGCACAGTTTTGGTGACTGAGGGAAAGGCAATTTCGCATTAAGGTTGCGATTTAACATGTATTTAGTATAGCTTATAGGAATGGGATATGTACTACTTTTAGTGTTACTTTGTGTTTACTTTGATACGTTATAGATTTGCACTTCCACAGCAAGATAAATGCCAAAACTGTAGATGAAATATAAACATAATATATGTATGGTGTACCACGTAAGCACCTAGAAGTTGACCAGTGAGGCGCTCCACATGCCCATCAAGGAGATTTGCAATGAAGATACCACTGTAAAGAGGACGTGCTAGATTTAAACATGCATGCACCAACATACATACATGGGGGTCTTAAGGGACATATATTTGGGACAGTTGGGGTACATGGGAAGTGTACAAATCTGTATGCTGTGTGCTCTTTCATAGTTTGGGCAGGCTCTGCAGCCAGGGTTTGTGTTGGGAGCTCTGTGTGACTGGGAAAACTCGTTTAGCAATGCTGAAGGCTGTTGAAGGGCAGTGAACAGCTACGACAATGTCAGATGGTCAATTATTGGCAGGCTCAGTGCTTTTATGACTTAGCACTATTGTGTAAAGGAGATGCAATCTTTTTAAGTACATGGGAGCTTGTTATTCATTTTCCAGGGGAGTCCAGCGATCTGTTTGGAACCGAGTAATAAACCTGGGGTGAAGGGACACCTAAGGGCATAGTTGACAAATACTTTATGGGTTTTGATTATTTTCTCAGGTTGTGTCCAGAGGCCATGTGTGTTGAATTGGTAGTTGTTTAGATTAGAGTGAAACAAGGACACCAGTTGGTCTGGGTGGGTAAGATATTTATTGCGAGTTCAAAGGGAACTTGTTTATTTCTCCCCCTCTACATATCGTTGAACTGTCCTTGCAAACCATGTGCATCAAGTCCAGGGTCAGAAGGTCATAGGCCAGATAGAACTTGTAATTAATTATATTTGTGTTTAAATGTGTAACTATGTGATGTCGTCATGACCTACCATGGACAAATCCCAAAAATGGGTGTGCTGTAAATATGAGCTGATGTGAAGATATCTTGAAAGGTGATGGTAGTTAAATAAATGTGTCCAATGAGAATGTGGAAATTAAAGGAGATTACATCTCTTTGTATATGTTTTACCAATAATGTGTTGGGGGATGATTTGTAATAAAATATGTGGGAGTATTTTAACTGTTAAAAATGTATATAATGTGAAATGTTTGTGTGGTTCAGGGAGACTCGGGCTAGTTTGACTCTACAGTGTCATCTAGCTCATCTGGGCCATTTGTACAATTAGCTTGCTTCACAAACAAATGTGTACTTGAGAGGTGGGCCTACTCTGTGTTAGGGTGATTGAAGGAGGTCCGCCCCTTCTCTCCTCGACTACCCTTGTGGCTCTTTGCGCCACTTTTTGCTTCCTCTCAATTCTGCTCTTTCTCTCTTCTTGCTTCACTTGAATGGAATTCTCTTTCACTGGACATCCAAGAAACAGTCCACATGGATTTGTTCAAAACCAAGCTAAAAGCCTATCTCCTCGCACCTGCATTACCCTCTTAGCTTACCATTCATCTGCCTGCTGGCTAACATGGTTCTCTCGCCTATAACCTGCCTCTGTCCCTTACTTCTCCTGCCTCCACTGTACTGGTTCACCCATCATGATCACATCCCAAGCACAGCTGGGTGTACCGCTTACCTGCACTTAAAAATGTCCAATGTTGATTCTCCTTAATCTATGTATGTCCACTTATGTATTGTACCCAGTGACCGTTCCATTTACTCCCCTCCACAACTGGTCAGAATGTCCCTCAAACTCACCCCATCAAATATGATTTCATATCTATTGTATTTTATTTCGTGATCGAAAGAGCATTGTTCCTCCTGTAATTAAAAAAACAAAAAGTACAAATAAAAATAAATGCATATCATTCAATCCACACCAATAAAGACAAAGCAAAGGTCAAAGCTGTGCAACCTCCTTCCCATGATATGATATGGTACATCATTCATAACGCGCCTGTACACAAGTGTTTCTAGGTGCCACAAGACAAGAGAGGGAAGACAGAGGGAGGACAAAACAAATAATCTTTCTAGGCCTTGTGTCATTCAGATTGTGCAAGTATGATAACGCAAAGTGCAGAGGGGGGGGAGAAGGGAAAGTGCCAGGGAGAAGAAAGGGGGAAGTGCAATCAGGGCGGCATTGCTCTGGCTAAAGTGCAGCCAGGGTAGCATGGCTCTGGGTATGTGTAAGGAGGTGGGGGATTGTAGGGTACAGTTACAGCCCCTAAGTGCATGGTAGACCCAGAGGCAGTGCAGGGGTCGACTGGTTGTGGAGGATCCTGATACCCAGTGAGACTCTGAGGGCAGCCTGGCCAACCAGTCAACGCAGCAAACATGTAGGTCAACAGGGGAGAGAGAGAGAGAGAGAGAAAGCAGAGGCAAAAGGGAAAGTCTTGAGCTGCTTCTGGAACTTCAAGTGGTCCGGCTCAAGTTTGAAATGGGCATGGAGGACATTCTAGAGGGAGGCACCTGCAGAGGAGAGAGATCTACCCCCCACTCTCTGCCTGGAGAAGCATCTGACCCTTAGAGAGTTAGAGGTGGCTGAGGGAAGGGCTCGAGAAGGAAGGAGTTTCGGAAAAGAGAGTTGTTGGATGTAGGGCGGGCCATGTCGACGATGCAGAGGGTCTTGAACTTGTTCCTTGCAGCCACCGGGAGTCAGTGGAGACATTTCAGGGCTGGAGAGATACGGTCCCTGGGCCTGAGACCAAGGACACGTCTCGCAGTCCTGTTCTGGGTTAGTTGCAGAGGGCAGAGAGTAGAGGAAGGCATATTGAAAAATAGGCTGTTGCAGTAGTCCAGTCTAGAGAGGACCAGGGCTCTGGAGACAGTGAGATTCTGTGCGAAAGTGAGAAAGGGAAGAATACCTCTGAGGAGGTGCAGCTGGCAGTGGGCCTTCTTGGCTGTAGCTGCTTCATTGCAAATCTTCGAAGGATCTTGGCAAGAAAAGTTAATTGGATAAGGGTCTGAATTTGGCGGGGACAGTGGGGTCTGAATTGGCTTTCTTCAGGAGTGATATGTTTACCATTTGTTTAAGAGTTCTCGGACCCTCCAACTTTGAAACAAGGCTTTGCAAAGCTTAATATTATTACTATTGTTTTCGTTAAGGTATTCATGAGCACGGACCTAACTTTGGGAAGCAGCGCAGAGCTTTACAGAGGTATACAACAATACAGATACATGCCGCAGCGCTTTTCAGGGGTAACAACAGTACAGATATAGAGTGGAGGTAGGATACAGAGGGGCACAGAGGATGAAGGGACCTTACGCAGGGGTCTGCTCTTTGGTTGGGGCTGGCAACCCTTGGCACAGGGTTGCTGGGGCTTTCATAGTTTGATGGTTGGGGCAGGCGATCCTTGGCACAGGGTTGCTGGGGCTTTCATAGTTTGATGGTTGGGGCTGGTGACCGTTGGCAGAGGGTTGCTGGGGCTCTCATAGTTTGATGGTTGGGGCTGGTGACCGTTGGCACAGGGATGCTGGGACTTTCATAGTTTAATAATTGGGGCAGGCGACCGTTGGCAGAGGGTTGTCGGGGCTTTCATAGTTTGATGGTTGGGGATGGCGACCGTTGGCACAGGGTTGCTGGGGCTTTCATAGTTTGATGGTTGGGGCTGGCGACCGTTGGCAGAGGGTTGTTGGGGCTTTCAAAGTTTGATGATTGGGGCTGGCGACCGTTGGTACAGTGTTGCTGGGGCTTTCATAGTTTAATGATTGGCGCAAGGGACATTTGGCACAGGGTTGCTGGGGCTTTCATAGTTTAATGATTGGGGCAGATGACCGTTGGCACAGGGTTGCTGGGGCTTTCATATTGGGTACAATTTGAATAGCTTCTTCCTCCTGTTCCTGCAAAAGGAGGGAAACCTGGTTCCTGTGGTGGGGTTGCTAAATATTGCGTTCAGTGGAGAGGAGTTTGCGTCAAGGAGGCTTTGATGTGATTTATTATCTATTATCTCCAGGATAATCGTGGCTGCCTTTATGTAGCAGATCTGTTTTTATTCGATATGGGATGAGTTCTTTGGATGCTCTGGAAAGCTTTTTCATTTTTTTTTAGGCTTTGGGCATTCAATTGCAACACATGCACCTTGAGCTTGGAAAGTCCTTGGTGTTAATGCTCTGGATTCTTGGGCCTCAAGTTTCTTTCACTTGTTTTTGCATCTGATGTTTATTGCTATCCTTTATCTCAATGGCAGGAAAGAAAAATGCAAAAGCAAACGGAATATCAGTGTACGGTCTATCTGCAGACAGAGGAATCAAATGGAATTAAACGCATGTCCCTAAGCCACACCACAACGAGTGAATGCCCACTGCACACGCATAATACTAATAAGCACCTAAAAAAAAATCAGGATGTCACAACCAAAATATATACATCTAAAAAGGCATAAAGCATTACATGATTGAACCAATCGATTGCTGATACTTACTGTAAAAGGTGGGACTTGCAGCTGAGCCAAGCACAGCAGCACTCACAGGATCACTCCATCCACAGATCAGGCACCACTAAGGAGTGTGCCCGGAGGCCCCGTCAGCTGGGTACTTGGGCCAAGCAGGTTTGATGCCAAATAAATTAACTCAGATCAAGAAAGATATATGATAGCGAAATCTCTGAGGACGGTAGACTTGACAGATTGGCGTATCCAATAACACCTCCTGAGATCAAGGCGTAAATTCATGGAGATGATGGCAGGAGTGTGGGGCTTCACACAGAGATGTTGTAGTTGAGTTTTCATTGATCAACAATTCAAATGTTGATGGTGCCAGATGGGTTCCTGGTGCCACGATGCGAGCAGTTCCTTTCAGACCCACACAGAAGAACAACAACCTGCCTGAAAGCAACAACAACTTGCCTGCCAGCATCTCTAATGCATTTTATAACTCACCCAGTACAACAGTTTATTAAACAAAACATGATCAAGTTTGGAACTTGGTGACTGATTACATTTTTCTTAGTTTTCACGTCTGTTAAGCAGTGCAAGAGGTTTTCCTTTTTGCTGACTGTACCTGGCTGCCTGGTGACTTATCAGTTATTACCTAAAATTGGAACGCACTTTATGGGGGCAGAGGTGCAACTGTCTTGGCGGACGTGGCGCAAGAAACTGTGTAAAAAGTCCTGATGCCTCCGGCTGAGAAGACAACACGGCAGATAGCCGACTCCTGACAAAGCCGCCTCACTGGCTCCTCTCTTGAGACCATCTGACACTCCTTCTACCCCCTCTCGCTAGCCTCCCAAAGGAGAATTCAGAAAGATTAATGGAAAAATTGGGTCTGTAACATGGGCAAAGTGGTTAAGATTTAAAGATCACTTTAGAATCAGTCAGTCAAAGCATTTGTTTCAGATTTCTCCTCAGAAAAGAAAAAAAAAACTTTTCAAATGTGTTACCCAATCATAGTTTACCTCACACTCACATCGTCAGCTGCTGTGCAAATGGCGGTGTATCCACTCATATGAGGACCTGAAACTCTACCTCTCTGCCCTGAACTCTCTCAAGCCCACTATTGATAGAGCAAAAAGGGAATTCTTCCTAACCCTCATTGGGCCTCATCACAAGTTTGGCGGTAGCCTTGCTGGTAAAACCGGCAGGCTGCTGCCAAACTTGCAATATTTTCCAGCACCCGCGAATGGGCAATTAACGGGGAATTCTGGCCCCGCCCGACCCGGTAATTGCCCATTCGCGGGTGCCAGAAAAAAGATGCTCTCCATTCCCATTCAGCCCAATAGGCCCAATAGGGCTGAATGGGAATGGGGAGGTCGGATGCATAGGCACCGTTTATAACAGTCAGACCTGGCGGGCAGAAAGGCACCTACGAGCACAACTTGTAGTTTGCCGGCAAGCTTACCGGTACCGTAGTTCCTGCACCGGCAAACTTATGATGAGGCCCATTGACTCTCACTTCAACCATCCTCGCCGGCTAAACTCACTCCTCCTAAGTCTATGGCTATCAACTGCCACTCTCACATCTACTGACCTAGCTGAATACTTTGCTGCAAAATTTACCAAATTATAGACTCTCTCCTGACCTTCCTCACACTCCTTCTCCTGCATTTTACACTCTGCCTACTCTACCATCATCCTGTGCCTCTATCTCCCACTTTAGTCACACTAATACTGATGAAGTGCTAACTCTCTTGTGGCCATCAGACCCTTTTACGCCTCAGCTAGCCAAGCCTAATGTCCCTTTAGTGGCTTTCAAAACAGCCACGGTCATCCCTCCCCTCTCCTAACACAGCAAGGGCCTGACTTGAACCTACTGGCTAACTTTCGCCATGTGTCATTCCTCTGTACTACTCTAAAGTGCTCGAAAGAGTTGTGTTGAACTGCCATACCAATTTCTTAGACAACGACAACCTTCAAGAACTCCTACAAGCAGGTTTCTGCTGTTGTCGCTCCACAGAAACTGCTCTCATGAATGTGTCAAACTTCATCACCTCTGCTAAGCACTCCAACCTATTCTCTATCCTAATTCTCATTGACATGGCTGCTGACTTTGACACTGTCGATCAGTGTGATCTCCTTAATACTATCTTTCTTCTCTGATTCTTGATCAAGCCCTTGCCTGGATTTAATCCTACCTTGGCTAGGGAGGATAGCTCAGGGGCAACATGCTCACCTTGGAAGCAAGACGACACGGAGCGACACAGGCTCGATCCCAGGGGCGTTGCTAGGGGGGGCTAAGGGGGCTATAGCCCCTGATCTTTTGGTTGTAGCCCCGGATAGAATCTCAGGAGCTACAGCCAAAAGACTAGCTAGCCCCCAGTCCCAACAGTTCCGGCATCAGCTTAGCCCTGGGTCTTTTCCAGACCTAGCAACTCCCCTGCTCGATCCCCGGGTCCGCGCTTATAAACCTCTGGGTATTAAACACATTATAAATAACCAATCATATAATATATGATATCACCTTAGCAATTCTCTGTCTCCTGGAGCAACAACACCTCCCAATGCACTCCTCTAACTATTGGTGTTCCACAAGGCTCTGTGCTGTGTCTGCTCCTCTTTACTCGCTACACATTTGCTCTTGGGCCACTAATTTCCTCCTTTGGGTTCTCATACCAACTCTTCTCAGACAACACCAAAATCGTCTTCTCTTTTCCTGAACTCTCCTCTGTTCTCTTCAAAATTTCCAACTGTCTTTCTATCATTAAATATTGGATGGCTTTCCACTCTCTGATATTAAACTTCTTCCCTGCCAAATGCACTCTCTCATCTCTTCCTCTGCCTATCCATTTCCCACCTGACACTCTCAGCTCGTCTTATTCACCTAGAAACCGTGGCATCATCTATGACCCATCTCACACTTTCTCTACTTTCGTCTCCAAAATTGGGACAGCAGCTCGACTCAAACTCCTAAACATTAGGCAAATCAGGCACCTCCTTCCTTTCAACACCACAAAGCATCTCTTAACCACTCTTGTCTTCTCTAAACTGGACTAGTGTGCTAGCATCCCCTGTGCTATCCCCAACTATACTTTCTGTCCTCTCAATAAGATCATTAACTTTGTCACCAGGACCCTCTTTGAACTACCTCACTTCAAAACCTACTTCCTCGTACTGTCACCAGGCTGGATGGCTGATGGTGCAAAACAGGGCCAGATTTAAGTTTCTTCTCCTGGTTTACAAATCTATCCATGGTAAGGCACCACTGTATCTATACTCCTATCTTCAGCTCTAGAAGCCTTCTCGTAAACTCTGCCTCCTACTGGGTTGGTCGATAAAGGTCCCAGTGAGAAAGAGGGGCTCACGTTGCGTGCGCCATATTGGTGACTGAGGGAACGGCAATGTTGCATCAAGGTTGCGATTTAACATGTATTTAGTGTAGTTTATAGGAATGGCATATGTGTTACTTTTAGTGTTACTTTGTGTTTATGTTGATACATTTTAGATTTGCACTTCCACAGCAAGATAAATGCCAAAACTGTAGATGAAATATAAACATAATATAGGTATGGTGTACCACGTAAGCGTCTAGAAGTTGAGCAGCGAGGCGCTCCACATGCGCATGCAAGGAGATTTGCAATGAAGATACCACTGTAAAGAGGACGCGCTAGATTTAAACATGCATGCACCAACAAACATACATGGGGGTCTTAAGGGACATATGTTTGGGAAAGTTGGGGGTACATGGGAAGTGTACAAATCTGTATGCTGTGTGCTCTTTCATAGTCTGGGCAGGCCCTGCAGCCAGGGTTTGTGTTGGGAACTCTGTGTGACTGGGAAAACTTGTTTAGCAAGGCTGAAGGCTGTTGAAGGGCAGTGAACAGCTGCAATAATGTCAGATGGTCAGTTACTGGCAGGCCCAGGGCTTTTATGATTTAGCACTATTGTGTAAAGGAGATGAAATCTTTTTAAGTACATGGGAGCTGGTTATTCATTTTCTAGAGGAGTACAGCGATCTTTTTGGGACCAAATAATACACCTGGGGTGAAGTGACACCTAAGGGTAGAGATGACAAATACTTTATAGGTTTTGATTATTTTCTCAGGTTGTGTCCAGAGGCCATGCATTCTGACTTGGTAGTTGTTTAGATTAGATTAAAACAAGGACACCAGTAAGTATGGGTGGGTAAGATTTTTATTGCCAGTTCAAAGGGAACTTGTTTATTTCTCCCCCTCCACATATCATTGAACTGTCCTTGCAAACCATGTGCATTACGTCCAGGGTCAGAAGGTTGCAGGCCAGATAGAACTTGTAATGAATTATGTTTGTGTTTAAATGTGTAACTATGTGATGTCGTCATGATCTACCGTGGACAAATCACAAAAAGGAGAGTGCTGTAAATATGAGCTGATGTGAAGATATCTTGAAAGGGGATGGTAGTTAAATAAATGTGTCCAATGAGAATGTGGAAATATAAAGGAGATTACATCTCTTTGTATACGTTTGACCAATCATGTGTTGGGGGAGTATTTGTAATAAAATATGTGGGAGTATTTCAACTGTTGAAAAATGTATATAATGTGAAATGTTTGTGTGGTTCAGGGAGACTCGGGCTAGTTTGACTGTACAGTGTCATCTAGCTCTTCCCGACCGTTTGTACAATTAACTTGCTTCACTGACAAACCTGCACTTCAGAGGTAGGCCTACTCTGTGTTAGGGTGATTGTAGGAGGTCCGCCCCTTCTCTCCTCGACTACCCCTGTCGCTCTTTGCCCTCCCTGTGCCTCCTCTCACTTCTGCTCTTTCCCTCTTCTTGCTCCACTTGAATGGAATTCTCTTCCACTGGACATCCAAGAAACAGTCCACATGGATTTGTTCAAAACCAACCTAAGAGCCTACCTCCTCGCATCTGCGTTACCCTCTTAGCTTACCGCTCATCTGCCTGCTGGCTAACATGTTTCCCTCGCCTCTAACCTGCCTCTGTCCTTTACTTCTTCTGCCTCCACTCTAGCGCTATACCCATCATGATCACATCCCAAGCACAGCTGCGTGTACCGCTTGCATGCACTTAAAAATGTCCAATGTTGATTCTCCTTAATCTATGTATTTCCAGTGATTGTTCCATTTACTTCCCTCCACACCCTGGTCAGAATGTCCCTCAAACTCACCCCATTGTAAGATGCTTGCTGCTTCCCGTCAAAGCTGATTTCTTATCTGTTGTATTTTATTTTGTGTTCGAAAGAGCATTGTTCCTCCTGTATTTAAAGAAATAAAAAAGTACAAATACAAATACATTAAATATCATTCAATCCACACCCATAAAGACAAAGCAAATGTTAAAGCTGTGTGACCTCCTTCCTATGATATGCTATGGTATGTCATTTATAACGTGCCTGTACACAAGTGTTTCTATGTGCGACAAGACAAGGGAGGGGAAGACAGAGGAAGGAGAAAACAAACAATCTTTCTAGGCCTCGTGTCATTCAGATCGTGCAAGTGTGAGAACGGAAAGTGCAGGGGGGGGGGAGAAGGAAAGGTGCCAGGGAGAGGGAAGGGGGAAGTGCAATCAGGGCGGCATTGCTCTGGCTAAGTGCAGCCAGGGTAGCATGGCTCTGGGTATGTGTAAGGAGGTGGGGGATTGTAGGGTACAGTTACAGCCCCTAAGTGCATGGTAGACCCAGAGGCAGTGCAGGGGGCGACTGGTTGTAGAGGAGCCTGATACCCAGTGAGACTCTGAAGGCAGCCAGACCAACCAGTCAACACAGCAAACATGTAGGTCAACAGATGAGAGAGAGAGAGAAAGCAGAGGCAAAAAGGAAAATCTTGAGCTGCTTCTGGAACTTCAAGTGGTCCGGCTCAAGTTTTAGAGGGGCACGTAGGACATTGTAGAGAGAGGCACCTGCAGAGGAGAGAGATCTACCCCCCACCCTCTGCTTGGAGAAGTATCTGACCCTCAGAGAGTTAGAGGTGGCTGAGGGAAGGGCTCAAGAAGGAAGGCGTTTTGGAAAGGAGAGTTGTTGGATGTAGTGCGGGCCGTGTGGACGATGCAGATGGTCTTGAATTTGATCCTTGCACCCGCCGGGAGCCAGTGGAGAGATTTCAGGGCTGGAGATATACGGTCCCTGGGTCTGAGACCAAGGACATGTCTCGCAGTCCTGTTCTGGATTAGTTGCAGAAGGCAGAGAGTAGAGGAAGGCAGATTAAAAAAGAAGCTTTTCAGTAGTCCATCCTAGAGAGGACCAGGGTTCTGGAGACAGTGAGATTCTGTGGGAAAGTGAGAAAGGGAAGAATACCTCTGAGGAGGTGCAGCTGGCAGTGGGCCTTCTTGGCAAGGTCTGTGATGTGAGGAGAGAAGGAGAGAGAGACACCAAGGTTTTTTGCCTCACAGGAAGGCGAAGGAAGAGGGTCCAAGGAAGGTAGCCAGAATGAGAGAGGGAAAGAGGGAGAAGGGGTCCCAATGGGAAGGATCTCAGTCTTACTGGCATTAAGGCAGATATTGTTGGAGGCGCACCAATCCTGAATCGCGGATAGACAGTCAGGAATGAGCGAGAGAGGAGAGGAGGCTTAGGGGAGCCTGAAAGAGAGCTTGGTATCATCCACATTACACTGAAAGTTAGAGGAGAAGGTCGAGATAAGATGGGCCAAAGGGGCCAAGTACACATTGAAGAACCAGGGTGAGAGGTTGGAGCCTTGGAGAACACCACATGTGGAGAGAGAGATGGTGTCCTCTCGGAGGGCCTTCTTGTTAACAGAAGACCTTTAAATGAAAGGAAGCACCTCAATTGCATCTGTGCACAACCACTACACATTGTTTTGAAGCTCCAGCAACTTAGTTCATACTTTACATGTTCTGATCTAAGTTAAGACTTCATTGCCTCAATACCGGGTCAAATGTTGTACGTTTGCAGATGTGGCCTCAGCAGTTCCTTTCATCTAATTGCATATCTGTAGAAAGACAGGATGACATGTGAAAGGTGTTCTTTGCCTTGCATCTGACAGTTAACATGCAGATATTGCAGAGGGGCTTTCTATATCATCATTCTGTCCTGGCCTCATCAATCTGTCCCTAACATAATAAACCGCCGTCATGTGCTTCCTCATTTCAGGAGATCAGCATAACTTTCTTGCCCAGCCGGGTTCCTGATCTGTGCTCAAAATACCAATGCGCGTATAGCATGTGCTCTTTCTAAATTTTGTGAACACTATTGGTTTTCTACCTCTCCATAAAGTTTAGCCATCAATACACACCAGGAAAAAAAGGCTTTTGTAGCCATTAAAGGGGTATATTCCAGGCTATTGCCAGTGTCTTTAGCATTGTATACCTGTCCCTCCCATCCAAACTCCTTATGTTTTACGAGTCAATCAAGAAATTCAGAATATTCGTGGTCACATACACTTTTTATAAGCTTGTGTCAGGTCGGCTAATTTTGCTATAGGTCCTATCGGGTACACCCCAAGGTTCCAATTTGAGGGCATATTTGGTGCATTTAAAAATCCTAGCTATGTTTCGGAGAAATGTATTTTGGATAACTGGCTCTAGTTCAGCTGTTTGCAGAGGTGTTCCTGACAGTGTGCTTTCTTCTTTGAGCAATGGACGTTACACACACTACATGTGTGATACATCCATTATATAATGAAGAAAGGGAAAGTGGGCAGTAGGGGAGCTGCATGTGTGTAGAGGGGAGGGTGTTTTGGGGAGGGGGCAAATGGTCTTGGAAGTGAAGGGGGAAGTGGGGAGGAGGGTATGTAGGGTTGAGGTATGGGGAAGAGGAGACATTTCCGGGGGTGTCGTCTGGATAATGGAAGAGGGGAACTGGGTGGGTCAGCTGAGAGGCAGTGAGGGGGTTAATCTGAGAACAGGAGGTATGGGCTGTCCCCTGTATATGGAGGAGGGCTGAAGGGAGGTAGGAGAACAGGGGGCAGTACAGATCAATTTCAGAATTCCCATTGTGCAAAGAAGAGAGCTCCGCAGGCGTTTCAAAATGGATAAATTACAGAAGGGAGTGGGAGAAATGTGTTGCAGTACTCCCATTGCACAAAGAAAGAGAGACCAGCAGAAGTTTTGAAATGGATAAATTATGGAATAGGCCTGTACAATCATTATTGGCAACTGAGGATGGGGCATATGTGCTAGTTTAGTGTGCAAACACATACTTAGAATATTTGTGAAACTGCATAGGTTGTCCCTGCTATGCATAAAAACAAGCCAGCACTGGGTAAGCGCCCGAGACACTTTATTGTCAAATTTCTAAGATTTCTAGTAAAGGAAATGGTCTTGAAGAGAGCTCGAGAGTTAAAGGATCTTGCATGGGGCGGACATAAGGTGATGGTGTTTGTGGATCTAAGTAAAGATGTATTGGATAAGAGGAGGGCCTTTGTAACGGCCAAAATGAAAGCTCGTGAAAAGGGTTTCAAATACTATATGATATCCCCTGCAATATTCAGAGTTGTGGTGTAGGGTCATCTACACTCTGTTATGAGTGGCTGCCCCTTTAAGGCAAGCCACATGTAAGGGGGACGTCACGGGAGGAAGTGACGGGAGGAGGACAAGGGGGGTGTCAGAGGAACATTTTTCCTGTTGTTAAAGAATAAAGACGGTTGCCTGTTACATCCGCTGGCGTCCGTGTCTTCTTGGAGCTTCCCGAGCTCCCTAACATTTGTCTACGAGGACTCTCCAGCCAGCGGTCCTCCTTATTCCTGCTATGGAGATCCCCCCGTGCGTCCTCCTCCACTTCTAGTGATCCCACTAGCCCACGGATCCCCGCTCTAGTCCTGCAGCACAACGCTCGCACGAGCGCTCCTCCCGAATCCTCCTTCCCCCCACGCGTGGGCGATCCCGCCACGTGGGGCCCTGCAGGCACCCGCTCCACACGTGCAATCCCGCCGTGGTCAAAAAAAAAAAATAATAATAATAAACAAACACACGGCGCAGCCCGGGAAAACGGCCAACGCCAGAGGAGAATACAAGACTCCAGAGATACCCAACTACACGAGGAGGTGCCCGCCAGCAAGCACGTTAAAGTAGTGAAAAAAAAAAAATGTTTTCTTCCCTCCATGCTACTACTCCTCATTCCTCCGACAGCCTTCTTCTTCGTCGCAGTACTTGCATCCACCACAACAGTGCCACTATCACCCCACAAGAACCCACATTTCGACTCGTGGTGCCCAAGGCTAGCCGGTTTGGCCCACAAGGAAGTCACCTGATGGTTACAACCTGCAAGCAACACCGACCCCATCCAATATGAGCACCACTTCGGATCAGGCATCATCCAGCTCGCAGCCTCCGCCTGCTGTATCGAGGTCCACCGTCACGGCTTGGCGCATGCCTCCACCCTTCGCCATGACGCCTCAAGCAGATAAAGGTGCAAGGTGGGTGGAATGGTTGGAGGACTTCAATAACTTTATAGAGGCAGCTGGAGAAGAAACCTCTCAGCGGCTACGAAGTATGTTCATCAACACGGCCGGCACTGAGATAAAGATGCTCATCAAAACCATACCACCAACAGAAATCACTGATTTCGGCAGTCTCATAGTAGCCCTGAACAAACGCCTTGTCATCGCCCCCAATAGAGACTATGAGAGATATGTCTTTAACCAGTGCACACAACGCATGGAAGAAACAGTCGATGAGTTCATCACGAGACTTCGAGTCAAAGGAGCACATTGTCTATTCCATGAGTTCTCACTGGACGAAGCGATCCGACTCAGGGTCATTGAGGGCTGTGTGTCAGCTACACTACAGAAACAACTTCTAAAGAAACCTGTCACAATAGAACAAGTGAGTGAGATGGCGCGCATACTCGAAAGAGTAGAAAAGCAGGCCACTCACACGGCCACCAACGCCACCACAAAACTTGACAAGAGTGACGTAATAGCTGCAATGCAACCTGGCAACCAGAAAAGCTACGACAGAAATGCCACGACAGCCTCGCGAATGCAAAGACAATGCTACAGATGTGGAATGGCATTCCCACATGCAGGTTCCTGCCCTGCGCTGTCCCAAAAATGTGGCAACTCTGGCAGGGAAGGACATTTTCAGTCTGTGTGCAGGGAAGGAAAACCATTCCCCACTCCGAGAGTGTACACAGGCACGCAAACGAGACCAACCCAAAGGTCATTCCCCAACCAGTCTTACCAGCCTCGACCATACCAGCAAGGACCTAGGAGATATGTAAGAGTGGTTGAGGAGGTATACCCGGAGGAAGACTGCCAAGAGTATGCCACACAAGGACAAACCGTGCAACTGAGGGACGAATATGATGGACCACCGTCGACACGCCATGACCCTTCACTAGAAACGCATGGGGAGCTCGACTATGGTCTCGCGTATGACCTGCATGACCAGGATGAGTTTGTAAACCTTATCATGGATGAAAGGGAAGCCCAGGAAGCACCCAAGATTTTGATAAACATATGCGACCAGCAGTTCTGTTTTCTAATTGACTCAGGGGTGACAGTGAACATTATAGGGGAAACAGAGTTTCAACGACTGCATGATAAACCGAAGCTGAGCCCGTCAAGGTCGAAGATTTATCAATGGGGTGCGGATGTCCCGCTACAGTGCATTGGGTCGTTCAAAAGGAGACTCACATTTGCTGGCCAAATAACCGACACGGTCATCCATGTCATAAAAAGCCCCACCAAAGGTCGGTGTTTACTAAGCTACAGGACGGTGTCACACCTGGGCCTAATCAACATACCTGTCCAGGCTGGAGATATCATTGAGTCTGCGGAGCCACCACATAGCAAGATGGAGCACATAGGCAACATAGTCACCCATGACTCCCCTGCCATCACGAAAGAAGACATCTTCAAAGAATTCCCGCGACTATGCCAGGGGTTGGGCAGATGGAATGGCCCGCCGATCAAATTGCACTTAGACCCAAAAATTTCACCGGTCCCGCAACACCCGCGCAGGGTAGGGTTCCATTTGCAGGAGACGGTGTCGAAAGAGCTAAACCAACTATTGAAAAATGACATAATTGAACCGGCCACCTGTCCGACACCGTGGGTCTCTCCCCTTGTGATTGTCCCGAAAGAAGGTGGTCGCCTACGACTATGTGTGGACATGAGGGTGGCCAACACGGCTATACAGCGAGAACGGCATCCTGGTCCAAAAATTGAGGACATGATAGTCCAATTGAACAAATCCGTCCTCTTCTCGAAATTGGATCTGAATCAGGGGTATCATCAGATGGTACTCCACCCGGACTCACGACCCATAACCACCTTTGCTTCACATGAAGGACTGTTCCGTTACAAACGGCTAAATTTTGGAATTTCGTCGGCGGCGGAAATATTCCATGAAACGATCCGACAGATCATACGCCCTGTCAGCGGGACACTCAACTACAGCGACGACATCTTGGTTTTCGGAAAGTCACGTAAGGAACATGATGTTGCCCTTTGAGAAGCGTGCCGGGCAGTGCAAGAGGCCGGACTAACACTTAACATCGACAAGTGCCGATTCAGCAAGGCCAAGCTCAAATTCTTTGGCCACATTTTCTCGGCTGACGGGATGACTCCCGACCCAGACAAAGTAGCCACCATCTTTCAGCTGGAAAGACCCACTCAGGTCGCCTACATCAGGTCATTTTTGGGAATGGCAGGGTACTGTGCTCGGTACATCCCACATTTCGCATCCATCACTGAACCTCTCCAGCGCCTGCTTCAGAAAGAGGTCGCATTTGCATGGTCTGAGGAGTGCCAAGCTGTGTTTGACAACATCAAACAATCGTTGACTGAGGCGAGAAAATTGGCATACTTTGACCCTGACTGGCACACTGAAATAGTGGTAGATGCCAGCCCGGTGGGACAAGGCGCCATTCTGGCGCAGACCAGTGGACAAGACACGCATCCAAGGCACATAGTTGCTTATGCCAGTAGATCCCTAGCCCCGCCGGAGTCGGCGTACTCTCAGGCAGAAAAAGAGAGCCTGGCAGCCGTCTGGGCGTGCGAGCATTTTCATAATTTCATCATCGGGAAAATGTTCGCATTGATCACAGATCATCAGGCCCTGCTTTCCCTTTTCGGCAACCCGCGCACGAAAATGCCACCCAGGATTGAGAGGTGGGGAATCCGTCTGCAAGAATATGACTTTGACATTGTTCACCGACCTGGAGGAGAGAACAACCCAGCAGACTACCTCTCCAGACACCCGTGCGGTAGCCCCACACCTCGACAGGGAGACGTAGAATACATCAGCTACGTTACGACCAACGCGTTACCGCCTGCCATATCCATTGAAACAATTGCAGTGGCGTCGGCTGCAGACCCATCCATGGTCCTAGCCATCAGTCTGACGGAAAATGGAAAGTGGAAGGACTTCCGCAGAGCGGTACAAAAACACCCTGGAGCGTGCCGCGATGAGATGGAGAGACTGGCGAGGGTGCACGCCGAGTTGGCAGTCCAAGACAAAGTCATTCTGGTAAGGGGTTGCAAAATTGTCAGACCTTCCACGCTACGCGTGGAAGTCATCAAAACTGCCCACGAAGGGCACCGTGGTGCGGAGAACACCAAACGTCTGTTAAGATGCAATGTCTGGTTCCCCTTCATGGACGATATGGTTGACCGGTGGGTCAAGAACTGCGCGGCATGCCAGTGCACAGCAAGACCCGACCAGCCAGTACCGCTCAGAATAACCACAATCCCTGATCATCCTTGGGAGAGAGTAGCGGTAGATTTCTATGGACCAAGGAAGGAAGGAGATTATCTGTTACTGTTTATTGACGAACACTCCAGGTTCCCCATAGTAAAACGAGTCAAATCAACAGCGTTCGCCCACGTCGCTGCAACATTTGATGAAGTCTTCAGCGAGTGGGGGATACCAGACACGCTAAAATCCGATAATGGTGCCCCTTTCAGTGGTCACGAGTTTGGGGTATTCGCGAAACACATGGGCTTCCATCACCAAAGAGTGACACCGAGATGGCCACAAGCCAACGGCATGGCGGAAAGATTTATGGCGTCCATTAAAAAGACCATACAAAGGGCGCGCCTAGAGGGGATTGACCCCCATCAAGCGCTGTGCAGAATGTTGAGGGACTGCAGGAACACCCCTCATGAAGCCACGAACAGAACCCCAGCAGAGCTCATGATGAAATACCAGGTCAGGACCAGGCTCGTCAACAA
This sequence comes from Ambystoma mexicanum, assembly GCF_040938575.1. Lineage (NCBI taxonomy): Eukaryota > Metazoa > Chordata > Amphibia > Caudata > Ambystomatidae > Ambystoma > Ambystoma mexicanum. Next base: position 83,319,555 of record NC_090937.1, read on the forward strand.
CCCGACGAACCGGCTTGAGGCAGACCAAGAAGTCATCGAACGAGACAGAGCGACCAAAGAGAAGATGCGGGAACAGACTGACAGGAGGAGGAGAGCACAACCCAAAGAACTACAAATAGGAGATGAAGTGTGGGTGCAGAGAGCCGCAACAAGAAAAACAGACTCACAATTCTTCGCTTAGAGTGGTTGCGATAAAAGGCACCATGATAACAGCGACAAATGGACATCAGGAAGTGACTCGCAACAGTTCAAGGTTCAAGCGCGTTACCAGACCGGTTGAGGAGGCGTTGCCCCCTGAGGACCCCGACCCGGAAGTCAAGGACGTTCGTGATGAAACGTGGATCCCCCTCGAACCACAGGTTCAAAGTCAGGTCAACCCTGAGCATGACGCTGACGGCGGTCCCCACCCGGAGCCGTGAGGAAGGCCACAAAGGAACGTTAGGAGGCCTCCCAGGTTAGTGGAGGAGTGTTGACATTGGTGCCAGTTGGCCAAGTTGAGTCGGTTGCAAGGACATTTGTCCGGGGGGGGTTGTTATGAGTGGCTGCCCCTTTAAGGCAAGCCACATGTAAGGGGGACGTCACGGGAGGAAGTGACGGGAGGACGAGAAGGGGGGTGTCAGAGGAACATTTTTCTTGTTGTTAAAGAATAAAGACGGTTGCCGGTTACATCCGCTGGCGTCCGTGTCTTCTTGGAGCTTCCCGAGCTCCCTAACACACTCATTTAGTGAAAGTGGTCCAGCAGAAGTCTTTTAGGCAGATTTGTTCCTGGACCCCATGGAAGGCATAGCTCTCAACTCACACGCTTTTGGCGGGTGTCACCCGCCTTCTAAACAGCTGACTCACCCGCCAAGCCTCCTACACACCCATTCATTTCTATGGGCCTCTCACCCGCCAAAAATAAAATCGGGTGTTTTCACCCGCCTTTGCGACATAAATGGTTGAGAGCTATGGGAAGGAACGTATTCAGACTTGAAACAAAAAACAGATTGAAAAAAGGGAGATCTGACTGGCATTAATTAAGTTGATTAATACTTGTGCTGACCAGCTGCCTGTATATATTTTAATGTCTTTATTTATTAGTTTAATTCTGTTGGATTTGTGTAGTTTAAAGTAATCACAATATGGCTGCCTGCATATATAACTGGCTGCTTTTCGTTCGCTTCCGTGTATATTTCGGTGAGAAAAGCAACTTTCAATTTGCTCAACGTTACATAACGTAACGCGACGTGAGGCTTATGCAAGCAATATGGAGATTAAGATGATTGCCTCTGCCTGAACGCACATTACAGGTCTTGCACTCATAGTTTCAGTTTCGGGACCTTGTAGCCAGCATGGGATGAGAGGCGGCATAAGGATATGGTGGCTGCCTGATCGAGCATTACAGGACTTACACTCATCGTGCTGAGACATTACAGATAGCATGGGGTGTGAGGTGAGTTGCGTTTGGGCGACGCAATAACACGGTGGCTGCCTCTTGCCGAACGTATTTTACAGCGCTCAACCTCCCGGGGCCTTGTAGCCAAAACAGATTGAGAGGCAAGTTGAGTTTGGATGACGTCATGATTGAGGCAATGATGCCGATCTCTGTGTGGGGCAGTCACTGCTCAGCAAGATATCTCACAGTGAGCCCGCAGCAACCCTGGCAAATCCCTTGCTGGACTCTAATGAGAGATGTGTTATAAGACACGCAGGTACTGTGTTATGATGAATGTGGTGACTTCCGCATACTGGGGTGGTTTGGAGTACAACGGGGCACGTTTCAAGACCTTCATTGACTGTTTCAATTTCCATAATGAGGAGCGAAGGTCAGCTGGATTTTGACTGGGACTGGATCTTTCTCTTATAATAGTGCAGTTTTAAGAAAGGCATGCTAGCTTGTATTTACTCACAATAAGGTGATAGGTGTGCATGACAAGTGTTGAGGATGCATTTAAAATGGAAATGTAAAACTGCAGTTTTATGTTTGCACAATGATAACATGCTGATAATAGAAATGGTATTTGGTGCAATTGTATTTGATTGAAGTGACAAAATACTGAATGGGTCTCTCTTATGTTATTGGTGGAAGATTTACATATATTTTTTATACTGTTTATAGGTATTATGTTGGGGTAGAATCCTAATTATATGTGGATTGAAGGGAAAGGGAAATATGTTATGTGTGTCTCAATTTACCTTTATTGTGATTTCCCATAAATATTTGTTGATATAGTGCAATGTAGATGTTGCACACATTGTGTCAAGCTTGAAATTGATAGAGGTTGATGTTACTGGGATACTTGCTTGGCTATTGGTTACTGTGATTGTGTATGTTTAGATCAGTGTACATACTGTACTGGAAATTCAATGAGATGGTTAGGGGGTGTTATATTTAATGGAGTTGATGGTTCATTATTGTTACTGACAACTAAAATGTAATGGTTGGAGTTATTAGCTGTAAAGAATGTAGAGATGAGTTGTTAGCTAATGTATATTAGTCTTTATTGCTGGCAAGGGTCACGAAATGGATGAGGGGGAGGAAGGTGGGGTTGATATTTGTGGTGGGATGGGAGATAAATGGGGGATTTATTATATGAACATTGATAATTTAGGGGATATGCTGAGTTATAGAATTATATTTGTTGGGCATAGGATATCTGGTAGATATGGTTCAGGATACTATGTTAGGTGTTTATACGTTTGCTCATTTTAAGCCTGATAATTATTGGGCTTCAGGAGTTGAATAAAGATTGAGACTTGTCTTTTTGTGTGTCGTCAGTAGTTTTTTCTTTTTCTCCTTTCTTCTTTTCTTTCTATCCTTTTTTCTCAATTTTTTCTTTATCCTATGGTCCTCTTGCGAATTTGATAGTCATTTTAGAAAGGAGTTGGTGCTTGAGATTGAGTTACGAATCCGTTATTGTTTGTTTCATGGAATGTTAAGGGGATTAAGAATGCTTTCAAAAGACGCAAGGTCTTGGCTAGGATCTGGAGGAATAGACCTGATATGATTTTTCTTCTAGAGACCCATTTAACTGAACAAACTGGAAGTTATTTGCCTAGTCCAAAATATTCAAAAATCATTTTTAATTATTTTGATTCTAGATCAGGGGAGTTGCTAGGTCTGGAAAAGACATGGGGCTACGCTGATGTCAGAACTATTGGGACTGGGGGCTAGCTAGTTTTTTGGCTGTAGCTCCTGAGATTCCATCCGGGGCTACAACCAAAACATCAGGGGCTATAACCCCCTTAGGTCCCCCCAGCAATGCCCCTGTTCTAGATCGAGAGGGGTGAGTATATTGTTTAGGAAAGGTCTTCCGGTAAAAGTTGCTAAGATATTGACAGATGATGAGGGACGAATTTTGTTACTTGACATAGTCTATGATGGGAAAAGGATGACAGTTGGGACGATTTATGCTCCATGTTCCCCAATTGGGAACATTACTGAACAAAATGCAGGGTGAAGTGTTGTTAGTGGGGGGAGATTTTAATATAGTGATGGAAAGTAAAATTGACCGGAAATCTGACTGTAGATAAACTAGTGAAAAGGTCAGTGAGGAATTATGAAACTTTGTATTTAAATATGGGCTGGCTGATGTATGGAGGGAGCTTCATGCTGAGGAAGAGGAATTTTCATTTTATTCTCCTGTCCATAACTCGTATTCTAGAATAGATTATTTTTTTGTCAGTAAAACATTATTTAATCAGGTAGTGGGTTTGAATATTCAGGAACGTGGCATATCTGACCATGCTTTGCTTGATATGCAAATGAACTTGAAAAACACAGGGGTGAAGTCGAAAAGATGGAGGATGCAAGCGAACGTCCTTAAGGATGAGTTAGTCACAAAGGGTTTGGAAGATTTTATAAGATTTTATTTTGAAGATAATAAAGGTACAGCCGGAATTAAGTCTGTTTGGGACTGTTTTAAGGCAGTACTGAGGGGTGACTTGATATGTAGAAGTATACATGCTAAAAAGACAAATCAGAGGGAGATTAGCAATTTGGAGGAGGAGGTTATAGTTATGTAGAAGGTATGTACAATTGATCATTTGGATCAGAATAGAATTAGATTATTAAAACTGGAAGCTGAATTGCATGACCGTGTAAAAAATTGGCAAATAATAGTATGTTTTATTCAGGCAACGGTTTTGGGAATCTGGTGACAGGAATGGCAAATTATTGGCTGGTAGGCTAAGAGGGATGATTACAGACACATGTTTCTCTTCTATTCAAACAGATGGGAGGAGATACTTTACATAAGACAAAAGAAATTTGTGAGAGTTTTAGAGGTTACTACGAGCATTTATACAAGGAGGAAATATATCCCAGTGTAGAGAACCTAGACACTTTTTTTGATAAAATATCTCTGCCTAAGTTAGATTCAGGGAAAAGGGATATGTTAGATTCTGAGATTGATGTTGCTGAAGTATATACTGCTATCTCACAAATGAAGGATGGGAAATCACCTGGGCCAGATGGATTAGTGGCAGAGTTTTATAAGAAGTTTGATTCTCTAGTGGCACCAATTTTATGTGCAGTTTATAATGATTTTTTTACAAACAGGAGTAATGTGTGATTCAATGAAAGAGGAGTTGATCATTGTTATTCCGAAACCAAATAAGGATCATGAAAGGTGCGGGAACTATAGACCCATCTCTCTATTGAATGTTGATCTAAAAATGTTCACAAAAATATGTGCTAATAGATTGAAGTCATGTATAGGTGAACTGATTGATGGATCTCAGGTAGGTTTTACTCCAGGATGGTTTGGGTATGATAATATAAGGACATTGTAGAATGTGATTGGGACACATTATCAAAAAGATTCAAATAATATTGTTGGTTTATTTGACGCTGAAAAAGCCTTTGACAGGGTCAACTGGAAATTTATGGAATACACGTTGTTGAAAATGGGATTTGGCCCAATATTTATGAAAATGATAGAGTGTATCCATCATGATGTTAGGGCACAGGTGCAAGTTAATGGGGAGATCTCGAAGTCATTTCCGCTTTTGAAGGGAACACGTCAAGGTTGTCCGTTATCATCGTTTTTGTTTAATTTGGCATTGGAGCCTCTGGCAGAATACATCAGGCAATGTGATTTGATAAAAGGGATAAGTGTAGGGAAAACTGAGATTAAAATTTTGTCCTACGCAGATATGTTGATTTTGTTGTCTAATCCAGAAGAATGTGGAGCTATACTGAAAGAAATGTTTGAAGAGTGGGAAAAATATCTGGACACAAAGTTAATTGCAAAATAACAGAGATATTTCCATTATCTAGAACATGTGATAGTAGTATCTTGGAATCTTGGAATTGAAGATGGTCGCCTGGAGGTGTCACGTATTTAGGTATACATATTGTTGGAGATTTGGGTAAAATAGTTCAGTGCAATTTAGATAAGGTGTTACCTAAAATATCATTGATTATTAAAAAATGGGAGGGATTAAATTTGAATCTGTGGGCAAAAATGAATGCAATCAAAATGGTATTGTTGCCTAAATTGTTATATATTATTCAATCAATCCCGTTGCGAATATATAGAAAACAATTGTCTGAGTTAGATACATTTTTTCAATACTTTTTTGTGGGGAATTAATAAAAGACCTTGTATTCCAAGATTCATGTTAATGCAGAGAGTTGAGGAAGGTGCTTTTGGATATCCAGACTTGATGAAGTACTGCACTGCTTTTTTGCTTAAAAAGAGTTTGCATTATTCTAAGGAAGAAAATGCTAAGGAACCGATTTGGTTGAGAATGGAGAGGGAGTTGTGTGCACCCTTTCATTTGGATAGCATCTATAGTATGGGAAGATTGCCTAATAAAAGGCTAAAACTGCCAACGATACTGACAACTAGACAAGCCGTGGGGTTATGGTTTAGGGATAATGAACAGAGATATGGTTTCAGCTCAGATGCCTCTATCTGGTATAATGAAGTGCTACAAATTAATTATAGATGTCTGTACTGAAAGAGTTGGCTTAAGAGAGGAATTCTGAAGGTGGGAGATAAAAGGTCAATTTGATCTAGGTCAGAGAGAAATAAATACATATTTGGATCTGGTTGCCCTGATTAATCAAAGGAAGAATATGGCTAGTGGTTCACTTGGAGTGAAACCTGAGATTAGCAAACTGTTAGAGGGACAGGAGTTTGGTGTTAGGACTTACATGCAGTTCATGCCCTTGGAAGTTGGACATGTTTTAGCATGGGATGGGGTGAAGGAGGCTTGGGCGAATGATGTGAGTAAGATCATATCTGAAAATGATTGGAGGAATATTTTAAGGGTGGGTGTAAATATGAAGGGAGAATTGAATTTGCATTTGATTCGACAGAAAAATTATTGGGAGGGTTTATTGGACTCTGGTTAAAATGTTTAAGTTGAAACTGAGATTGGATGACCTATGTTGGAGCTGTGGTACTGGCAGAGGTACTCTTTTGTCTCTGCTATGGGAATGTGCAAGGGTACAAACGTTTTGGAAAGATGTAATAGATAGGATTGATTTGGTCTTTGGTATAAGCTTACCATGATCTGTGGCAAGCATAATTTTGCTCTCACATGAAGATAGATGTATGAAAACTAGGAAGTATAATTTATGGATTGATAGGGCTGTAATGATTGCAATTAAGTTGATCCTCAGAATTTGGAAGTCAAGAAAGAAACCTAATGTTGAAGATTGGTTGATGGAATTACAGATATTGTCACAATATGAAAAAGCCTCATTGAAAAATAAAGATAAAGAAGAAGTATACTTGTCATTATGGGGACCGTTTGATGATCTTTATGGATGAATTAATGGAGAAATTGGAAAGAACATGTAAGGTGATGGTAAGTTTTTTTTCTTTTTCTCTCTTTCTTCATCTTCATTCTCTTCTTTTCTCTTGTCGCTTATGTTGTCTGTTGGTTTGTTTGTGAGTAGTAGTAAGTGCATTTGGTAGTGATATTTTTTAGGTTTCGCATATGAGGATTAAATTCATGAAATCTATATTGTAGATGTTCAAGAACTATGGATTTACAAGTTTATTGTGAAATTCTGTTGGATATATGTGAAGTTGTTGTGATTTACTACAAATTCAATTAAGAAATCTAAAAGAAAACAAGCTGTATGCCTGTTTTAAACAATGAGTACAAGTAAGTGACCTTATAACACCTGCTTGTTTGAGGTTATCTAAGTCATGAAGGTACTACCACTCATTGGACAGGATATGTAGTTGTACCATGCCAGTTGTGAATAATCAGTATTTTCCTAAAGTCTCACATCACGATGCATTCTGGTATCTGTGGTCTTGTATGCATAAAATGTTCAGGAATTCTAAGTAAAAAGTGCAAGCAATGCCCAGACTTGGAAACATGATTTGAGAGCTATCCTTTAGAATATTTTCACAAATGTGAAAATTAAGTAGCTTGATAATAACAGTGTGCAGAGCTATTGTAAGAGAAAATGCTGGTCATGTAAAGGACTAAAACAAAGTGAACAGAGAAAAGCCTCTCTGAAAGAAGATGCCTTTTTAAAGTGCAAAGTGTGAAGAAATGTGTGCACCCGAAAACATACTCCTTGAACTATTGCCTGAATCAATGTTAAAAACATGTGGAAAAGACAAACACCAATGCTTTGGAGTACATTTACATCCCAAAAGATCTCAGCAGGTTGCAGAACACTGATTGGAGACCATAACACAAATGCAAAAACTTCAGGACTTCATTGCAATTATGTCTCTGGTCACAGACCTGTATCTTAAAAAGAACTCAATTCCTCAGGATGTTCCTATATGTGGTTGCCATGTGCATAGACAATGTATCTGTAGTTTCAATGTGTTCCTTTCCTTTCAAAGGTGAACTCATGTGAAAGTACCAGTCCTGTATCTATTCAAACATTGCTTGATTGCAGGACAGGGAGAACATTCTCAGTAAAGGCCTCAAGAACATTGATACAGACCATAAAAAGGAGAAAATAATGATGCATTCTATAACGCTCACCTTGTATCCACAGGGACGCCCCTCGACTGGCCCGGAATGCTTCTGGGACTTCGCACCTTCTCTGGGGTTCGTGCTGCCGGGGATCAGTTCTAGAAGACAGGAGGTGAAATTTAGCTGCTATTCTTTCCCTCGCGACCCAACTCCTGGTGTTCCCCTTGCAGTTCCCCTTGGGGCTTCTCTCACCTTGATTTTTGTGAAGATGCACTCTCCGTCCTGCCATGCTGGGCAGATGCGCGTTGTCAGTGGAACCGTTACGCCGAGTTACTTCACTGGCGTGGGCCTGGAGTCCAGACCGTCTGCGACTCCACTTTTCTGGTAAGTCTTTTGTATTAAGAATAATGTCTGTATTGGTTGATGCACCAAATAACCTTCTCCGCTTAGTTTGCAGATGCTGTTGGGCAGCAAGCGGTATTGGAGGCAGAGTTCGAGAAGGTAAGGATGGATGCGCAATATGCGGCGCTGAGAGCGTCCTTAAGTTGGCTAACCTGTGCTGTTGTTTCTTGCAGGTCGTGGAAGAATCCGGAAAGATGGGATCAACCGGAACCCAAAGCCGATGGTCGATGTTTGGGTGGCGATGGCCTTCCAGATGGGCTGGGTAAGTAAGCTTACTTGATGTCTCTTTCATGCCCTTCTTTCCAGGGATGTTGCTGGAGGAAGATGATGATGACTGGAAGACTTCGGTTGGATGGAAGCTGCAGCTGGGCAGGTAAAGATTACTGTGGTTCTTTGTCTTCTCTCGCCCGTGCTGGCCAGGATGCTGAGCAGGACCCGGTGAACGTCACGCTACTAGAGCAGAATAACACGAAGCACGTGCCTCGAGTCGGGCGTGGTTTAAATACCCAGCAGGTATCCCAGGTGCCTTCTGGGCGGCCCCGCCCTGGATGCTAGATTGCAGTTCCCCATTGGTCCTTGTGGGGACAGCCATGTTTGTCCATTGCCCATTGAAAACCACCCCTGACATGTGAGTCTGATGCCAACGGCGCCTAGGGACCCGAGAGGGGCAAAATAAGACTTTTCGGTTAACAGTGGTGATAAGGTCGTGACACATTTGTCTATGATAAATAGATTTATAGTCAAGTAACATCTTTGATATGTATTTTAGGGTACAAAATGATGTAAAATATAAGTCCTACTGCAGACTCATGTTAAGCATCAATTTATTTTACCATGTTTTTACTTCACTTCAAATAAGGATGAGATTTCTCTAAGACAAAAGACGTGCTTGAATATAATGCAGAGTATGCATTTTAGAGGGAACTATAAAAATCCATTAGCTGAATCCACATGGCAGTTTTATCAGATCTTCAAGTGAGGACAGTCTGCCTGGACACATATTGATATAATGAAAATGGAGTATGCAGGAGATGTATCAATATTGACCTCTATTGGATGAAACCAACATTTTGAAACTAGGGATAGGAAAATACATGTTACCTGTTATAACCCAAAACTTTAATTATTTAAAAAAGTGTATATCTGTGATGTGAGGTCCAATCAACACAAAACAAATTGCATTTTGTAGATAGAAATGATATCTACAGAACCACGTAAAAACAATCACATAGGGTGTCATGTAAAGATTAGGAGGAAGGTGGGAAAATCACGTATCTCCTGAAGTATGTGATGCACAGTGATGTTCCACATCTTCAATCGTGCACAATGATATTTACATTACAATGATCATGTTAAGGTCACATATTTAATTCCAAGTTCATATTAAAAAAATAAAATTGCTATTTTCCATTAGGAGCAGACTCACCCCTCCCTTTCAGTGTCATGAAACTGGTAGAAACCACACCTCTGTCACAAGATCTGGGTGGCATTAAACAATGTATAATATGCATCCTCATATAAAATAGATTATTATTATGGAATATGGGGAGATGGACATTGAAGATTTTGGATACATTTGGTTGAGGGAGCAAAGTTGATATCATCCTGGTTGAGGAAAGGATTCATTGTATACAGAAGAACAACACACACATGGGAGAATGATTGTGCAGCCAGTCAGCTAACAATGACTCTACTGAGGAATTACCTCCAGATTGAGTGACCTGCTGTGTCCCCAAAACAAGAAAAGCTCAATTTAAAATCTAAGTATAGAAACCGCATTATAAGTCTGAATTGCCTGTATAGACTGTCTAGCATAAAAACCGGGGAATAGAGGACTTGAACCAAGAGGATTATGGTGCACTATGTATCCCATTTGCATTTAATGTAAAGTGACATGTCATTTCTGCAAAGCCCAATGCATTTCATTTTGAGAGGTGAGATTTAAAACTGAATGTAAAGTCCATGCTCTAAAAATGCAGAATGTTTTTTGTAAATGTAAGCATCACTAAATAAAACCCTTGGCTCATGCGGCATAGATTTACACATACCATAGTGTAGTTGACCTGCTATCACCTGGTGTGAGATCATGAATGTTTGCACTCCCTGTGAGTCTAGTCATAGTTGATAAGTTTGTGAAAAACCAAAATTAGCAATGAGAACCTAAACCATTTTAAAAAAAATAGTGCAAAGTGTTAAGCCCTTGCAGTCCCTTATCTTTGAATGCATAAACAGATCCATGCATAATGTGACTGGCAAAGGATTTTCGAACATTGTACATTTTATTTGGAAAGATTACATATCCATGCCAAACTTGTTGAGCAGAAGTAAAACTCAATAGAGAAAGGTTGAAAGCAGTACACACTCAGGTGTATTTAAAGCTGCACACACAGATGTATTCAAATTCACACAAGCTTATATAGAATGAAAGTAGTACACTCAAGTTTATTGAAAGTAACACACACGTATTCATTGAAAGTTGCACATACTTATTCCTTGAAGACCGCACACATATGTGTTCAGAGCAGAGTGCAAGTACTCATTAAATAATTATTTTCAGAATTAAAACATATGTGAGTCAAATGTATGCTGGCCATTAGAAAGATTGCTTGTGAAGGGGTAATGCTTCTGTGCTTAGCGAAATGAATTCAAAACCAGGTGTAAAGCTAGTTTCCTTAAAATAACTAGGAGTCCTTTGGAATGTTCAAACTTATATTTATTGTAGTTACACATTGATGAGTCTGACTTTCAGCTTCTTCAAACTAATAAAGTCCAAATTGTTCAACCTCAAAAGTCCACATTGTACAACGTCAAATTGTTCAACCTCAACACGTGTTTCACCACAACTGTATTGTGGATCATCAGGAGGTTTTCAAATAATATGATGTGTTACTTTTAGTTTTTTATCTACAATATAAACAGAAATGTGCAAAATAAATTTAAAAGTTTGCTTCTTGCAATACATTTTGTAAAGTTGTACTAATTTATTAGTTGGTTGTACTTTGTCTACTCACCATATATTCCTCGTAAGGGTTCTAGAATGTTGAGATTCTTCATCTATACAATAAAGATTGTATCTGAATTTTTTTTATACATCTAGTCACTATGTAGTGCTAGATCTGATGTTTGCTTTCCTGTAAAGAAGGATGGGATGCATAAAGCACAAAATACATAATGTCATGATAGTCCAGCCCAGGTGGAATCCAGAACACTGATCCACATGGAGTCCACATTCTAAGATGGCCACCCTATATTATTGAAGTGCGTGACATCATCACGTTTACTTGAAATACATTGTGTTGTTTAGATTGAAGCAACATGAATGTTAATAATGCCTAGTATCCGTTAGAATATATGAAGAATGCTTGCATAAAATCCAATAGCAAGATTATTACAGGTAGGTACATTTTCTTGGAATGTGAAATTGTAACCGAGCCTATAACATTGTGGTGTTCACCAGGGTATAAAGCTGAAGACAACCTTCAATAACTTTCGAATTTTGAAAAAACATTGTCTGTTCATCTAGCACCAGGATTGTGGGTTGGGATTGTACATCAAGGGGAATTACATTGCTTATGTTGCCCTAGCAGAATTCATAAATAAGCATAGGACAAAGTTATTTCAACATATCTAGGGGGTTCAAAGTCTGGGATTTTACTTTAATGACATTAAGTAACACGGAAAGTGCACAAGAGTAAATACGTTTGAGAATGTACAGTAGTGCATGGAATTAGATGGTCCTTTGTGTATGGCCTCAAAGAGTGCACATAGAGTGTTTATAAATGGTGCATTTATAATTGTAAATTAAAATTTCATTTTTTTTAAAGAAAAAGATTTAAATTGATGTTGAGAGGTGATTAAAGGTTGGTAAATCTGATATATTGATCGGATTTGTATCCAACTACAATACAGCCATGTTGTCAGAGAGTGGCAGTGCAGACTTAGACATGGCCCTTGCACAATTAGATACATTTTTGCATGGCCAATGGCGGCACATGATCTGGAATCTTGACAGAAAGAAATGAGACAGATAGTTGAAAACGTGGGTTCAGATATTTGGCCCCACAGTTGTGAAGTGTGCTGAAAAAATCCAACTTTGGATGTTGGAAGTTAAACACCAATTAAACCCTTTGAAAACCGAGATCATTATTGTTGGCCCTAAAAAGAAGTTGCCTAAAGTGATACCCTTGCTTCCCTGTCCTACCTTGTTTGGGGCTGAAACTAAATATACTCAGTAAATAATCTGGGCTGCATTTGGCAGTCAAGTTTAAGATGCAATCTACAAGTCAATCAAATTATCAAGTCCTTCTTTTTTCAATTGAAACTTTTAAAACCCTTGCTTTCACTAATTTCCGAGAAGGATCATCCCATTGTGGTAGGTACCCTTATGAATTCCAAACTGGACTACTGCAATGCCCTTCAATTGCCCTTTATTGTCCCCTGTTTCCATTAGATGGGAGCGGGGGACAATAGAAAAACAAAAAAAGAAAAAAGGACCCTGCAACACCAGTTTAGAACCATGTTAGTGGGTGAGAACTGACGCTGCAGTGTCAGGGGAGAGACGGTGAAAGGTAAATGGATGGGGGGCAGTTGCAGGGGATACGGGGCACAGTGATCTTGGTGATCACTGTACAGCGCCATAATGGGTGTCAGCAATTTAATTGTCGACATTATGGGAGGCACGCTAATCACATAGATTCTTGTACTCCCACTGTTCCATGGAATTCAGCCCTCTTTTGATGGTTTTAAGATTAAAGATCCAAAGCTGTTCTTTATGCAACAGTTTTTTTTTACTTCCTGGACGCTATTGATGTCATACATTTTTCTATGCAGAACGAGGACAGGTCCTGCAGAGTTTCCCATTTCCAAGTAATATAGGACCAGTGGAGCATTCAAGTTACAGTTACGAATTTTAGACCGGTGTTCATTGATCCTAAGGTGAACTTCCTGCGCGGTCTTCCCAATCTCTAGTTTTTCACATGGGCATTGAATAGCATAAATGACATTTTTGATTTTGCAGGTACTGAATTCCAAGACCTCCCCTCATGTGCGAAAGATAGCGTTTTCTTAGAATATTTACATGCCACCCATGAAATGCATGGGTAGTGGCCTACCACCGGGGTCTGATATACATGTAGTTATTCGTTTAGCAGGTGTACGGTTTGCTCTGGTGAATCTTTGTTTCAAATGGTTGCTTATTTTAAATGCAAATAAAGGTTAGTCTAATTTCCCATCTGATGTATTCAAAAGTCTTCCGTTTTTTTAGAATTGGCCTAAAGTGGAGGCACAAACTAGGCGGTCTCCTGAATCGGGTTTCATTTTAGGGTTTAATAGACTGTCCCAGTTGGTGAATCGCACCCTTTTTCTACATCTCTTAATTCGTTTTTTCGGGTAGCCTCGTTCCAGCAGTCTGGCTTGCAGGATGGTTGCATGTTCATTAAATCTTACAATGTCTGTACAATTGCGGCGTAGTCGTAAGAACATCCCACAGGGAAGGTTCTGGAGGAGACTCACAGGGTGTTGACTTTCAAAATATAAGGTGGTATTCCTTTTCGGTGACCGTCCTAAACAGTTCTACTGAAGATTGCCTGCGTCATTGAAGATGGACAAATACAAGAATGAAATTCTTGTGGTGGAATATTCATATGTAAAGTGCAGATTAGAATCTACTTGGTTGAGCCATACAACAAAAGCTCTCAATGTGTTCACATCGCCTTGGCAGATTAGCAGAATGTCATTGATATATTGACGGTAGAATGTGATGGAACATAGGAAGGGATTCAAATTATTAAGGACATGTTGCTCTTCAAAGAGGGCCATGAAAACAATGGCCAAATTGGGGGTGAAAGTACAACCCATTACTGTCCCCTTAGTTTGGAGAAAGAATGTATCTTTGAACTTGACGAAACTGCTAGTAAGCACCAGGGATGCTCAGGCAAGCAAGAATTCTGTGGGTACTTTATGCAGTGTTGGGTGTCTATTTAACATTGTCGAAAGGCTTGCAACTGCTTTATTCTGCAAAATGTTGGTATATAGCACCTCAATGTCTAATGTTACCAAGATCTGAGATGGTGGATCGAAGGCCAACCCTACTACTCTACTGATGACATCTCTAGAGTCTGGTAGAAAGGTTGGGGTTGCCATTGCCATAGGTTTGACGAACAAAGTCTATGTATTGGAACAGGGGTTCAAGGATCGACCCTCATCCCGACACAATGGGGTGCCGTGGAGGGTTATGGATGTCCTTATGGATTTTGGGAATCATGCAAAAGAGAGGAATACGCTCCTCTGATTGATTGATGAAAGCAAATTCTTTTGGTGACAAAAAACCTTCCTCTACTGACTTCTCGCTGAGTGTTAGGAATTTTATCTTTATGTATGCAGATGGAGCATGGGGTATCTTCTGGTAGTGACCTGGTATGTCCAATAATCTATTGGTCTCTTGGTCATATAAACCTGCATCTAGTACTACAATGCCGCCTTACTTGTCAGCAGCCTTGATGACTATCGAGTTATCCTGTGCCAATGTGTTAATGGCTTGAAACTTAGCTAAGGCAATATTTGGCTGAAACGCATGATGGTGGTCATTCATGATCCTATCGAGTTCCTTAAGTACAATTGTTTTCAAAGTAAGGACTTCTGTAGGGACATCTGAAGCATTAGGTGTGAAGGACGACTGCACATACAAGCCGTTGTATTCTATTCTGGAATAATTTCTTTATTCACAAAAAAGAACTCCAATCTGATTTTGTGTAAGAAGTATTGTATCTCACTCGTAAGGAGGAGAGCACTGGGAGTTTGCGTGGGTACAAAGGATAGACATTTCAGCAGCATTCAGTTGACGTGGAGATAGGTTGAAGATCAGTCTATTGACTACCGGTATGCTCGATTGCGTGTTTGAAAATCCCGGTAATCAGTATTCTGCATTTGCACATTCTGCATCTGCATGTTGTGCATAGCCTGACCTTGCTGAAAATGTCTGTGGCCTCGACGACCACCTCTTTCTCGAAAAGATTGCTCTCCGGTTTCAAAACTGGGGCCAGCTTGGTTATTGGTCCCATCATTACCTGAATTGCTAGAAGACGTATCTGAAAATGTCACCCATAATTTCTTTCCTATGTTGGAATGAGTGTCCAGTTTCGATGTCCATACTGACTGATATTTAAAATCATCTGCCAGATAAGGATATACTACTACTTTTTTAAATACAGAGATGTCTTTTATATGTTTTTTTTTTTGGAACAGTCACAGTCTTAAAGTCCACAAATTGCTTGTTGACCTGTTCAAGTTTTTGTTTTGCCTCTGTGATAAGGGAATTAGTCACAGCACTAATTAACTTGCGGCTTGATTACTGCAACAGCCTGCTTATCGGCACGCCACAATCTAATCTCTCTCACCTGCAAACTGCACACAATGGGGCTGTCTGTGCAATATACGGTCTTCCAAGAATGATCATGTTTCTAACTATAGAAAAAAAGTTACATTGGCTTCCGGTTCAAAACAGAATTAGACATAAGATACTCTCCCTGACTTACAAATGCCAGAATACTGCCGTTCCTCTTTATCTCGAACGAAGAATCTCTCATGTTCAACCAACTAGATCCTTTGAGCTCCAATAACTCTCATTCGCTATATCAAACTCACTTTCGCCTAAAAAGGTCCGGAGGCACCTGCTTCGAGGTTCGTGCTCCCCAGGAATGTAATGCACTCCCATCTGCTTGCAAATTGTCATCCTCACTTCCGGTCTATAAAAAAAGCAATGAAAACCCTGTTTTTCAAATCTGCTGATTAGGATTTTGCTTTTTCTCTCTGCCTGATTTGCTCCTCTTAATTTCTCTCTGCTCTCTTCTGTCTTGCTCTGAGGCCTATGGGCGTGTACCGCGTTAAAGAATTAAACATAAATAAATAAATAAGATACGTGAAACTTGATAATTGCTCTTCTTAATTCATCAACACAGGGGGGTCTACCTTCTGAAAACAGAGAACAGATGCTGTTGGAAGCTGCCTAGGTGTTGGGCAATGAGTTGACATATCTACATTTTATATAATTGGTATTTCCCAATCATACTGCATAGAACAAATATGCATTTTCCTCTTAGAAACTTCACTGTATTTTGCAAATAGCATATGTGGGCCGGCATTAAAAATGACAGCCTCGGTTCGCTAGCTGTGCACTTTACCACTAGACCACTTAAAAGCTACATGCCTGTATCTTAAATGTATAATATTGTCTATTATTGGATGGAAAGGTTGCACAACTTACAAACTTACTTGCAATATTATAGGAAAATCTTCTTTCTCTGGTTATTTTTCATATATTAATTCATTTAGTGAAAGGGAAATTATCATTTCACATTGCTATTATTTCCAGTAGATAAGCGCCACTGTGTTCAAAGTGCATATTTCCTTTTATATATGTCAATTCCTGTATGTCATGTTCCCTTGTGCATGCTAGTAAGTCCCTCCGTGTCTGTTTTAGGATCTGTGCCCTTGTCTGCATATACCTGCCAAGCCGCACGTGCTTGCAGTTACCCAGAGTGCGTTTAAACAAGCCGTGCATAAAGATTGTTAGTAAATTACAGTGTGCACCATGCTTTGTTTGATTTAACAGAGGAACGTGAGAAAACACTGTAGTTTACTGGAGAAAAGAAACAAAAATCCCTTTTATAACACATGTTGTTTGCTCATTGTGTTGTATTAATAACTATTCTGTTAATCGCAGGCTTTTTGTGGGCATTTCACTAAGAAGCCCACCATTGCTAATCGAAACCTTAGTGAAATACTCGCCAATGTTGAAACCATATGTAGTGTCCTCATTTGTAGGTGTTTCACCACTCTTGGAAGTTTTATTTAAATTCTCTCATGTCTATTATTCCTTTTTTGTGTGCTTCATAAGCTATAGTTTATATTGTTTTCCTTTAAGTAATCACAGTATCATATGTATTAAATCCAAGTGCAACGTTTTACCTTTAAAACACATTTAGTGTATTGTCTGTAGGTCCACAAATATGGCAGCCTTCTCTCTCTCGAATTGAGCACATTCTTAGTGGGTGGTAAAGCCAGGAATTCCACTCTCAGGAGGCCACTCACTTCCCCTCTAGACAACATGAAACCTCTATATATGCATCTGAAATGTCTTGCAGTAGATTTTGTGTCTTAGCTTTTAGTGTTTAAAGGTTGCACACCTTTTATGCTTTGCTGTCACCATTATAATAAAATGTCCTTTACTCGGTTATTGTTTGTGTATTGATAACTTAATTTCGAAAAGGAGACTAATTATGAGACCATTGCACTTTGTTCCATTGAAAAGGGCAATTGTATTAAATGCCTGTATTTCCTTGTATATATGTTCACTACCTGTAACATCACGCTCCCCTGTGCATGTCAATGAGTCCTTCTCTTTTTATTTTAGAATGTTGTGACCTTCTCTGCCTACATCTGGTGAAACGAACACCTGCCAAGTACTTCCAGTTGCCCAGAGTCAAACCATCTTACACCGGACCTGCATACAAATTGCAAGTAAATTAAAGTTTGCAACATTATTTGTTTCATTTTCCAGAAATCAGAGAGGATTTTTGCATGTGTATTCGGGAAACTCTAAATGGAAAGTTGTTTACACTGTCACTCTTGTTGGGAAATGCCAACAAATGACACATACTAATTTCATTGGATCTGGGTTTTGGTTTAATGAAGGACAAAACAAGTAACCTGACGTATAACTCATTTGATTGGCTAATTGTGGAGCACACATTGCATGTACTTGATGAAAGGCAAAGGGGCATTGTAGACGTGGTGGAGCCAGTGAATTCATGGGTAGAGCTGAACCATCGGGCCAGGCATGGCTCCAATAGCCAAATGCGAGCTGAGCTGGCAAAAGATGCATACCTTGCCATCTGCCCTCACTTCTACCAGTTATTCTGCCTGGTTCTAAACTCTTGGAATACAAACCCTATTTATTTATTTATTTTGATTTGTTTATTTGTATTGCACCGGTAACTCGCAAGTCTCGGGGCGCAGAAACATGGACACGAGGTATGATAACAATTATACCAGACATCCTCCTCTCTGCCCTGCACAGCAAAAACCCATGACTGGTGTCCTGCTTCCCTGCACTGATAACAGAAAACCTACACTTGGTATCCTAATTGTTAAAGCTACGACTGAGTGATATTAGATTATTTATACAGGATCATGCACTTACTGTAAAATTGGATTAGATACCAGTCTGCACTTTAAAAACATGAGCTCATATCTTCTTATCTTCATCTGATATAAATTCCAGTTAATGCGCAGTTTTAAGAAACTGAAGCAATGCTCTATTTCATGACGATGACCTAAAAGTACACAAATCAGCCTATGAACCAACCTAATACATGTATACAACCTTCTATTAAGCACTACGAGTCATGCTAGCTTTGCTTCACCATCCTGACTCAAACTGTACATGTACCATAATCCAAAGTCACGTGTGCCTAAAAATCCTGTGTGGTTTCAACTGTATTTTCAAGACTTAGACACACAGCAACACAACTGGGTAAAAAGGCTAGCTACGCATAGTCATTGCTTCGCAAAGACTTTGAGCAGGTCATTGTGCACAGCTTTCTAGTGGGCTTAACCAGTGGGGGAGCTTTATCCTCTGTCGTTCAGCAGGTACACATGGAAGCAACATCAGCACCCACATGTCTTTCATGGTGGGGGATTGATAACAAATACCAAAGGCAGTGTGGCAAGTGGGAAGCTATCTTCCTTACCTAGGACCAGTGTGACCTCCTGCTGCCTCATTCCCTAGCTGGGTAGTATGCAAGGAAAACTCCTGGCCACTGTCCATAACCCAGAGGGAGGCGGGTGTGGAGAGTAAAGGAAATTGTCATGGCAAGTGTGGCGTTTTGTGTAGTGCACATTTAATAGACTCACTTCTCAGTGAGCCCTATTGTTGCAGCCAAAGTGGTGTGATTTACCGAGGATTGCATAGATTGGTCATGTGTGGAAGCCAGGTTCTCTGTTGGTCAAGTCTGCCGTTTCGCAGGTTTTAAACCACGTATGTTCCCATTGTCTTTTTAGTTTGGAATCGAATTGCAATTCCTGGCAAAAGATAAACTGTGTACTGTGTGCAAATAGATTATTGTCAAGCAGTTCTTTTAACTGTCTCTAAGTGATGCTTGGCTCGGCTCTAGTTGGGCTCTTCTTTCATAAAGGCACTCGAGCCGACTCAGGGCCAGGCATTTGGCTTTAAGTAGGCTCAAGCTGGCTCTGCCTCACCCCCACCTTTAGGATTGCTCGTGGTAATCAAAATGCAGGGTTTGCGCTAAGGATTTCACTTAAAAGTCCACCACTCCCAATTCAGTGAGAACTTATTGAAATGCTCACCCAGCATGAAAGCATGTGTGAGTTTAGGGTTCTTTAATGTGTTATCATTTTTCATTACTTCCTCTCATGTGCATTCATTCTCTTTTTGCTCCCTTATTGTTCAAGTATCTATTTTGTCACATTATGCAAAGTACTGCTTAGTATGCAGACTCCAACGGTTATATTTTTAACCTACCCTATCTTGTTAAATGCAGATTACCCTCAAACCCTTCCACAAAAGCGACAAAATATTTTGATCTTAAAATGCTTGCCACTTATGAGAGCATTCAGGCAAACTGGTACTCCTGGCAACGTTTTCTTTCACCAAGTCCCCAGATCCAAGGTCAGTCCACCTGTGATGCTAAGCTCATATGCTGCTCCCACAGGTGGGTGCATTGCCACTTTATCTGCAGACAAGGATAAGGCTCTACACCCTCCTTATAGCCATACATCTTCCTCACATGTTCCACTTTCCAGTACCTCCTGCAGTCCTCCATTTGGTGGTTTGGTGAGTTGTTTCGTCCTTTTTACATGAAACACGAGGCGGTGGGGAGTGATTGTGTCAATTCCCTAATGTGTTCCACAATGCACTGCTTCTCAAAATAGCTGTATGCCTTGGGAGAGAATGCTCTGGGGGGTTGTTTAACGTTAGTGTTTGCATGCATGCTAATTTTATTTGCAGCATCTTTTTGAATGGCAGTGAAGAGTGCAAGTTTATGGCCGTATGTTATTTACTGTAGTGATTAATATAAAATAACATTCATTGTCTTTATTGTCCCCACCCACACTAGTTACTGTTGTGAAGCAGCTTCCATAATGACACGCTTGCTCAGTTGTATAGTTCATCAGTTTATTGCTTCAGGATTACATCACGATAATCAGGTAACATTGAGAGAGATACTTGTGGAGAGCCCACTAGCTCCCACCACCCAGGCTACATCTTAATCAACTCCCAAAATCGGAACCCCAATCGCACAACATTCTACACAGACACACAGGGATCCACGCTAGCATTCCACACTGACGTCACCACTCACCATGCATACAGGGCCAAGACACAAATATAACACACCTCCTCCCATGACCAAATGCAGTATGGAAACATCACACTCACACCCAGATATAACACACCTCCCCGTTACCAAATAAAATATGGAAACGTCGGACTCACACCCAGACATCACGCTCACACTCGGGTTAAGCAAACACCATTCAAAAAACCCTCACACCTTCCCCAAGACCTCACCAGGAGACAGATGCACCCAACCAGGCGTAACTAACTGGCCACAAAAGGCAGCACACAACCCATACACTACAAACTCTTATGAACCTCATAAAACAGTTTCATGACTCCTCCCGTCCATTTCTGCCCCAAATGAACACCTAGGCTGCCAACCTAGAGCACAAACCTGCCCCTCTATGGGCTACTAAACTACATTCCTCCGCCACCTGTAAAACAAAACAGACACCTTCCATCCATCTCTGCCACAGACTGACATCCAGGCTGCCACTCCATAGCACTACCATGCCCCTAGATGGGCTAATACGCTGCCCCTTCTGTACCATCAAGAAACTGTACTAACCTAACTAGCAAAGATATCATCTGTCTCCCACCTCTCCCTATCACTACTGCTTCCTTATAACCACTGAGTTCTCCCATAACTCAGTTAACACCTTGCTTGTTAACATATAACCATACCTAAAGCAGATAATCTACTCTGAATGTTTACATGAGTCCTCTAATGACATCAGCGCACATCTAACCTAACCGTAACACTGTATTTAAATCTGAAAAACATCCTTACATTCCACTTCCGTGTCATTCACTGACATAAGTGTGCACCAGGCATTTCATACATAACCATATGCCTAAAACAGGCACGCTCCACGCGCACGTATCTCCAATCACCTCACACACTCCACTTTGCATTATGGATACACGTTACAAATCCCACACTTCCTGTCTCATATCGCAAGACAGCAACCTCATTATTTACCCTGAAGTACTACTTCAGCAATCAGTATTATTCTCACAATTGCATTTTTCCACTTCATCCGCACCACCCTTCCTCTATGCATTTTATCTTAACACAGGTGCACTATATGCTATTTATCACATCCTTGCAAGAGGGTCCCCTATACTTACACAATAATTGTGAAGTCTGAGCTTACCCCCTCATGCTTCTATACCGTACTCTAGAAATACTAACCTCTATAGTAGTCAAATTTCTTCACAAAAAGAAATAATAGTCCAGTATCATAAAAGCAACATTTGTCTGACTGCTGCAACCTTACAGCCAGTCATTTCTGCTGGATTCCTGAAATGCCTCAAAAAATTAAACACTAAGTATGCAGTTAGGCAGGGGCGTTGCTGGGGGGGGGGCTAAAGGGGCTATAGCCCTTAACAGGGGTTGTAGCCCTTGTTAGAATCTCAGGAGCTACAGCCAAAAGACTAGCTATCCCCCAGTCCCAACAGTTCCAACATTAGCTTAGCCCCGGGTCTTTTGCAGACCTAGCAACTCCCCTGCAGTTATGAGACATTCTGAACCTTTCCTCATATTCTCCCGTCCCACTACGAAACCAAAATAATTCATTAACTCTGCATTCCCTTTAAGTTAAAAGTGGCTTTGGGAAGGCTCACCACCGATACGAAATCTCTTTCCAACATTAGTCTTTCACCTCCTCGCCAAGTTTACATGTCCAACGTTCTCCTTAATCACTTGAAACTGTAGATCAGGCAGTGTACTTTACAGATTAATAAACGTCGGCTAACCTTCTGTTTCCTCATTCCATTATATTGGAATGTGCACTTTTAAACTAACACCTTTAATGGACTCTCATTCTATTGAAATGTCATCTTAAACATGAAAGGCAGGCAATGCGAGGCCTCCTTTTTTTGTATTTTTTGTATTTTGTCTATTTCTATAGCGCTCCAAGCCCGAGGGCATCTGGGCGCATTTCTTACATAAGCCTGAGTTTCAGACTGTACAATAACAAAGTTACAATTTACCCATTTACAATAGCAAATTTAAATATTTACAGGTGTACATTTCTTGCATGTATGGACAAAGTAGAGATACATACATTTAGTGAAGTACAGTGGGTTTAACTAGTGAACAGACAGAGGCAGGAGGTGTCTAAAACTCCTTAAGTCATCGCTAATCATACCTCTCCACACATCACCATAACGGAGCTCACTTACGAAGAGGATTCTTTTCCCTTCTTGCTGCATCACAGTGCTTTATTATTCATCTCGCCATATCCAAGTTACTGGGCCTCATTATGGCTTTGGAGGCAGCCATGCCCTTAATAAGGGCATGGCTGCCTCCAAAATCGGGTCTGGGTTCCCTGAATGGGGAATTACCGGGCCATTCTGAGTTTGGAGGGCCCGGTAATTCCTCCTTCAGGGAACCCAGACCCAGACCTTCCCCATTCCCATTTGAGCCCCCATAGATCAATGGAAATGGGAGGGGGAGCTAACAACGGGCCAATTACGACCGCCCGTGGTTAGCTCCCTGGTGCCCTTGCGGGACCCGCGAGAGACGTCTGGTAAAACCAGACATCCACATCGGGTCCGGCGAGGGAACCTCGTAATAGTGCGGAATGCGTTTAACAGCGCCCACACCATTACCGGCGCCGTTAAAGGCATTCCGCACAGGTCGTAATGAGGCCCTATGAATAAGCTTTGTCTTTGCTCCTGGAGGAAACAAATATTATGGTGGCAATGACAAATACTTCTATTGGAGACTTTCAGGTAAGTGCTGCTCTAGAGGAATTATGTGTGGCAGTATCAGAAGCAAACAAACATATAATGACACCCTAAAGACCAATGAGGCATTTCTAAGCCGTTCAATCTGACACTGAGAAAACAAATGCTATACACACGAGGTTAGATCTGCAGAAATGAGAACTATATGTTACTCCATGGTGATATAGGCCTCTTGATGTTGGATGGACATTTTCTAGGCATGGGAGGGATAGTCAGTATGGTACGAAGGTCTGACGTTGACCTGGTAAAACACAAGGTTTGGCCTACATTCCTGCACCTCCCTGGACAGGTTTTCATGATGTCCCTCATTAATATTCATGAGAATAAATGTTCATACATTTAGAATATATCCAACAAGCATGATGTAAAAAAGATACTCTGTGCACTCAGAGAAATGATGCTGGTGCTGGTCCCCGTGGTACACCACTACGTAAAATACTGGCAAAAAACAATCTGCAATGCGTGGAAATGGACTGCACTCAAAAAGACCACAAAAGTAAAACCAGTACTTCGGTGTGCAAAAATAATTATTAATTTTAATAGAGGCAAAGCCTAGGCAGGCAGTCACCGTAACGCGTTTCTCACCTACTCTGTGCCTCGTCACACGGTTACATGCTGGGTATACAATCACAGTTAAATAAACATCAGGTCTTGTTAATTACAGCTGCGTTTGTGGACCTTCCTTTATATATGCATTCACTGTCGGCCATGTTGGAAAGGTGTTGACACAGTGAAATCGCCCGAAGGAACCATCAAACAGCATTTAACAATAATGATATTGCAAGTGAAAACATTGATATAATAGCAGTCCCAATTGCTGGTCTCATGCTCGTTTCAATCCTAAAAATCATAATGTATTAGGTTGACATTCAATATGTTAAAACCACCCTGTATATAGATCAGTGTTGTTCAAGTCTAGGCCTTGAGGGCCAGAATCATGACAGGGTTTCAGGATATCTCTCATTAATATTCATGAGAATAAATGTGCATACATTTAAAATAAATGTATGCACATTTATCTCATGAATATTAATTAGTGGTATCCTGAAAATCGAACATGTTTCCGACCCCCAAGGCCTGGAGTTGGACAACCCTGATATAAATCATTTTACATATAAGGATCAGGCTGAGTTGGCCTTGCCAGGATTCAAACCTACAGCTCAACATCGATCACAGCAGCAAGCGCTCAACCCACTGGGCTGTTGAGATATGGTTGGGGATAGAGCTTGCTATTGAACGAGTGAGTCACATTCCTTCATAGTTCTTAAATTGATATTAACCTAGGTAGATAGCACAGCAAGTTAACACTTGCCTCAAACATCGGCCTGGTCCGAAGATGTCACAAGTTTGGATGTCGGCAGGGCCAACTCAAGAAAATCAGTATAGTTAAGTTGCATACCAATAACACATATATACAGCGCTTAAAAGCCTGAGAAGTCAAGCATAAAGTGCAATATGAAAAAGTGATATTCTGTTGTTCTCAACGCATTAATAAGTTGCAGGTGAAGGTGTCGCAGGAGGGCTTTCAATTGTTAAAACTATTAAATCAAAACACGTATGAAGAATTTAATTTAAAGAAGCAACATTGCCACAGCATCGGTCAGGCTGGTGAAAATGAAGCCACTTCCGGCAATACACACCTCAGCAGTTAGCAGCAGAGGGAAGCAGCTGGGATTAGTCTTCACTGCAAGATATTCGGTACCATTGGGCAGAAACATCCCTAATGTTATAAAACGTTTTCAGTAAAACCATTTCAGCAGTTTTAAGAAGAAAAAAAGTCGCATTGCTAAATAAATGGTATGCACCTAAACACACACTTTTTAAAATGAATGTTGTGAGTTAATATAAAAGAGAGATGCATCACTTAAGATGTTTTGGTCATATTATGCGTTGCCCTTTTTAAGAACCCTAACCAACAAAAAGAAGGTCCCATGTGTAGCAACTCAATGGGCCTCATCACGAGTTTGGAGGCAGCCATGCCCTTCCTCCAAACTGGAGTCCGGGTTCCTTGAATGAGGAATTACCGGGCCATTCCAACCTTGGAGGACCCGGTAATTCCTCATTCAATGTACCCATCCCCATTCCCATTCGAGCCCCCATAGGGGACCCGCAAAGGACGTCCAGAGCGGGTCCCGCCAGGGAACCTCGGAATGGGTTTAACGGCACCAGCACCTTTACCGGCGCTGTTAAACCCATTCCGCCTGGGTCGTAATGAGGACCAATATATCAACTGGCCAATGGCAGTATAAAATAGAATTTATTTGATGCCAAGGTTATCAATGTGCGTACATTTTTGAACACATGACAAAGTAACAAGAAAAACAACAAAAATTCATGCAGACTGTGTATTGCACAACCCTATCCCAACATACATAATGTATGCCTCAGTCATACGTAAACAGCACAAAATTAATACAAACAAGGTAAAATAAAGAAACACAATTGAAAAACACAGGAAAAACAAAAACGGCGACAGTGACTGTGCCTGTCTGGTCCCGGCTCAAGGCCAAACGGGGAAACCAAAGACTTCCAAGCCTGTGGTGAAGGAATGCGCCCATCAGGCACGCCAGGTAATGGATGACAAGATGTGTTTAAATGAGTAGATCAATTAGTAGAGGCCACCTCGAGTTTCGGCTTGGAGGTAACTCTATTTTCACAAAACCTCTGCCTTCATCAGGGCAAAGAACACAGCTCCTGGTAGGGAGGAGTTCTGCCAACAATAAAAATACGTGTAATAAAAAAAGAAAAAAACTAAGGATTCTCTAAACAGCAATACATGTGTGTGCAGGCCTTGTTCCCCATGCGGAACCAATGAGTGAGCGTCCGTTATTTAAACAGAACAACTTGTGCCTATGTCAACTGTCCTGTGCGGACTACCGCTCAGCCCAATAGGTGTGCCCTTGCCTGAATGCCGTGCACCCCATGCTCCACCGCGAGTGCCCACTTTAAGATAAAATGAAGGAGGGTAAATCAAGCTCAAAAAGCCGTTTGACCACGCCATTTTAAGAGCCCTGGCACTTGCTGTGGTGAGATTTTACTTTTCTATTTCGGTTGAACTGGTGTCAGGGGGTTTGTCAATCTCCACAGGGTCAGCAGCATGGGGGAAGAGAGGAGCTGGTGAGGGCAGGGAGACCGAGGAGACTTAATAAAGCACAGGTGAAGAGGATGGCCAGTGAAAGGAGAAAGAAATATTAAATATTGAAAAAGAGAAAAGGGTTTCTGTTTAGGTCCACACTACCTTCTCTCTTTCAACTCCCCGGGAACATGCTCTGCAGCCCTCACTCTGTCTGGAGTGCTCAGAGTTCAGGTTGGCATGCTCTAGGGAGCTGCCACGTGTTCCCTCTTCCTGTTGTGGATAATAATGTCTGAGGCTGTGATAATAATGACAATACTGATGGGACACCTTCCATTTGATGGAACATACTGCCTGATTGGAGTGTTGGTGGTAGCGCTGTGCTATTTAGGGCACTTAGCCTATTATAGTGCATGTGCCTTAAGCAGATTGATTATTGGAGAGTGTAAAGAAGTGTGGGAGCAGTGGTGGAAAAAGTGACTCTACCTGTTGGATGTTTTCTTGGATACACCCGGGGTTACTTGCGTGGGAAATGGAATTTGTGATAACTGCTGGACCTATATGCAGGCAATTTACATTTGTTGTGTTGGGATGTGTGTCAGGTCTCAATGACCCTTATCTTCCCCATGGATTATTACACCACAAAATTTGGTCAAGTGTTGGCAATAAAAAGGCTGTAGGTTTTTATTGTTACAGATATGGTTATGGAACATAAACAATAATCGCATATCATAATAATATAATACTTTTGGGCACTAGGTCCTAAGGTTACCCCCTCTGGCCCGTGCCGCCACACACTGGCAGGTTTTCTGTCTGTGTTCCCCCAAAAGTTAGGTTATTTGCAGCCTCTGGTAGCTAAGGTGCTGGAGATTTCTCTGTAAAATGGTTCCATGCCGTGCCCCGATAGATGGGTGCCATCTTTGTGAAACAGATAGGGGTCGCCTAGTGCTATGGCCGGGTGTTTTATAAAACCCAGGCCGCTGTATATACCAAATTTTTCCGACCTCCTGTTCAACTTTCTTCTGGAGTTGTCTACAGATTTATAACAAGTGGCCAGCTGCCATATTTTTCTAGGCAGGATTGCTGAAAAGTAAATTTCCATGTCCCTCCAGTTGTGAGAAATGCCCGATAGTGAGGCGCATATTTCGTTATATAACATTTTTCTCCCCATGCTTACCAGATCATTTACCCCCAAAATGGATTATCAAAAATTCTGGTGGGTCCCTTTAGGCGACTAAATCGGCTAACTTGTCATGTATGTCTGTCCACTGTAGGCCTCTGTAGCCCCACCAGGATGCGATTGTGTTCCTGAAAGCTGGGCCGTCTTTAGTTTCTTCGGCCAAGCGCTCTGTCCTGAATACAAAAGAGTGCCTGACTATCCAGGCTGATTTTAAAGGTGAGTCCTGCTCAGCCGATTTTTCTGGAGAAAAACAACAGTTGGGGGGAGAGGGGAAAGGAAACTTGGTTCTGGTCTGATATATCTTTTGTAACAATCAGATTTCCACCCCCCCCCTATTTTCTTTACTTGTTGAGCGCCTAG
This sequence comes from Ambystoma mexicanum, assembly GCF_040938575.1. Lineage (NCBI taxonomy): Eukaryota > Metazoa > Chordata > Amphibia > Caudata > Ambystomatidae > Ambystoma > Ambystoma mexicanum. The sequence continues at coordinate 83,347,563 of NC_090937.1, forward strand.
ACCTCATTGCCATGCTGAGGTTGCTGCCCCCATCCTGCTTTGCTAATTGCTTTCATCAGCACCCCTTTAAATTGGTAGTGACTTAACGCTGAGGTGTCTCTATGGATTAGGAATCCCCCCCCCCCACTTTGGGCCGTTGTGCGTAATAGAGGTTAGGGATGCACACAGGGCAGTTTCGTGCATCGTCAATGCAGCAAATGTTAATGACCCCTTTGGCCCCTGTTTTTGATCATTGTATTTCGATGTTGACGCTGTCCCTTCTCACCATTGTTGGCTTTGGTGCCGGGGGCTATGATCTCTCCTACTCGAAAGGCCCCAGAGTATGAGAGAGAAACCGCTGTTTTAAATAATAATGCTTCATATGAGTGCGAGCATAAGCTGTCTAATAGGCTTGTTATTTTTACTAGTTTATCAAAATCTAGCGGGCGGCGAGCATCTACCTGGGGTCCTTCCATCTTACCCAGCTCTTCATTGCATATGAAATTAACGCCCTTTGCGTGGGGTCTGAGTCCCCCCATAGTTTTGAAAATTAAGATATTGCTACCAATTTCTTTTAGCCCAATCTTTTTTAAATCCCTCCATTTTAAAAAATATTTCTATATCTTTTATTGTTATTAACTCCACATGGTTTAAGCCTGTTGATCTAAAAACTGTTTGCAAGCACTCACTGTATCAGGCTGTAGTGCTGTTTGCCAATGCTTTCTCCGCGATCTCTACTAGGAAAACTGGGGCAGGGTTCATGTTTTCTGTGGACAGCATGCTGCTGGCACCCGTTTTTGAGGTGCCTGTTTGTTGCTGTGCATCCCGGCCTTGGCCCTCCGGCGCAGACGTTGATGCAATTCTTTCTAGCTTCCCATTATTGCCCAGCAGTCCGCTGGAATTGGCGTTATCTTTTCCCTGGCGAGTGGTGCTAGCTCCCGGAATCTTGTCCACTGAAAGCGAGATAAGGCATCTGCAGTGTTATTATCTGCTCCAGCGATGTGTTTTGCTTTGACAAAAATGTTTTCATGCAGTGTGACCGTTGTGATGGCTCGTAGTACTCGGAGGACCAATGGGCATTTGGTAGTTCTTTTGTTTATAATTCCTACAACTGCCATGTTGTCACACCATACCATGAGTTCCGTGTTAGCCAGCTACCTGCCCCATATGCGTATGGTTAGCCAGATGGGGAATATTTCCAACAGAGTGATGTTTTATGTCCATCCTGCTGGGTGCCATGACTCGTGGCATTGACCAGCCACCCATTCTGTGTCTAGCATGGCCCTGAACCCCTTGCTACATGCTGCATCTGTAAAGAGGACCCTTTTTACCCCTGTGTTCAATGGCGCGTGCCAAAGTGTGGTCCCGTTGAAATATGTGAGAAAATTCCCCCATACTTTCAGATCTTCCTTCACTTCTTTGCCTAGCCTGATGTGCAGGTGTGGTTTGATGCATGCTTTAGTTTTTAGATCTAGGCTCCTGGAAAAAACTTTTCCATGCGGAATGATCCTGGCCGCGAAATTGAGACTGCCTGCCAGTGATTGTAATTCCCTTACTGTGCCCTTGTTTTATGTGCTTAGCTCTTGGATTTTTCTCTATCGCTAAAAAGGTGATGTTTGTGGATTGCTTGGTCGTCTTCTCTGCTGCCAGAGGGATGCCCCATTCTGCTGCCAACCCTTCCAACTCTGCCAGTGCCCTACTACATTCTTCGGAATCTATGGACCCATCATCTTCCATCTCCCGCCCCCCTTTCCGATTGGTTGCCTCTGGCCCTTAAGCCAATGGCAACAACCGGGAGGCGGGAGCCGGCCTCACCACCTAAGGCCACAACGAAGGCCCTGTCTACCCCTGTCCACCACAGTACGCCACTAGCCACCCCCTATCTGTTTACCCATCAGTGTGCCCCCCGCCAGTGTCTCCCTGTCCCCCTGCCTCCCGCCAGTGTCCCCCTGCACTACTCTGACCCCTGGTACTTGCTTTTGAAATGCCCATTGGAAAAAGGAGCTGAATTGTTCAAATAGGGCGCAGGATACTGCGCACCCCACGGGGAGGCATCTGTCAACATAAAAAAAATTATCGAAGGAAAAACCTAGCCACTGCTGTGAACTTGGGTGGACTGGTAGCAACCTGAATGCGGATTCAATGTCCAGTTTTGCCATAAGGGATTTTCTGCCGCAGTCCTGTATTAATCTTAAAGCCTCCTGAAAATGCATGTAGGTAACCGCAGATTCAGTATGCGGGATGCCGTCATTGAGGGATTGGCCCATGGGATATGACAGGTGGTGTATTAGCCTCATCTTACCGGGTTATTTTTTAGGTACCAGACCTAGTGGTGACACCAGGTAGTTTGAAAAAGGCATTATGTCCCAGGGGCCTGCAATCCTGCCCAGTTGTAGTTCTTTTTCTATTTTAGTTCTTACTACCTTTGGGTTGTCCCTAGCTGAGACCAAATTCTTTGGGATTTTCTGGGACCCTTCTCCCTTAAAAGGGATAACGAAACCTTCTTTGAAACCCTGCTTGATCGCTTAGCTGATTTCTTTGTCGGGATAAATCATTAATGATTTGCTAAATATGTTTGAATTGATGGGAGTTCTGCCTGGTTCCAAGACTGGCGATAGTGTTTCATTATTGATCCTCCTTTTTTGTATTTTTGGCGGGTAATCTGGTGCAGTTACTTGCTGGGTGATCCCCGTTGCAGTTGGAGCAGTTGTGCTTATACCAGCACTCCTTCCCCCATGTGCACTGGTTTTTCCCCATAATTCCTGCAAGAAATATTGGATTTTGTGGCGTGGTGGGTTTTGCTCTGTCCCCGGCATTTGACCTAGCCGCCCATGGCTGGTTCTTCCAAAAGGGCTGCCCCCATTCCTGTGTTTCTCATTCTTAGAACTTCTATTTCCCCCTTGTGGGTTTTTATTTGTCCTCCCGGTTGCTTGAGCAACCTCCTCCTCTGATGGAGGCTTGGCATTCAATATGTATAGATAGTTCTGTACTACATCCCATTCTATGGCTCGTCTTTCCGACCTATTCCTTTTGAATGTATGTCGTTTGCCAGCCACCCCTTCCCTTTGTGGGTGAGTTTTACTTTTCTGATATTGTCCATATATGCCCATAGTTTTATTCCAACCCCCAGGAATCTTTCCTGGTAAATTGTTGCTAAGATAGCAAATGATTTTGACCAGTTGTCCCAGTTCTGTTCAACTTGGGCGTTCCTGGCTAGGGCCTTGTCCTCAATCTTTTTGGGATGCCTTTGTGTTGAGCCTCGATAAGTGAGAATATTTCAATGAATTCTTTTAACCATATGGCAGCTTTAATAATTATATCGATGTTCCATGCCAGGGATTTTTTGTACCTGTTAAGTATTTCTGTTTCAAAGGATTTCAGTTTTAACTCTATTTGGGCGCTACTGAATATCATAATATCTGCAGTGACGCTGCTGTTTATGTCTATTGGCCCTGTGCTGTTTGGTGTGGGCATCGCCCATGCTTTCAGTGGCCCTGCTGGTTTTGGCCCTGCTACTGCTGCCCCTGGTGTTGGTGGCACTATGGGTGTAGCCACTGGTGTCGGTGGTACTGAGGGTGGCACTATGGGTGAGGCCACTGGTGTTGGTGGCACTATGGGTGTCACAGGGTCTATGATTATTGCGGTTACAAAGATATGTTCCAACCTGTTGCCCCTTCTGGCCCTTTAGGAGCCTGTTGCTTGTCCCTGATTTCTAACATCATTTGTTGCATATCTTTCATATTCGCATATCTTGGTTGTAATTATCACGATCCGATCGTGCCTGTTTTTCATGGACTTCCTTTATAATCTAGTTGCGCTTCGTGCGTTTCTAAAGTGCAATTCATGTAATCATGCCTGGTACTGCCTGATAACATTATGCTCCAAGGCCTTCTAAGATGGCCGTTCCTCACTTAGAACGCAATTTGTTGGACTTTGCTTTCCTGTTTTACCAGTTCCCGCCCCCCCTCTCCTATTGGTTGCCTCTGGCCCTCAAGCCAATGGCAACAACCGGGAGGCGGGAGCCGGCCTCACCACCTAAGGCCACAACGGGGCCCTGCCTCCATCCTACTCCTTTCCTGCTCTCACCTTCCCTCGGTGATGGAGCCCTCCCCACTGCCCCTCAGCCACTTCTACCATGCGCCAGACTATCTTCAAGATGCGCACCACTGTGGGGTAACGAAAATGGGGCATTGCTACTGACTTTTTGCTCACTGAGGCGAGCAACTTCAATCTTGGTTGTAATTACCACGATCCGATCGTGCCTGTTTTTCATGGACTGCCTTTATGATCTAATTGCGCTTCGTGCGTTTTTAATGTGGCAATTCATGTAATCATGCCTGGTACTGCCTGATAACATTATGCTCCAAGGCCTTCTAAGATGGCCGTTCCTCGCTTGGAACGCAATTTGTTGGACTTTGCTTTCCTGTTTTTCCAGCTCCCGCCCCCCCACTCTGATTGGTTGCCTCTGGCCCTTAAGCCAATGGCAACAATCGGGAGGCGGGAGCCGGCCTCACCACCTAAGGCCACAACGAAGGCCCTGTCTACCCCTGTCCACCACGGTACGCCACTAGCCACCCCCTATCTGTTTACCTATCAGTGTGCCCCCGCCAGTGTCTCCCTGTCCCCCTGCCCCCAGCCAGTGTCTCCCTGCCCCCCACCAGAGTCTTCCTGTCCCCCCAGCCCCTGCCAGAGTCTCCCTGTCCTCCCTGCCCCTGCCAGTGTCTCCCTGCCCCCCTGCCCCTGCCAGTGTCTCCCTGTCCCCCCCTGCCCCCGCCAGTGTCTCCCTGTCCCTGCCAGTTGTCTCCCTGCCCCCCGCCAGTGTCTCCCTGCCCCCCCGCCCCCTGCCAGAGTCTCCCTGTCCCCCCTGCCCCCGCCAGTGTCTCCCTGTCCCCGCCAGTGTCTCCCTGCCCTACACCAGTTGTCTCCCTGCCCCACTTGCCCCCCGCCAGAGTCTCCCTGTCCACCCTGCCCCCCGCGAGTGTCTCCATGTCACCCCTGCCCCCTCCTGTGTCTCATTGTCCCCCCTGCCCCTGCCAGTGTCTCCCTGCTCCCCACCAGTGTCTCCCTGTCACCCCTGCCCCCCGCCAGAATTTCCCTGTCCACCCTGCCCCCTGCCAGTGTCTCCCTGTCCCCCCTGCCCCCCGCCAGTGTCTCCCTGTCCCCCCTGCACCCCACCAGTGTCTCCCTTTCCCTCCTGCCCCCCGCCAGTGTCTCCGTGTCCCCCCTGCCCCCTGCCAGAGTCTCCCTGTCCCCCCTGCCCCCCACCAGTGTCTCCCTTTCCCCCATCAGTGTCTCCCTGCCCCCCGCCAGTGTCTCCCTGTCCACCCTGCCCCTCGCCAGTGTCTCCCTGTCCCCTCTGCCCCCTGCCAGAGTCTCCCTGTCTCCCCTGCCCCCTGCCAGTGTCTCCCTGCCCCCCGCCAGTTGTCTCCCTGCCCCCGCCATTGTCTCCCTGTCCCCTCTGCCCCGTCAGTGTCTTCCTGTCCCCTCTGCCCCCTGCCAGAGTCTCCCTGTCCCCCCTGACCCCTGCCAGTGTCTCCCTGCCCCCCGCCAGTTGTCTCCCTGCCCCCCTGCCCCCGTCAGTGTCTCCCTGTTCTCCTTGCCCCCTGCCAGTCTCCCTGTCCCCCCTGCCCCCGCCAGTGTCCATGTCCCCCTGCCAGTGTCTCCCTGCCCCTGTGCCCCCTCCTGTGTCTCCCTATCCCCCCTGCCCCCACCAGTGTCTCCCTTGTCCCCACCTGCCCCCGCCAGTGGCTCACTGTCCCCCCTGCCCCCCGCCAGTGGCTCCTTGTCCCCCTGCCCCTCACCAGCGTCTCTAATCCTATCTTTCTTAGCACTTACTCTTATCATCGGTCCCTGCATCACTGATAACAGCCTGTTGGTCCCCCTTTTTTTCCCTTCTTGTCTTCTCCTCCCACTCCCTCCCCTGCACGTAGATAGTCACTTGTTTGTTCCCCTCCTTACCGCTTTCCATTCCCCCCTTACCTCCCCTCCCCCGCCCTCTTGTCACTCTTGAACTGCAACAATTGTCGTCAGGCATAGTAATGTTACTGCCAGTTTTGTCTCCTTTTTTCCCTCCCTCACCTCTCCCTTTTTGTTCCATGCACTTGCACTATCTGTTATGATTTGATAGTTATTTTTTCACATTCTGACCTGTTTCAAGGACTTGTTTGAATGTAATTGTTTTCTCCCATGTTCCCACCCTCCTTGAAGCGCTTTGAAACACATTGTGTATAGGTGCTATACAAATAAACAATCAATCAATCAATCAATCAATCAATACAACTTTGAAAATGTTTTGTTTTTGTTACCTTTGCTAGGACCTTCCGGGGCCTTGCTTTTCTTCGTTGGGGGGGGTAAGAGGGGTGGCTGTCATCATTCCATGCTGGCTGCTGCAACCCCTTCTTTGGCAGCCCGTATAAATGCTCTCTGACCCACTCCCAGCCATAATGCTCAGCTGCCCCAACTTTAGCTTGCAGGAGTGGTGATTTTGGTGTTTGTGGTAAGTTATGTGGCTCCTGTGGCTTTCTTTCGGGTGCCATCTTTTCTCCTGTTTAAAAATAAACAAAACCTTGTTACCTATAACTGGTTACCTTGTGGGGTGCCCTGTTCCAGGGAACTACTAGAACCAGGAGGCTGTTTTAAATTAAATGCCTGACCCCTGAATATGCTGTTACCCGTATTGGGTAACTGTTTGTTTGCGCCCCGTGGCAGGGCACTGTCTGTGACCAGGGTGTTCCTGCCGGCTTGACTTAGTATCCCCTGTTATTGTGCACGTATTTTCAATCATCCGTTTATGTTCCCAAAATGCTGTTTGCCTCTTTCTAGTTTTACCCAATATTTTGTTAAACTACATGCCTTAAATATTTCTTGACTTCATGCCCTAATATTTATCATCTTGGCGCTCTGCAGCGTGACAAACGGATCGTGGTGTGGTTAGGCTTGTGTCACATGCCATTTGTCTTCTTTCTAGTTTAAACAAGCTTTAAATTAACTAGTACTGTTCTCAATTAAGGCTGGCTCCATGTAATCATGCCTGGCTTCTCTGGCTTGCTTTCGCTGAATAAAATGCTTCGTGTTTTACGTAAAAAATGTGCCGCTGTGACATGTGTAACCCCAAACCATGAAAACACTTTTCTTATTTCCCTGTGCTTGCTTTTCTGGTGCCCGATTTAATTGGTGCCTCGATAATGTATGCACACATTCATTTTTCTGTTAACTGTCAATGCCCTTGTGTTCGTTTCTTTTTAAAACAACACTAACGGCTCCAAAGCTGTGTCATTAGTTCCCCCTTAGCGCAATATTGCTTTTGGGCGCCGCTCTGTGCTGGCTTGCTTCCAAAAAGCTGACCTTTTAGCTCTAACGGGAATTGTTTTGCAAGCACGTTGCTGGGAAACTGCGGCGCAGGGGCTAACTTACTTGCAGAAGTTGTGCGCCATCTGCGTCGGGTTCCTACTGGTTGCTTGATCTTCATGACTTCTCCCAGCCGCTCCTCTTTATCAAGAGGCAGCGCTCGCAGCCGCAGCCTTCGTTTGGGCAATGCTGGCCGAACCGGGCCAGAAACCTCTTCCTCCCGACTGTCTGGTTCTTCCTTTTCACCGCTGCTTACTCTAAAGAAATGAAAGGGTTGCTTTCTGAACAGGACAATGTTCGTGTAGCGCGTGGAGCTGGGATAAGATGCAGAGTACACGGCGAACTTGGAAACCAAGCAAGAAGGGAAAGAAGGTAGGAGAAAAGACGCTGAGTGCACAGCGAACTTTAAAGAAAAAGAGAGAGACGCTGAGTAAACAGCAAACTCCCTATTACTGTTTGGGTCCCCGTGCAGGGTCCACAAACAGTTTGTCTCTGTGAGCTGAAAGCAGCTCCTTAATGGGACCCAGGGTTAGCCCCTGGGTCCTTGTCTGTCATTAGTGGGGGCTGGAATACAGCCCCCAGGCCGGCACTGGAGCCGACTGTCTGTGCCTGGCTGCCCTTGGTTCCCTTGGGTGCTAAGCACCCATTTGTTGTTGTGGAAGAGTGAGGTTTTAAACCACACTTAACCCTTCCTGTGCTTTTCAGCGCTGAGACTGCGTGTCTCTGTGTGTGTTAGGGGAGAGGGGAGCTGGGCCCTGGGGGAGTGCTGCTGCCCCTCTCGTGCGGCCTGCTGCCATGGGACAGCAATTACCTGGCCTTGCCTGGGACTGCCCGGCGGCATCACCCAAAACTGCCCGACCAGCATCGAGATGTGGCTACTGCCTAAATGTTTCTTTGCTGTGTTACTCTGGGGCATACGCTTTCTTGGTCGCTGGAGGACGTTTGTTACAGGCCGGTTAGCTAGTGGCAAGTGCACAGTTTTGAGGCCTGCTATTATCTACCTTCCTGCCTCTTACAACATGTAGACAACTCTTGAACTATTTCATATCTTCTGACATCCTGCCACTTCCCTACAACAGCCTTCTACCTGTTCCAATTTAATTCGCGCAAACAACACATACACTCAGGATTGTATCGCTGGTCTTTGAAAGCCCACCTTTCATTACTTTCTGAAACCTTGCCCACAACATACTTAGGATTGCCTGAGCACACCTCAAGCTCTTCATACACCCAAACTTTACATATGCACGCAATACACGTCAACTCCATACTGTGAGCACTCACTTACATACCTTTTCCCTGTTTGCGTGCCACGTCAGCGTGGCTCATCAGGTTAACTCTGATGATGCTGTGATGCAATACATTCCAGCCACAGCCTTCCAGCAGACTATGGGCCTGTGTTCCCTATGAGGGACTGAATGGTCCTAACTCCGACAAGGTTTACACATTTGAGACCACTATGGTGGTGAACTGGTGCAGTATTGTTGAGAATATACTCCCAGGTAGGTTTGAGGGCTACTAGGAGTTCACAGACTCAGAACTCATGTAAGGCTGTAGCTCGCAGGCCAGTTTTGATAGACTCTTGCATCACAAAAATGTCACAACCTAGGCCCCTCTCCAGAAAACCTATCACCCTTCGGGATTGAGTGTTGAGTAGTAGTCCCCATATAGTGGACCCTAAACGTGTTAGTTTACTGGCTCTCTCATGTCAGATGTCAGGCCTGGCCCATCCCAATAGTGCTGTTACTAAACAATGTTTAAGTGTTCGGGTACGATCATTGGTTCTTGCCCATTGCTACCCAACCCTAGGGTTCTGGGTCCTGGGTTGTGATTGGCTAGAGCTGACCTCCCCAGGCCTGGGATTAAAAATGGTTCTCAGATCGAGGTGTGCCTCTTCAAGGTAATAAGAACAACTATGTGTCTGCATTGTAACATGTGTGCGCCACCAAAGAATATGAGAGTGGTCATTGTCATCATGCAACACTCGTCTCTCGATGTAACTTCTTTGTTGCAAGCCTTTGACAGTGTTCTTCGTTCCCAGCTGCTGGTTTCGATTCATCATCTGCTTGGCCGGTCACCTGTTTTCGAGCTCTGCAGCTCCGAATTAGTCTGAATTTATGAAGAATTATTCACATTTGTTATGGCTGCTGCTACTGTAGTTCAGGGAATGGAATGTCACTCGTATCTTTGTGGCTTTGGCAGCCGTCTCTGTCTCACACATTTGCTCATCTGTGCAATCTGCCTTTGATTGGCTCTGCTCCTGCCGTGAGTCTTGGCCTGTGGTGATTTTCCTAAGCCATGGCATGGCTTCTACATGTTTGTGTTATTCTATAGTTCTCCATATGTTAGTAATAAATTGAATCAGTTAGGTCCCATAAGTGCTCCTGCAGTTCCGATAGGTTAGTCGCATATAGGCATCTGAAAGCATGTTCAGAATCTCTTTCTTCTTGCGGTTACTGCGTTGCTTCAGTTAAGCTAATGACAAGATAATAAAACAAAGACAGTATGTAAATGTATCCGTCCTCTAACTTATAGAACTGTTCCGCATGTGTTCTTCATGTGTTCGGGTGCATGAGTGTATCCCGATGTACAGGTGGCACTTGTGCTTTGTGTCTAATTCTGCTATGTCATGGTGTCTCTAATGATGTTAACAGCACAGCTTCTCTGTGCTGTAGTCGAGACTGTCGATTGCGGTACCCTTGGTTGCATCCTGAGGCTCCTCGTCCACTCTAGGCAATAGTTGCATTGCTCCTGGGCTATATGGTTGGTGTCTGGGTACCTTTCTGCATACTTGTCTGCCATGGAAGCACTGGGAATCAGTCCAAAATGTTATGGGTGATCGTGGTTTTTGTGGTTCTTCTTCTGGGCCATGTGTCTTGTGGGAGGGGGAGCTGGGGTAGGATTCGACCATCCCTCTTCAGTCCACCCTCTGGTCAACTTGTCAACCACATCCTGCAATATCCAATTCTTCTCTCTGGGCCGCCATATCATTGTAATTCCTCAGAGGTGTCCATAATAGTTTACATGGTCATCGAAACACCAGTACATGTAATAGCATGTTCCTTCAGGGTTGCTCCTGATCCCTTTTCCTTCATGGGTTATTGGATCACAGGGGTTGTCCACCTTTATTGCCCCTGCTGGGAATGAGTCACACTGTGCAATTTACTCCCTTAATGGGTCCAGTTCCTTCACAATGTCATCCTTCGTTCCTCCTATGTTCACATCCATCAGTATCTGCATCACAACTGCCTTTTCTGCTGTCTTCTGGCACCTTGCAATGCATATCTTGATCCCAAATGCTGATGCTGTTCCTAACGTTAGTACTCCTGCCATCACTTACAGTCCATCAGACAGCCATGAGGGCATCCATGACCATAGATATGCCAGCCAGCTCTTGTCTTTTCCTGTCCCATGTGCTTTATATTCCTTCTTCGCATGCATGTGTGCCAATTGTGCAACTGCATCTGAGAGGGTTCCATTGTCTTCATCATTAGCTGGTATGAATGTGCAACATGAACTCCCAATCTTGGCGCAAACTCCTCCTTCCATCCCTGTGAGGAAATGCAGAATGTATCTATTCTGGAGTGACACCAACCTGATTGCTCCTAGCTCTTCTTTAATGGCATTGAACCAGTTTACTGTTGAGTTGATTGTTACCATCAGCTCCCATCGAGTGATCTGTAACCATTTGGCATTTGTCTAGGTCTGTATTCTGGTATCACTGATGCAAAGAACATTTGTGTTCCGCTGAACAGCCTGTGGTCTGCTGGGATCTCATCCAACGCAGTTACTGATTTCTCTGAGAATTAATTCCCCCTTCTTTTCACTCTTCTTACTCTGACCTGGTTCTCTGCCTCCTTGGGTTCAGCTGTTGGTGCTTTTTCAATTTACCTCTTTCTTCATCTGCTATTCTCCATCTTAGGGGACTCTTCAAGCTTCACATCTTTCTTGGGTATCACCAATGAATGCACGTGTGACGCCATAAAGGGCGCCAGCTTTTCGTACACCATTGAGCCGCACGTGCAGTAGTGATCCATCAGTACTGCCGTGCCTACGTTCATTGCTAGAAGTTGCTCAATTGCCTTGCATCCTACATTTTCACCAACTTCAATGTCACCATTGTACTGATAGCACAAGGCTGGTGTCTTCAGGGGAATTATTGGCATCGGCCCAGCTTCGTTCTCTACCCATGTTAGTAAATTTACGCTTGTGTCCCATTCCTTCAGGCACCTGTCATTTTCTTCCTCCACCTTATTCACTGCTGACTGTGCCAGTGTCAGTGCTTTGCTTCCTACCACTCCATCTTCCCATTCGTCATTAGTATATACTCGCCCATAGATCAATATCTGTGGTCTCTCCCAGCATCCAGGCTCTCCTCCTATCTCTTTTACTCTTGTCCATGGGCATGGTAAGTCCTTCAGTGTGATGGTCTTTGTTTCTCCTTTCTCCGGTCTGTCAGTTATGTACTGCAAGCCTTCATGTAGCTGCCAGCAGTTATTCATCATGTCTAGTGTCTTTATGTAATTATCTTCATAGGGGAAGGTCTTCTTGGACATCCATCTCAGTGTTACTATGCTCCCTTAAAATCTTCCTCACATCTGCACCATTGCGAGATACATCAGGCACTTCGCTCTTCCTGCGGGTATTTCAGTTGCAATGAACATTCGTGTAGCACTCACGGTGTAGGGGATTAAAGAGCAGACACAACAGCCCTTCCTGGTGGTGTCCTGCCAACTTTGAACATGTGTTTGTACCACATGTTATTTGTAACCCATGCTGTGTCTATGAGAAACATGTCAACTCCCTTCATGTCTGCATCAACACTGCACTTACCTCTCCTTACCTTATCATCAGTGTCTTTTCTTCTACCTGACATGGTCGTCCTTCCTGCTAGGGTTGGGGTAATGTTAATAGGGGACACAGTGGTAATACTCATAGCATGATAAATTGACCAGAACACAAGGGCCAATACGCCACTGGGAATCAACAAACACACCAGTGTGATAATTTCCTTTATTAGTCCTTTCATGACCACTTATGCTGCTGGATCCTTGCAGCTGATGAGAAGATAAAGTTGCCCGCCTGAAAATCATACAGAAAAGTGTTATTTTGTTAGTACGCGTCAGTACCGTCAAGCTCTGTGAACTAAATAGTTGCTAATTGCAAAGGCAAAGACCTCCTCCCAAACTTGTCTTATTAAGGGATCTCTTAATGTGGGCAGAATGGGGTATGCACTGTGTTCAAGTTGTAGGTATGCTTGGGCCATATATTCTATGAATACAAGGAAATACACTGTAGGGGATCGGGCTCAGAATCTTCTTGGTCTCCTTATGTATTGCACAAACTGGTTGGAGAATGTTTCAGGTTTATCGCTGGGAGGTATCATCCGGAGAACAGCCTATATAGCCCTTACTACAGTCACTCAGAACTGCGTGTGCGAAAAGAAAAATAACAAACAAACAGTGTTTTATCAATTTCACGTAGTCCTGCATGGGCGGAAACAAAAATAACTGACGAACAGTGCTTTTAGCTATCTATTTGGACCAGTATGCCAGTTGCAACCTCTTGGGTGTCCTGCCCTTTCTAACTCTGTGTGATTCACTTGTGCTTGTTGGTCATCGAGATCTTGAATGTTGGCTCTGTTTGCCACTGTAGTTTCGTTGCCAGGTGTGGCCACTGCTTTGTAGAGCTTGATGTCCTGAATATGATTCCAAACTGTTTTCCCCTCGAGCCTTACTGCTCGGTCGGTCACGGCCTCCACAACATGAGGTCCCGTGAATCTAGACGAATTCCATTGCCGAATAAAGTTCTTGAGGAGGACCAGGTCCCACACCTTCTCTGAATGTTCAAGTTTGTTATCAGAGTCTGTATTATTGCAGCCGCTTTCTTTGCTGTCTTCAGGCACGCCCTGGACCAGCTATATCTGACGAGAGATAAAAGATGCACTAGAAATCAGGGAAGTGATATAGTCAAAAATGTCTTGCCCTAGCACATCTGCACTACTCTCACAATCCTTCAATACCCTGGTTGGAGGAGCCCAGGGGAGATGCATGCACCATCCTGTCACCACCTCATGGGGCGTTATAAGCTGGTCGGACCCTGGCTTGTTGCGCAATTCAAAGAGTGCCAAAGACAAACAGTGAAACCAGTTTTTCTTGGTGCTCTGGTGAGTTTTGGCTATGCACTCCTTTAGGAATCCATCCAGGCGTTCACACAATCCATTTGCTTGTGGGTGGTATGCACAGGCAAATTTGTGCTTGATACCCAGCAGGGTTGTGATGTGTTGAAACAATTCATTGGCGAAGTGAAGGCCATTGTCAGATCGGAGGACCTCACATACGCCCCATCTTGGAAAACTTCCCAGACCAGAAATTGTGCTGCTCTGAGTGCATCGGCATGGGAGCACGGCCCAATCTCTATCCACCTGGAGAATGGGCAAACCACCACTATTATGTAGTGATATCCTTGACAGACTTGGATCATGTCCATGTGGTCCACGTGGAGATGCAGAAATGGGCCTACGGGTCTTGGTATGGCTCCTCTCACAACTCTCAAAGTATGTCCTGCGTTGAACTGCTGACAAGTCAATTAGTTACTAATAAAATCAGCTACATGTTCATTCCAATTTGGGCAAAACCACATTTCTCCAATGCGTGTAGCAATGACCTCCTTCTCTGTATGTGTTGGTGGGAGTCAGTGCTGTTTCCAATAGTGCCAGTGTCATGAAGGCCCTGGCACAGGGAAGGCCCTGTGTTGTTCTTTCGCCATAAGGCGTCAGTTGGAGACATTAAGCATCCTCTCTTTACCCATAGCTCCTTTTCTGCTTGTGGTGCAGCTCCCTGCAGTTCCATAATTTATGTCGCTGGTAATGCATTGTAACCTTCTCTCATCACAATGTTCCTCACTCCTCCCTAGGCTTTTGGCCTTTCTTCCAGCTCCCACAGGCTCCCGAAATATGCTGCACACTTTGCCTCATAGTCTGCTGCTTCATTCCCTCTTGAGACAGGATCTTCCCCTCTTGTGTGGGCCTGGCATATCACTAGTGCCACCTCCATTGGGTATACAATTACTTCAATCAGTTTGCCTAACAAGAGTGCATGCTGCACTGGCGTTCTGTCTGCTCTTCTGAGCCCTCTCCTATTCCATCGCGCCAGTCCTGAATGTACTGTTGACGTGACGTAAGCACGGTCAGAATATATCATCACACGCTTCTCCAGACTGCGTTCCAGTGCCAGTATGAGGGCCACTAGCTCTGCCGCTTGTGCTGAATAGTGGGACGGTAATTGTGAACTCACTACTATCTCACTTGTTCCGTCCTCCTTCAGTCTTACCACTGCACTCCCTGTACTTCTGATCCCTTCAGTCAGGTCAATTGTCAAAGAACCATCAATGTACAGTACGTCTCCCCCCTCACGTTCATCCTCCTCCACCTTGCGTGTGTGACTCAACAACTCTATGTTTCTTGTACAGTTGTGTGCATAATCTCCTGGCTGATGGATATCTGCCAAGAATAGTGCTGGGTTAACTGTGCTGCATCTTACTATCTTCAGTCCTGGCCTTGATAGTATCACCTTGTACCCTGATGATCTCTCTGTGGTCAGTGTACTTTTTGGCTTGTGTAGAATCACAAAAAGGCTGTGCGCCACGTACAGGGCGGTGGTGCACCCCATTGTCACTGTTGATGACTTCTCCACTGTGAAGGCTGCTGCAGCCAATGTTTGTTTGCATAGGTAATGTCCTCTCATCACTGGCTCAAGCTGTCCACTGTATTAAGCAATTGGCTTATGGCACATGCTTGCCTTTTGAGTCAGCTGGTCAGGTCTTGTGAGTCTGGGTGTAGTGGCACTGAAAAGAAAGCGTTTGTTAGATCATTTTCTGTGAAACAGGTGGCTTCTGCTGGAATACCACACAAAACTGTTGCTGGATTTGCTGCTACTGGATACTCTGCTTCTACAATTTCGTTTAAGGGTCTTAAATCCTGAATAAAATGCAATGACCGCCTGTTGGCCTTGCGCACAGTGTACAGTACTGTGTTGCATGGAGATTCTGATGGTACCAGTATGCGTCCCTCAATGAGGGCGTTGATAGTCTCATAGATACCCTCATGTGCCTCTTTTCTTAGGGGATACTGCTTTACTCTTGGCAAAATTGCTCCTGGTTTCAGTTTAATCTTCACTCCCCCTATGTTCTTTATGCAGCCCACGTCATAAGGACTCGTGGTCCATAAGCTTTCAGGGACCTTGGCCATGTCCTCCTCCCAGAATGTGGGCGGCGCCTCCAGCCACATCACCATTCTCTGTGGTACCTCTCTGTAATGAATCTGTAACCAAAATGTTACACTCATTTCAAATACCAGTCTCTCTTCTCCAAATAGTTCATCATTTGTTCCTGTGGCATCTGTGGCATGCACTGCAATCCAGTCCTCTCTGGCCAACACTGCCTCAATCTCAATGGACACAATTGTTCCCTCTGGCTCATCTAATTGTGTATCTGGCATGAACATGTACTTGTTTGGTACTCGCAAATCTGAAAGAATTGTCCAGAGGGTGAATTTTGTTTACCACAAAGGTGTATCAAATTTTATTCGACATGATACAAACATTAGTAAATGGTAACCACTCCCACGTGTCTTACTGGCACTGTCGCCACTCTATCCATGGGCTCTTGTGTGTTGTCATCCTGTATTTGAGTGAGCTGCTGTGTAGTTCCCCTGATCTGCGGTGATTGCAAGTACCTTGGAGGTGGTCCTGCCATTTGTGGTGCCTGCATCTGTACCTGTGTTTGAGCTGGTGCCTGTGTTTGTGTTTGTGGCATCTGCTGATAGTAGCCTTGCATCTGTCCTTGCTGCTGTTGGCCCTGAACATAATAATCTTCCTGTCCCCCCTGATAATTTTGCTGGCCTCGATCTACCCAATTTTGTTGTGCTCCTCTGAATCAGCATGTTCTGGAAATATGTCCTAGATGCCCGCAAGTCCAGCACTGTGGTAGTTCCCTCCCTTGTCCTTGGACGCCCCCTGTCATATCCCCTGGGCCTGGCTGCATCTGCTGCCCATTGCCCCGAAAACTCCCTTGATTGTGGTGCATATGTGGCCCAAAGCCACGCCCTATTTGGAATCCCCCCTTCCTCGAAACCCCCATTGTGGGCCACTCTGCCGCAAGTATCCTCCTCCCATGGGTGGTGCAAGTGGTTGTGGTTGTTGGTACTGCTACTTAAGTGCTGGTGCCTGTGTGGTGGGACTGGTTATAAATGCCCCTTGCATTGCATACTTTGACAGCTTCTTTTGCACTAACTTGGCATCATCTGCCTTTCTCTCTTCCACCTTTTGTTTAACTTTTTTCTGCCATAGTCTACAGTGGTGTACAATTGTGACCCATATATCTGGCCACCCTTTTGCTTCCATCCCCACCAATTTCCTCAGACTCTTCTGTACATGTTCCAGTAATCCCTGCATTAAGATGTGATAAAATATTGCTATAGCTTTGTCCCACGGCTCTCGAGTTTCATGGCGCCAAAGCTCTTGAATTTTCAGAATGTACTTCACTGGGTCTTCATCATCTCTCATCTTGCGTGATGTAATTGCCCTAAAGTCTGACATGTCCGGGTATTGTGTTCGTAATGCTTGCCACACTGCTGTTCTGCAGTTGGCAAATGGTGACCCGCCATGCACCATATCGTCACCCCTGGGAACCCTGCCCTCTTCCATATGTCATCAGCTGTGTCACCCAGTATCAAAACTAATAACCGCTTCACGTCACCCACTGCCAGCCTGTGACCCTCTGTCAGTTTCTCCATCTCATAAATCCATTTCCCCGCTCCTATGCTTAATGATGATAACCTAAACTTCACATTCTCTTTGTGTGATTCCAAGGTACATACTGAGGTTTCGCCCCTCCCCTCTCTAGTAATGGCATCTCTGAGCATGTTGCCCTTTCTTCCGGGTCCTTCGGCACTGTCTGATTTGTATGGGCAATCTCTCATCCTTAATGTCTGAGCATATGTCTACTGGTTCTAGTTTAGGCACTCGCTTGCTTTCGTCATAAGCTCTAGATAGCCTCTGGAGCAAGCTATTGCTGCTTCCTCCCTCCTTCGTCCTGGAAGATCCCTAAGCCTGTTGGCATATGTGTTATGTGTGGTGCACCTGTCGTTCGCTTGCTGTGTTTGCTCCTCTGCCTTGGCCCCTCCTTCTCCCTGTCCAGAAGACCTACATTCCCATGATGCCCAGTCGTCTGTCCCCGTGGAGTGGGGACTACTCTGTTCCCCTCTCATCCCCACTGTGTCTGTCGTCATTGTTAGAGCCTGTGTCCATGTTGCTACAAAAGTCGTCGGAAAAGGTTAACCTCCTTGCTTTCGAGTCAGTGTTAGGTTTCATGCTAAGATCAATATCTACTGGATTGAATTTGCTACCGCCTGCCCAACCCCTAGGCCTGCACTGCTGCCGCCAGTCATGCTCCTGCTTCATGAATTTGTGGTGTCTGGTTTTTCCTGTCTTTCCTCCTCATGTTTATTCCTTTCCCACTCCATGGCTACCTGTGTTTTTACCGCTCTTATTGCTTGCTCATCTTCCTCTTTACGTGCTCGTTCTCGTGCCAGTCTATCCAATTGCAACTTCCTCTGTTCCCTTTCTGCTAACTTGCATTTTTATAGCTCTGTTATCGCCCTCCTCCTTCTTCCTTCTCAATCTCTCTCTCCTTTTTCTCCCTCATCTCCCTTTCCACTCTCTTCCTCTGCTTCAGCTCCCTCTCTATTCTATCTTCGCACTCCCTTTCCATCTGCTCTCTTTCCTCGTCCCTCCTTTGCTCTGTCTTCCCGCTCCAGTTTCTCCTCTCTCCTCCTTTCTCTGTCCTCACATTCTAATCTCACTTCCCTCTCCTTCTACCTTCTATCCTCCTCCTCCATTATGTCTGCCCAGTTAGATGTGTCGTGATCCTTTTCCAGGGTCTCAATCGCCGTAGTTGCCCCTTCTGTCTCCCCCATGGTTTTCCCTTTGAGTTACAAGAGTATCTGTGCTGCTATCCATTCGTCCATGCTTAAGCCCTCAAATTCTTCCTTTGTGCATTGTAGCCCCTCCTCGTTCGCTCCTGCACCGCTAGTTGGCTGTCCTGCACCTGTCTGCTTGTCCTCTTTAGTATATGGTGGTGGCTTGTATGTCGGATTGGAATACGCTTCTGCTGCCCTCAGTTCCTTAATTGGGCACATCTCTTGTTCCTCATCTGTGTCATCAGATATTACACTTGGCAGGGTGGGTGGGGGGGTGCAGAGGGATGATTCCCTTCCTCCTTTCCCTTGTGTTGGTTCAGCATCCACTGACGCCTCGACACTTTCCCCTCTCGCACCTGAAACATGCGTCACAACACAAATATAGCCATGCATTTGGTCACTTCTTTCCCCTTGTAAGTACCCTGTATTTGTGTCAATAGCGATTGCTGTATGTCTTTGAAGAAACTGCCACAAGGCAGCCACGGCCTCGTCAATTTACCTTTGGTTCCTTTGGACCATTCTATGCTGTATTTACAAAGCTTTTCCTTGTAAGGTGGTAATATTTTACACAAATGCTGAAGGGGGGTAACACCCCCACTGCTCCCTTGATAAATGATAGTATCTCCTTTACCTGATCTCAAGTTCAGGATTTTAACGGTCCGCTGTTAAAAAATAAAGGGTTACAATACACTGATAGTACGTTTCAATTTCTACAAGCCTCTCTGGCTCTGTTCCTTGCCAGACGTGCTCCGCGCACTGCCCCTCCCTCACAATCACTGTCTCCTCTGGCACACCACCACAATCTTGCACATGCGCATTCCTTGCACCGCCACTGGTTCACCTCATCTGCCAATCCCAAGTTCACAGTACTAGCTCCTCAACGTCAGAACTCTTGGTCCTATGCACCAATCTAAAGGTGAAGTCACTAAGCTAAAATCACAGTACAGGTAGATGGACGATCGTGCACATACAACAATGACCCATTACTCCAACCCCACATAAATCCCACAGCTGTCTTCCTGCCTCTTGAGGGCAGAGTATACCTCTAGTCTCTTTTGATCGAACTGCACCCGTTGCATCGCCTAACGTGTGAAATGCCTCTCTCCAGGAGACTTAACCAGTCGACTCACCGTCCGCAATCTAGGGTAGCTCCAGTTAGCCCTCACAGGAATACCATCAACAATGACCTGAGCTAAAACGCTCAACCCACAGGAGTACTTTGGTACAAAAGTCTTGTCATCCGAATCCTCTCGGCTACTTAGTCCATACTGCTCATCAGAACTTTTACCTTGAAGACCGAATATGCCCTAAAAAGAACCATAGAAAAAG
The DNA here is from genome assembly GCF_040938575.1 of Ambystoma mexicanum. NCBI lineage: Eukaryota > Metazoa > Chordata > Amphibia > Caudata > Ambystomatidae > Ambystoma > Ambystoma mexicanum. The sequence goes on from NC_090937.1 coordinate 83,367,196, forward strand.
GACTTCTACCTCCGCTCCTCATCCCTACTTACTACACCAACACTAAACAATACTTCGACACTACACAATAATAGTACTCAATACCTCCAAAAACGCAATACCCTCCCTTTTGCCCACAATTGCTGTCAGACTGGATCAATACTTACGTTCCGCGTTGCGTTGACATTGCTCAGCTGCCAACTCTCCTGTCAAGACGCTCACCTCCCCGTCCTGGTCTGCCTGGACACTCGCCGATTCCGGGCGGGATGATTTCCAAACTGTTCCTGACTGCCTGTAAACAGGGACGAGTTTCCTGTTGTTCTCAAAATGCATGCGAGGGTTCCACAGCCTCTCAGGTTCAGTGGCGAAGGGGTCAGCTTTGTGCCAGACTGGCACAGGCAACCATCCTCTGCCTACAACCTTGTTGAGAATAAACTCCCAGGTAGGTTTGAGGGATACTAGGAGTTTGCGGACCCAGTACTCACGGACCGCTCAACTCCTTCCCTTACCAAAAGGAACATAGGCCCAGATAGACAGCAAGTTAAAACTGGTTTATTACAGCCAAAACCAACAGGGACCAATACACAGAAAGAAGAAATCCAGGGGCATCTCAGTGAGCTCTGGCTCACAGACCAGTTTTGACAGACTCTTGTGTCAAGAAAACGTCACAACCTAGGCCCCTCTCCAGAAAACCTATCGCCCTTCGGGATTGGGTGTTGATTGGTAGTCCACCTATAATGGACCCTAAATGTGTTAGTTTACTGGCTCTCCCATGTCAGATGACAGGCCTGGCCCATCCCAATGGTGCTGTTACTAAACAATGTTTCAGTGTGAGGGTCTGATCATTGGTTCTTGCCCATTGATACCCACCCTTAGGGTCCTGAATTGTGATTGGCTAGAGCTGACCTCCCCAGGCCTGGGATTCAAAATGGTTCTCAGCTCGAGGTGTACCTCTTGAAGGTAATAAGAACAACTTTGTGTCTGCATTGTAACATGTGTGCACCACCAAAGACTATGAGAGTGCTCGTTCTCATCATGCAACACTCGTCTCCCAATGTAACTTCTTTGTTGCAAGCCTTTGTCTAGCTGCGTGAGAGTGTTCTTCGTTCCCAGCTGCTGATTTCGATTCAACATCTGCTTGGCCGGTCACGTGTCCAGAGACTGTGTTTTTGAGCTCTATAGCTCCGAATTATTCACATTTGCTATGGCTGGTGCTACTGTAGATCTGGGAATGGAATGTCACTCGTATCTTTGTGGCTTTGGCAGCCGTCCCCGTCTCACACATTTGCTCAGTATAAAAAATAATAATAATAATAATAACACCCCCTGTTGAGTGGGCTGAAAGCACAGATACTTTCTGCCGTGTGAGCAAAGGATGGTTGCATTCTTACTGGTGTGCTGCTCTTCGAGCTCCATGGATTCCCTCTTTCCCATTTACAGTGCCTAGTTATACAGACAATCTAAGTGCTTCATGTTCAGAACAGGGTCGGAATGTGGCATAAAATTGTCTCTGGCACAAATAAAAAAGGCCCACCCTTGCAAATGGCTAATCATTCCTTTTGTGACATTATTTGAATGGTACCCAAGGGGGAGTTTTTTGATAAAATGTGATGCAAATTGTGCATTTTAAAGAATATTTATTCAACAACACTGGTCAAAACTATTAGTTGCATAGTGAAGTAACTAATCAAACTGGCCTACATTGGTCAAAAAAGTGGCCCACTTTCACCTAAAGATCTGGCTCACACCAGCATTTAGCGTTTTTGGTTTGGTCATTGGCGTATTGCCCTTTAGCCAGTCCGAGCCTGGTTCAGAAGGAGGTACCGTGCATAGGCTGGCACCTCAGGTCTCAATTCAAAGCAAGCAGCCTAACTAAATGACAGCCTCTCTAATGCAGTGAGAGAACAAGTAACGGGTAACAAATTATTGAAATGCCCTCAATGAACATGGGCCTCTTAAATAACAGCTTCATGCAACCAGAAGCGTTTATGGGTCACGCTATAAAAGCCACGCCCAGACGTACAAGTCCCAGGGACTTAATAATCAATTAAGGTGGCCTTGAATGTCTGGGATTGGCTCGGGCATCTGCAGTTTCTTTGATAGACTCAAGGCAGGGGCTCCACCACACACACCTGCTGGCGTCTGGTAGCTTGGTGCTGCCAGGCTGTCTCGATCCAGGGCTTCTCTCTTTAATTAGTGAGGGAACGTGCACACATGTGGTGCATGTGGAGGCCACCTCTCCACATGTACACAATTCCTGACTCGCCCAGACTTAATGATTACATGCCAAATGCGAGGGGTGAGTGCACAGTTTGCACCCTGATCTACACCCATTCTAAAAGGCCCAGGATGGGAACCCCCCCCAAAAGAAAGGGAAGATGCTTGCATTTGCCCTGAACAGCCAACATGTAGGTGGCATCAATGTCCCAACGCTCGCCTATGGGAGAGGAACCCCTAAAATAACACAATCAAAAGTGGCACCCTTACTTGGCTCATTCATAGTTTCACAACCAGAAATACTGCCCATGCAGTGGCTGAAGCTTGGGGCAAGAAGGCATTAGACCTCCCCACTCCCCAGCGAGAAGGGCCTCGTTGAAGGCCCTCTGGTGCTTCACATTCACACATCTCTTAAGCCAGACAGATACAACTTGTCCTGAAACACATACAACATATAATTTCTCTTGGGGTCCCACAATTTCACAGTTATGGCATGCTGAAATCCATCATAATCTTTCTCTGTTATTGGTATCACATCTTTGGGGAGACTTTGCTGAAGATAGAGTCTCTCTGAGGTCACTTTAAAGATGAGGATCAGGACTATCAGACACTTAGAATCTGCCTTCCAACCCCATTGATAAGCAGCACCTATGAGCGCTCTTTCTCCATAAACTAATAATCAAAAATGCTTTTCGACATTCACTCCAACTCTCTTCACTTCCCCTTTAGTGCTTTCAAGAAGTTTTGGGGAAAGTCTGACGTGCTACAATAGCAAACTAAGATTGATTCTGCCTGCTTTTTTGCTCCTCCTACCATTTCCTTCCCTCTTTCCTCATCATGGAATAAAGAAATAGTTATAAAGCTTATTGTATGTTTTTCCCCACTCTTAACAAATAGATGTTATATATTTGTTTTTGCTAACTAATGCTACTTTGCTATCCCTATATTAGAACAAATGTGCTGTGCATATCACTATTTTATTTACAAATATTCTTGTGTAGAGAATCTCCCCAAACTCCCCATAGAGGGGTTGGGCTTCAAGCTATATTTGCTTACACAGTGCAATATGGTCCCATTTTGAAAATAATTTCTAGGCCCTCCTTTGTTTTCCATTCCACTCCTGACTGAGAGTATTGGTTATGTGGAGGGAGAGGGCTTTAATCAGATGTTGGACGAGTTAAGCGTCTTGTGAGTGAGGGAGTGAGTGAATGGAGGCACCTATACAGCGCTGTTTTGTGCAGGACTCAAGTCGTGGATATATGCTGGTGGATGGAGTTTCCCCATTTTTTTTCAGAAGTCCCCCTACTTTTTTCGGCGGGCACGTTGATATGTTAATTTCTGGTGAGACCACATTCAATTGGTATGCTGATGAGCCCCCCACTTTTTTTAGGACTTGGCCCCTGGTTTTGTGTAGGTGTCTTGAAACTGGATCTCGTTTACTTTACTGATCTCTCCGAATTCCTTTAGGGGCATGGGCCATGATTATATGATTGGTGAGCTTTCTGCCCATAGTTCAGGCTGTACTGGCAAGTGTTTCACTACATGGACATTTATTGACAAGCTTGTGGCAAGCTTTCTGCCAAGCACTATTCACTACTTGGGTGAAGTCCAGGATCCCAGAGGTGTGTACTCATTCTGCCTCTGAAGAATTTCAGATCTGCTCACCCATAACCTTATGTCACCGATTAACAGGATGTTCTGGTCACAGTTTGTGAGTGCAAGGCAACTAAGAGCGTTTCGTCCATGAAAGTGAACATAAGGTCTTTTGGGTAGCTTATCATGCAGTGGATGGGAAGCAGAGTAACTCTTACACCAAATAACTGAACCAACCCAGGAAGATGGCAAAGTTTGTATGTTTTATTATCAATTGTCTAAAACAGGGAGTTACAACGGACATCAACGGACGTCGCACAAGCATTCTCAAAACATTTCATAAAAATTCATACTTATATAGTATAAATGTGTCATACGTGACGTCATACTACATGGCAAATAAGAGAAACCTATGCAGGGTTGTGATACGCTCCAGGGGAATATCTAAGTGGGTTGTAATTTGACCTCTACCGTCAGAAGAAGCAGCCTTTACCCAGTGGTATGCAGCAAAGTGACCTCCCCAAGTACGGAATAGCAGGAAGCAGAGGATGTCAGTTTACCGCTGGGACGGAGACGTGTGCATGTACACTGATGAGGGAGGAGGCAAAGCGGAGTCCAAGGCAGGAAGGAGTCGATTCGGTATGGTCAAGAAACAAGACAAGTCAGAATGCAAAAGGAGTCCAGGGACAGGCCGTGGTTAAAGGGAGTCAGACAGCAACGAGAGCAGTGGGCGGAGACAGTGGGCAAATCCAAGGACGGGTAGGGTCGGCAACGGTATTAGCAACAAGGAGTCTATGACCAGAAACAGGAACAATGAACGTAAATCAAAACATCTAATCAGAAGCACCTGACTGTGGGATGAGCAGTGATTTATGGGTGACCGAGATATGGCCCTGGCTATGTGATGCTGTGTTCCATGTCACGTGACCAGAAAAGGGTCCGGAATGTGCTGTCATCAATTGGCGTCTCATGTATCCACCACATTGACATGGCAACTTCCCAAATGCTTTTCTTCCTTGCGTAAAATGGGCTAGCATCGGTCCTATAAGTCAATGAACAGCAGAGGTGCCGTGATGGGTATGTGATGCTGAACCTGGAAAGGGCTGGGGGGCCAGGAGGCATGGCACTCATGCCCACCCCCTAGTGCAAGTCATCTTCAACATTTATTAGGTGCACAGTATATCATTGGCTCTCAAACTATAAGGCCCTTTGTTAAATGGCCCTCTACAATTGGTTTGTACGCTCATGCCAGTTTGGAACATTCAGCTCACTAGCAGTATGTAAGCTCACACCCCATGCATCAGGAGGTGGACTTGACTGTACCTCCCCACCCAATTAGCCCAACATCTCTCATCACCCATGTCTTCTGCCATGAAGATTGTCTTTGAACTTGGCCTTGTAACTATCCTTACCTATGAGAATATAAGGGAGTATGGGCACACGCTATCGTAGTCCTGGAACTGCATGCTCAACTCTATTTTCATCCGAGGCTCACGTGAAAAGGGACCACAGTTCAGCCCATCTCGCAGCATTTAATTGTCTTAAATGAATAAAACTTGGCACTCATGGTGTTTTTTCTTTGCACCATAACAATGGGTGATTCAGCATCTCACGTTCACTGCCTTCAAGAATAGATAACCATTCGTGGCTGCTTCAGCCTTGACAACAGACCAAACAGCCCTTCTCGTTTCTTCCACGATCCCAGCTAATTCTTTGCTACGACACAGCCCTCAGCTCATCTCTCCATGGGGTTGAACTTACTGTTGTGACACTGATGTCCAGTTTCTATATAATGCGACTCCACCTGCAGTCTAGTCACTACGTATAGCTAGCTTCTTTGATCACTTAATCTACTTGTGTTACTGCATCTGTACAGTTATGGAACGATTTTTAATTTCTGCAGTGCTCTTCCCACTTGCAATCTTTTTTTCGCATATGAAAGTTTACTCGATTCTTTACTTTGTCATTGGTTTCTATAAGGTCCATACATCATACACTCTCTTCATCTTCAGCCAGTCTTCTCAGTGTGTCACACTCGTCTCTTGTGACGTCACCAGCTTCTCTTCTTGCTCTATTTCATATTCCTTCGGGGATTTCCCCCATAAGATTGTCATCTCTTCAGGAATACATCTGATAGGGTTTTCTTAGTGGTTAACTGCTCTCGAAGATTTGCTGCGGAATGGTCACAACTGCTGGTGTCAAGCATTGCACAATTTTAGTCCCTGAGCATATAGGTGGGAGGGGGTGGGACTTCCTGTAGAGGCATTTGGCTGCTCCTCTACACTCCCCCCTATGGTCGGTCCATCGACCACAACTTGACCAGTCTCCACATTCGGGTATCTCCTCTTGAAGAAGTGCTTCTTCGGGGTCCAGATTTTCATCATTCCCTTCAGGGAACCGGCTGATTTTACATGTTCATCCACACTCAAGGTCATATAACTGCACTGTCCATTTGGATTACAATAAATCCATCATCCTACGTACTCCTTATGATTTCTTGGATGCAGGAACTTCGTCCCCTCAGGTGCTACTATACTAGCTTCTATATATTTTCTGACATCTTCATCTGTCAACTCCTTGTGTCCCAACCCTGATTCGACATTGATCGTGATCTTCTTTCCTACTGCCTTCTTTGCTCTTATCTTGCACTGTGTAAATATTATCCTAATCACACAGAATCCAAACATCACCATCATTAATACTGATCCAAGAAACTTGAAGATGTTTACCATGAGAAGATAGATGCAAACCAGCTGTCATCCGCAACGTCCTCCGTCTCATCTTCCACCTTGTTGTGTAGTTTCATCAGCAGCATTATGGCCTCTGTCAAGGTCCCATTCTCATCATCATGACAAGGTATGAACATGCAACATGATGGCCTGATTTTGGTGGAAACTCCTCCCCCTTCCATCGAAGTGATCATGTCAAGGACATATCTGTTCTGCAGGGTCATCAGTTTTATGGCCCTCAACTCTTCTTTGATAGCATTGAATACCCTTATGGCGGTATTGACCATCTGCAAAAGTTCCCATCTCATGATCTGCAACTATTTGGCATTGGCCATCGTCTGGATCCCAGGCATGAAGATAGTTGTGAATATTGAGGCAGTTTTGCTGAACAGCCTATGCTCATACGGAATGGCCTCATTTGTGTCTATTGACTTAGCTAAGAAGTAGTTCTCTCTCTTTTTTCGATTGAGAAATTCAAACAATCTTCTCCTCAAATGGGCATCTACCTTTGAAAATTCTCCAATGTTCAAGTCACTCCGAGGACTCACCAATGCTGGAACATGGATGAGCACCAAGGAGCACGTCCATCCCCAATCCTTTGGGCAGCTTCATGTAGACCCTGTGCCCACAAGCCCAATATCGACCCATCAGGACGGCTGACCCTGCTCCTATTCTAGTAACATCGACTGTACTGTAGTCTTGCAGCCTATTTTATCTCCTACATGCTTGTCTCCAGAAGCACAATGTCGCAATTGCCAATGGGATCCCAACCATAGGACCTGATTCATCTTCGACCCACATCAGTAGTTTGGCATGCTTGGTCAATGATTTCAAACATCCATCATTCACTCTCTGTACTTCTTGTACATATTCTGCCTTCAGCAAGTGAGCTGTACAGGACATCAGTCCCTCTTCCCATCCCTTCTTGGATTTTACTCATCCATAATCTAAGACTTGAGTTGTTCCCAGCATCCAGGCCATCCATCGACTTCTGTTTTATCAGGGCATTTCAGTCTCTTCATTTCTGCAACAACTACCTCTTCCTGTCTTGTCACCATCTTGCCACCATCTAAGCATCTTGCTCTTCCACGCAGGTTCCTTTTCCATCTGTGTGGTCTTGATATAATCATCCTGGAATAGAAATGACCATTTTGATCTCCATCACAGAGTGGCCCAATGTCCCTGGAATTTTCCTCTTGTTATGCATGCTGCAAGGTGAATGAGGTATCTGGCATTGTATTCTGAAACTTCTCTAGAAATGAAAGTTTTTACTGTATTCAAGGCATTGTGTATGAAAGCACAGACATAGCAACTCTCCTTAGATGTTCTCTCTCCCATCTTTCTCATGTGCTGATACCACATGTTACTACCCAAGTGTGCTGCATTGTCTAAATAGGTATTTATCCCCTCACTATCTTCCTCTGCAATTCTTCTAATTCTCCCATATGCAAGGTTTGTGTACTGACCACAAAGTGATTCAAAGGTTGTTTTCATTGTGGGGAGAACCAAAGGGACATCTGCCTTATCAGGTCTAATGTGATAGAGAGTGTGAAGCAGGAGAAACAGAAAGACAAAAAGAGGTAATCGTACAGGCATACACTATGCATACGACCGTGGACATCCATCTCTCTCGCCATCCTGGTACGGGCCGTGCTCGTTCATTCCCTAAAATCGTGCTAACCTCATCAGTCCTCATTTCTAGTATAATCATAAGAAAAATTATTTTACTCCTGCAACTGCAGTATGTGCTCAATGATCGCAATTAACAGTCTCCTAATCACAGGGCCATTTTTAGGCTCCTGTGAAACAAAGTATAAATATCAACATCTCTTCTGACAAGAGCAGGATAAGCTTGAAAGATAAATACAAAAACAGCAAACACAAGTCCATGCACATCTCTGTTAGTGAGAACCATAGATCTAACCAAACAGATATTCAGTGAGCAATGAATCTGGATATTGCTCTTGTTTCCAATTGCCGAACTTGAAATCAGGTTCAAGCATATTTGTGATACGTTAATATTTTCTAAAGTTCATTTTCAAGATTCCTAAGGCTTTCAGCAAGGGTTTGCACTCCCGCTATAATATCTATAAGGAGTGTCCAAATGAGCCTTAGTCCAAATGCAAAATCTGCATTAACAGCTGGTAGCTTTATCGTCCTTCTTCTTCGTCATTGATCGAGTCTGGACATGGTGAAAATCTTCTTCTTGGCCTGCTTCTGGATCGGCAACAGTGGAGGGGGGGGTGTCTCGCCTTTGTATGGTTTTATATCATTTACATGAAGCCAAGCTCGCCTGCTTTGGACTTTTACTGCTGAGGGGGTTATATTTTCAACACAAAAGGGGCCATGGAAACGGAGCTTGTGCCACTTTCAGTCACCAATAAACAATTTAGGTGCCGATAAAGGTTTGAATGATCTGGTTGCTGAATTGTCTTCATCTGTGTTCTGAGACCGACCCCCCTGACGCTTGAGTTGATCTGCAATGAGAGAGATGCTAGAGGTCATACATGTCAAATAGTTATTCAATTGATCACCTAACAAATTAGCTGTACTCTGGCAATCACTTCTACTCCTCGATGGAGGTGTAAGAGGCATTCTCATTTGCCTCCCTGTCACTAGTTTGTGTGGGGTGAGGTGATGCTCTGAACCAGGCTGATTCGAAGGGCATTTAAAGCAGGCAATATAGCCAATCCTTCTTCGAAGTCAATTTGATTTTGGCAATCCTTTCTTTAAGGAGGCCATTGAGTCTCACACATATTCCGTTTGCTTGTGGGTGATAAGCAGAAGAAAACATGTGTTTAATCCTTAATAGGAGCCCTCACTGTTCAAATACTTCATTAACAAAATGTTCCCCATTGTCGGATCTCAGCACTTCACACCCACCCCATCTTGGAAAGACGTTCATACTAAAAACTTTGCTGCGCAAGTAGCATCACGGTGTGTACATGGACCTGCCTCAATCCACCTAGAGAAGGGACATACCACAACTATCAGATAACTATAACCATTACATACTTGCAGCATGTCAACATAATAAATATGTAAATGCTGAAAAGGACCAAGTATTACTTCTCTAATCGTTCTTAGTGTATGCCCAGCAGTAAACCTTTGACACACGATGCAGTACACTATAAAGAATGCAACATGTTCTAACAAATTTGGAATAAACCAATCTTCCACAATCATTGCAGCAAGGCTCTCCCTAGTTACATGTGCGAGGTAATGTAGCTGTTCAAGCGCTATCTTTAATAATGCTACTGTCATTACTGGCTTTCCAGTGCTATCCTGTCACCATAATGCTTTTGTTGGGGATAGAGAGCATCCCCTACACTTCCATAATTCCTGCTCTTCCTGCGGTGCACTTCCTTGAATCTCCATTAATTGGGTCATTAGTAATCTATGAAACCCTTCTTGCATTATCATGGTCGTGACTACTTTCTCCCTTACACTTGGACTATCAAAACTCAACATTTCTGGAGAATATGCAACCCTTTTGGCTTCTATGTCTGTGGCTTCATTCTCGCAAGAAATAAAATCTGTTCGCTTAGTGTGAGCTGTGCATTTAACGCCCGCTATGGCCACTCGGAGGTGTAGTGCCTTAATAAGCCTGTCCAATAAGGATGCGTGCTACACAGGAGTGCTAACTGCACAGAGGTAGCCCACCCTTTGCCAACATGCTAGCCCTGTGTGTACGGTTGATGTCACATAAACGGAGTCACTGTACAACGTCACTTCCTGCCCTTCGTGTTTCTCGAGAGCAACAATGAGCGGTGCCAATTCTGCTGCTTGTGCTGCAAAGTGATATGGTAGCCTGGCACTTGCTACAACTTCAAATTCCCCATTCAATCTATGCCTCACTACAGCTGGGCCAGAATGCCTTTCCCCATTTGTCTAATAACTTTTTGAAGAACCATCAATAAAGAGGATTTCCCCTCCTGCTAAAGCATTTTCCTTCACACAGGGTATATCATCATAAAATTCAACATGAGTAGCACAGTCATGCACTTGATCGCATTCTGCTACTGGCTCAGAAACACATGTGGCAGGATTCACTATTGTACATCAGACAATTTTAATCGCTGGGTTCAAAATGATTACTTCATAGGCTGAGGCTCTCTGAGATGTCAATATACCCTTGGGCTTCTCTAAAATGGCAATCAGAGCGTGATCCATGAAGAGGCTCATAGTGTAGCCCATGACAATACTTGTAGACACCTCAATTGCGAACGCGGCGGCTGCCAATGGCTGTTCACAAGGAAAGTGTCCTTTCATAACTGGGTCTAAAATCCCACTGCAATATGCTGAAGGCTTGTACCCTAATGTAGTCTTCTGTGTAAGCACTGAAGCACTGCTATCATGACTATCTCATTTGTGTGCGAGAATAGATACAACTCCTCAGCATAATTGGGGATTCCCCAAACGGGGGCTGTGCAAATTGCTTTTATCAACTCTTCAAACCCTTCCTCCATTCCATTTCCTCAGTCTATTCTATTGTTGCTTTGTTCACCTGTGCTTTCATTAAAGCCTGCAAGAGAGATCTTGTATACGTACTGTAGTCAAACACCCAGGCTCTAACATAACTATATAGCCCCAAAAACTGTTGCATCTGTTTTACTGTGTTTGGTTTTGCGGTTTTCATAATTGCCTCAGCTCTTTCAGGTGTCACCTTTTTTCCTTCATGTGAAATCAACTGTCTTATGTATAACACCTCTTCTTGACAATACTGCAGTTTCTCCTTTGTGTACCTTATATCCTTTGTCTGCTAAGATAGTCATCAACTGAATCGAGTCTTGTCTGCACTCATCTTCTGTGGTGCTACAAACGTCATCTACATTGTATCACTGCACTCTTTAAGATCAATATTGCCTACGTGCATATGGAGGACTCTGTTACAGATTCATGGAGACTCACAGTTCCCGTGGGGCAAATTAGTGTGTTTTAGACAAGTTTGGCGGAACGTAAAGGAAGTCAAGTCTTTTGAGTCTTTGTGCAACGGGATTGAGAAAAATGCATTTTTCAAATCGATCACCGTGAAATATCGAGCTTATACTGGGATAATACATAGTAACATTGCTGGATTAGGAACTAGAGGAAACTCTGCCTCTACAATCTGGTTAATCGCTCTCATGTCTTGTATAAATCTACACGACCCTCCCTCCCGAATGTTTGATAGGATACACTGCTGTATTACACAATGATTCTGATGGCACCACAATACCTTGTTTCATCAGTGCTGAACTGTCTTAAATATGCCCTCATCACCCTACCGAGACACAGGGCACTGTTTTACTCATGGTAAAATTGCCCCTGGTTTCAGCTTTATTTCAACAATCGTACGTCATAAGGGCCTATAGTCCATATGACACTTGGCACCTTTTCCAAGTCTTCCTCAAAAAATGCAGGACGCTGCCGCATTATTGCCATTTTCTGTGGAATTTGCCCCTTCTCTATTCTTATCCAATATGTGATGCTCATAAAGAGCACTACTTCATCATCTGTTCGGTCTTCTCTAAACATGTCATGATCAGTAATGCCAGTCATTCTGTACCCTTCTTCAAGAGCTATTACTGTCCTCCATGATCTACCCTCATCATCCGTTCCTTTGAGCATCACCATTTCCCTTAGTACTATGGCTGCTTAAATGACCCAAAGGAAGATTGAAAGAGAGGGGGAAAGACTCGACACAATAGTGATGGATCTCGCAACTTCATCATTGGTCTGTAGCATACACATGCTGTGCTGGCTTAATGGAACTTTCCAGTAAGATCTATCTATGTTAGGTCCATCACTCCTTTTGAATGAAATGACCACTGTAGTTCTCGATGAACAAAACCTAATGCTACTTTGAGATAAATAAAAATCAGTGTGAGGTGCAAAATCTCAACCTGTTTTGCTATGAGTGGGGCACCCTAAATGTTTAGTCATTGTTCCCATCCCTTCTCTAAACACAGCTTCAGCTGGTGCTAAGAGTTTCCTAGAATTAACTAATAAATGTATTCTGCCTAACAAAACCTTTCCTAACATCTTAAAGGTTGCATCAATAATGGAGATGGGAAGATCATTTTCTCCAACATTTTCTTCACCCTTTTTTTTTTAAACTCTGTTTATTGAATTTAAACAACAAAACATTAAGAGACGTATGAGAATAATACATGAATCAGCAGTATACATGTTGAAGGCAATCGTCCATATCAACAGGGCCCGTGGGGCCGAGGACCAAAAGATAACAATAGGACCAGGCAGGCAAACCAGGCAAGCAGCACTATCGGTGTGTCCCCACCCGCCGAGCTTATTGAGCATCTAGCCATTTACCCCATATTTTTTCGAATTTGCGGGGGCAGCCCCTTGCATTATAGATCCGGCGCTCTAAGGTTGCGCATCTGTCCAGCTCATTACTCCATCGGTTCAGGCTCAGTGGTTCGGCCGATCCCCATTTGACCGCTATAAGTCTTTTGCCCGCCCTCAACGCGGTTGCCAAAAACATGTTCTCATATTTGGACAGGTCTACTTCCCCCCCAATGCCCAATAGTACCATCTTGGGGTCCCTGGGAATTGGTGTCACCAGAGCGGCTGAGATTGTGTTGACACATCCCACCCAGAAGGCCTGTATCGCCTGACAGTCCCATATCATATGGTAGAAGGTGGCGGGTTCGGTTTTGCATCGAGCACATGTCTCGTCTTCTATTCCACCCCATCTGGCCATTGCAGTGCGTGAGTAATATGAACGATGTAGGATCCTCAACTGTATTAGTCTAAGCTTGGATTCTATCCCAATTTCTCTGGGGGACATTAATGCCTCTACCCAATCTTCAGGTTCCAGGGGGCCCAGATCCCTTTCCCACTTTGCCTTTAGCCCGTCGAGTTGTGGAGCCCCGAATGAGCTAAGGGCCTGATAGAGAGTGGAAGTGACCCTAGAAGAGATGTACTGCGGGAGAATATTGGTCTCGATGGGAGAGCAAGGGGGTAGGACCGTCGTGTCGGGGAATTGGCCGCGGATTGCGTGGGACAGTTGCGCATGCCGAAACCGGTCCATGGGTGCCAGGTCGAATTGCTCGCTCATGGTCTCAAAGCTCAGGAGGCGTCCCTCTTGTATTACTTGTGCTAATGTGTGTATTCCTTTGGTCAGCCAGTGTCCGGGAGGAGCGCATTGTGCCATATGGGTTGCGACAGTGTTGGCTGGCCTTCCCAGCCGATTAGTTTGTGTGCGGCCCGCCAAGCTCGCCAGATGTGGTGGGTCATTTTGGGCAGCACCGGGAGTTGGTCGTCGGTGGCGTAGAGGATTTGGAGGGGTGTTAGTGGGGACATGGTCTCCAGCTCTATACGGATGTGTGGCAGTGTGGGGTCTGCGTGCATCCAATCATTCACTACTCCTATCTGTGTGGCCAAGTAATAGGTGCGTATGCAAGGTAACCCGATGCCTCCCTCCCACACCGATCTCTGGAGCGTGTCAAGGGCAATCCTGGATTGTTTCCCTCCCCATAGCAGTGTGCGCAGATTCTTGTCGATGAGTGCGAAGGTTTCTCGGGGGATGAGGAATGGGGCGTTCTGGAGGACATACAACAGTCTGGGAAGGGTCATCATTTTGAATAGTGCGGCCCGGCCCATTAGCGACAGGGGGAGAGATTGCCAATGGGGGGTGTCTCTGTTGAACCGCTCTATTACTGGTTGTATATTAAGTCGGGGGAACCCATCGAGCGTCGGGTCGAGCCGTATACCCAGGTATTTGAATTCCCTAATAGAGATGTGATATGGGCAGGTTACCAGGATCGCAGACTCGCCACCCTGAATCGGGAAGAAAATGGTTTTGGCCTCATTAACCTTTAGGCCTGCAAAGTACTGGTATTCCCTGAGTATGAGGGAGACCACCGGGCACGAGATACTCGGGTTACTGAGGTATATGAGCAGGTCATCCGCGTAGAGCGAAAGGCGGTCTTCTCCCCCTCCCGGCCAGATGAAACCGGTCCAATTGGTGTTAGCTCTAACCTCAATCGCTAGTGGCTCGATAGCCAGGAGGAAGAGGAGTGGAGACAGCGGGCATCCCTGTCTCGTGCCCCGACCCAGGGGGAATGGTTTGGAGGACATTCCGTTCACCCTCACCGTGGCCTACGTGGATGCATATAACAGTCTTACCCAGGATATAAATGTCTGCCCCAAGTTCATCCTGGCCATGATCTCCCACAAGGCATCCCACCCCACAGAGTCAAACGCCTTTTCGAAGTCCACCACCAGGAGGGCGAGTGTGGCTGGTATTTCCTTTGCCCTGGACAGCGCCAGTTGGACCCTGCGTAAGTTCATCCGAGTTGACTTATTGGGCATAAAACCACATTGGTCCGGGTGGACTAGGGTCTCAATCACTTGCAGTAGTCTGTTGGCGAGTGTTTTGGCGAGAACCTTCGCTTCGCCATTGATCAAGGATATCGGGAGATAGGAGGCGCATTCCTCCGGGGGTTTCCCAGGCTTATGTATGACCACTATGCATGCCTTCCTGAGGTCTTGGGGAAGTGCTCCTAGTTCCCTGCTGCGTAGAAACACGCGGTGCATGTGGGTGGGAAGCATGCTACCAAGGCACTTCCACGTTTCTGTTGGGAACCCATTGGGGCCCGGAGTTTTCCCGGGTTGGAGTGGTGCCAGTGCATCTTGCACCTCAGTGTCAGTGATGTCAGCATTCAGGAGGTCTGATTGGTGCTGCGGGAGTATCGGAATCTCGATGTGGTCAAGGTATCGGGAGGGTTCAACTGATGGATTCCCAGTGGGTGGGGTATAAAGATTTTTGTAATAGGTGGCGAATGCCTCGACGATATCCGAATCTTCCGTCAATAATGTCCCATCCAGAGATCTGATTGCCCTAACGTGTCCCTTGCTCTGCACGCGTCTCTCCAACCAGGCCAGTGTCTTGTTAGCTTTGTCACCCCTTTTATATATTTGGCTTCGGACTAATTGGTGAGCAGTTCGTGCATTGTCCAGGGACAGGCTACTGAGGGCGTCTTGCGCCGTGAGCATCGCCTCCTTTGCTTCTTGGGTGTTTTGTATAAGAGTTTGTCACTCACACTCCAGGACGCGTGCTTCTGCTTCCCTGACCTTCTGGACTTGGAGTTGTTGGTAGGCGGAGACCGTGGAAATAACCTCCCCTCGTAGGACTGTTTTATATGCCTCTGAGATCGAAATCGGGCAGTCTACCGAGCCCTCATCGAGTTCGAAATATTCCGCTGTCTTCTTCTCTAGCTCCTCCGCAATGTCAGGAAGACGGAGATGGTATATATTTAGGCGCCAATTACGATCCGGGCGGCAGGAGGAGTTCTTGAGGGTTAAAAGAAGCGGGGAATTTTCCGAAATTCCTCTTGCGAGGAATACAGCGTCGAGGAGCCTGTGGGTTATGTTGCGGGGGATGAAGGCGTAGTCAATCCTGGAGAATGATTTGTGGACCCCTGAATAGAAGGAGAACTCTGCCTCGTCGCCATGAAGTGTGCGCCAGGTGTCCACCATTCCTGAGGTTTCGGCGAACGTGGTGAGCGGCATGACGGTGGGACGTGTTCCAGCTCTCCTATAGGTTCTGTCGATTGTGATGTCCATTACTTCGTTAAAGTCCCCTCCGAGCACCCACACATCAGCCTCCTCCTCCAGAAGCAAGTTCTGTAATTCGGCGAGCAGTTCCTTCATCAGCGTGGGGGGGGCATAGAGTACTGCCAAGCCCCATTTCTCACCCCAGATGTCCGCCAGCATCAGAACATAGCGGCCCCGGGGGTCCGCCCTGATCTTCCTAACCTGGAGAGGGACTCTCTTGTGAACTAGTATCATTGTGCCCCTAGCCCCTTTCGTGAATCCGGCATGGTAGACCTTCGAGTAGTTGGATCTTTTGAAAAAGATGGTGTTTGTGCCTGTCAGATGCATTTCATTTAAGAGGGCAATGTCCGGCGAGTGTCGGTTTAGGTACTGGAGCACCAGTCTTCGCTTTATGCTGGAGCCGCGGCCATTGACGTTCCAGGACAGTATCGTCACTTTGTTGGAGTTCATCCTGTCAGCGTGAGTCTATTTGTTGGGCTACCTGAGAGGATTAGTGGCTGTTGCATTTTTCCCCGGGGGCGTACGTCGTTTTCTTCTCGGGGGGGGGACCCCCAGAGGCCGCCTCGCACCGGAGTGCCTGAAGACCGGCAGTCACCTGTGTCTCTGGTCCTGGCCCAAAATAGGAACTATTTGCTTGCCTTGCCTGCTTTCGTCGGTTTCCAGCTTTCTTTTCTCGTGATTTCGCTTCTTCGAATGCCCAAAACTCCCCCCACCCTGCACTTCCCCTCCAACTGGGAGCACCTGTCGCCCAAACATTGAACTTATAACTTGGTGAACTTAAACTTGTCGGAATGACCCGACCTAGGGTGGTGGCTCCAGTGGAGTCGCCTTGACTGTGCTTGAAACTGCGGTGTCAAGGTGGTGGTGGCCGCAGTGGTGTAGTTTCCATGTTGTCTCATGGCGACTTCAGTACTGTGATGCCCAGGCCTCAACTGTTCTCAGTGGTATTCCTGGTGGGCGCCCTGGTGTTTCTGTTTCGGGGCCCATCGGAGTAGGAGATGGCGAGTCCTGCCAGGGCCCGGGTTTGCGAGCAGACGGCCCAGAGGACGAGAGTCGGGCCGCTGGCCCATTAAGGATCTGTGTTTTGAGCGAATCCCATGCTTCTTTGGGGTTGTGGAATAGGTGCGTTGTTCCCTCGTAGTGGACCTTGAGCAACGCTGGGAAGAAGAGGGCGAACTTAATTGACAGAGAGTGAAGTTTTTTCTTAACCGAGTCAAACGACTGGCGGGCCCTCTGGACCTCTTTAGTGTAGTCCGGATATAACCCTACTTTGTAGCCGTTGTATGTGATTGGGCCGGGGGCCCGTGCCAACTCGAGGATGGCGTCTCAGTCTCGGTAGTTCAGGAGGCGTGCAATTATAGTTCTGGGCGGGACACCTGGGGTGGGTCGCCCGGTGGGTACCCTATGTGCTCTTTCGATAGAGAAGAATTTCGACAGTTTCTTGGGGGCAAAGATGTGGGTCAACCCGTCTTCTAGGAAGAGTTCGACACTGGGGCCTTCCTCTTTCTTCGGGATCCCGAGAATCCTGAGGTTATTGCGTCGTGCCCTGCCCTCACTGTCTTCGGCTGGGTATTCTAGTTGGTTAACCTTCTGGGCAAATATGGCGAGTTGTTGTTCCAACTGGCGGACGTTATCTTCTGTGTCCGACACTCTTTGCTCCGCTTCTCCGACCCTGGACGATAGATTGCGAAGATCCTGACGTAGGAGAGATACTTCCGTGCAGACTCCGCCAATTTTGAGTTCCAGAGATGTTCTCGAGTCCCCAATTGCCTTCAATAAGTCGCTCAGGGAGAGTTGGGGGTCCTGAGCTGCTTCCCCGATATCCGCTTCCGCTGGGGTTTGCATTCCCAGGCGAGGGGGGGCCTCCACGGTGTAGAGGTCCATTTTGCTTTGTAGGGTTTGCCTCTTAGCCTTGTCCTTGCCCATGGCGGAGTCGGGTATTTGTGTGAGGCGACAAGTCCGGATGGGTCGTATTGGTGCCTCCCAGGGGGTTGTTGTGAAGTTTGAATTGGGGTGGGTTAGTTGGGCGACAATCTTTCACTATTGTGTCCCTGCACAGGAGTGTCGGCGGGATTACTTTGGCCGCTGGGAGCAGACCCCTGCTATGGTTGGCCCGCTGTGTTTATTGGAGGGTCGTGGGCCCAAAGAGAGGGCATCCGCATATACGCCCACCCAAGGGCCGTGCGCACAGCCCCGGCTATGTTCTTTTCATGTGCGGTGTGTGGAGGGCAGCAGCCCCTGGAGGCTGTTAATTGTGCTAATTGTGGGGTAGTGCCGAGTTCCCTTGTCGTTGGCGGTTCCAAGGATCCCTGGTCAGGGTTGGTCCGGTAGAGTTCGGGGTTTACCCCAGTGCGTGGTCACACACAGAGTAATCTCTCCTCAGTGGAGTATCTGCCCAGCTCCTTATGCTTGTGAGGCTGTGATCCTTACATCTGGGGACTCCGTCCCTCCCAGGGCCGCAGCCCACAGTTGCCACCTTGTTGCCCGTTCTCTTCTTCGTTTGTAGAGGGTGCTGCAGGCGTTGTCACCAGGTCTGGGTGCTTGTGGTGATGGGGGAGGAGAGCGTCCCCAGTCCCCTCAGCTCCGTGCCCCCCACAGGTAGACCTCTGGGTTTACTTTTAGACGGGGGTGTGGCGCCTCCTTAATGCGGGTCGGTATCCCGTCGTTCGCAGGCTGGGGGGGGTTTGCACATACCTCGTTGTTGCCGTTGAGGGAGCGCAACACCGTGTTGCCAGTTTTCGTGTCACGGCTCAATCCCAGGTGCTGCAGTCCCGCAGATGGGGGGTGGGGGGGTGGAAAGGCCCCGGGTCCGCGGCGCGTAGCCCGCCTCCGTTTGCGCCGCCGGGTCTGGCAGCACAGCGTAGATGTCCTTCGCTGTCGATGTCCAGATGCCCCGCACCCTGCAGGTGTCCAGGGACACTGCAGCCTCAACGCCGAACGTCGGCAGCGGCCGTGTCCGCGGTTCGGGCACTCGTCGGCCGCCTCAAGTAGGGAGCTCAGCAGGGGGGGAGGGGCCCCGGACGGCAGTCTGGAGGTGCCGGAGCGATGTCACAAACAGACGTCCCCGGCTCCCTCGCTCCCCGGGGACTCAACGGCCACTGCAGCCCATGGGGGAGGGGCGGAGGAGCCGCCGTCAACCACCCAGCAATGGCGGCGAGTCTCGCGCCGGCAGGCACAGGGACGTCTCTCGCGCCCCCCTGTCCGATTGTGCTCGAGGTTGCAGCTGGTAGTGCCTGGATGGGTCCGCCACTGCTGTGTTGCTTCGGGAGGTCGGGCGATTTCCCAGAGCGGAGTATTTTCAGGATATTTATTGCGGCCCCCGGGAGCCGACGCGATTAGTTCCTCATGCGCGGCTCGCGCATGCGCAGTCCCCCTTCTTCACCCTTTTGATGTAGTATTAATTCTATGTTTTCCCGGAATTGACCCGTTCGAATAGCTGCAATAAATACCAACATGGGAACTAGGATCCACATTGCAATATCATATACACCTGTGTATAGGCGCGTTACAAATGCCATATCATATTATATCATATCATAAAGATAGAAATATCAGTGTACAAAGTGGGGCCTGCAGGCCTTTCTTGGTTTTGTGTGCTCCAATGCATTTGCTATGTTATTTGTCAAAATCGGTTGAAGTGACTGGAGAATGGATAGCAGAACATTTGCTCTTTCATTCCACAATTCACCACCATTTTGTATGGCATAGCTGAGCAATGGAACATGTGAGACTTAGAAGGAAACAGAATGATCTTTATTGTCAGTACATGAGCTGCAGAAATGACAATAGGTTCTAGGGGTAAAGCTGTATCTAATAGGGGTTTTCCTAAAAAAAAAACAGTGCGTGGATTAGATGAACATAAAGTGATGGCTGGTTTGCAGTGTCTAGAACCATCAGGGCTTCTCCTTGTAACTCAACGTTCTTTCACCTGCTTTAGTAAGTCCTTCTCTGTCCTGAGACACCCTATTGTATAAAACAAAGTCTCGAGTGGATGGGCAACGAAAAGTTACAACACCTAACCTGTATACGTACCAAGCCTCCTGACTACCCTCAGCTAGTAAAGAAAAATGTTTAAACGTTTAGGCCAAAAGAAAATCTCCCCCTAGCCCTACAAAGTCCAAACCTATTCTATAACAGCACAACACAAGTCATATTCTGGGACTGTTCTCCTCATAGTTACTCACAGTCTTGTCTCCCTTTCTGACCTTTCTGTTTTCACCTTGTACCTCGAGTCATCTTTCAGGGTTGCAAATTGCTTGTTCTTTGTAGCCTCATGGTGTTTCACTGTTTCACAACAGATCTTTGGCTCAGACCTAGCCCTTTTTAGCATTCTCAATAAGTCCCTCCTGGACATAGACCTTTGAAGGCTTCATGACAATGAACACAGAACAGTGAGCCAGGTCTTGCATTTGACCTGTCTGTGCCAGGGAGCACTATCTCGCATTTAGCCCATTTGTGCAGGTGGGCCATATCTCAAATGGACGGACCGCAGGGCACAGGGAAAACATCACACCTGGGTGTGTTAATTGCTGCACACCAGAATTTACGACAGGGGAAGGGATATGGGTGGCATGTAGTCAGAACAGCAGGGGCAGGAAAGGTACTGCAACTATCTAACCCTACTAAAAACTCACCCATCTGCATACACCTCTCAAACTCTGAACTAGACACAACCATACCTCTACAGCACAATAAACTGCACGCACTGCACAACACCACAACATTGAAACAAACCACACATCGTCTCACCCTACACCACATGGCGGCTACCAACTGAAAAACACACCAACACTCAGTGAGAGGTGTCAGCGAATTGAAGCTACAAACAGCACATCACCGCTCTCTTGTTCTTTTTCCAGCTCAATCCTAGTAACTTACCCGCATCTCTCCTTGCCTTACAGATCCACCAGATCGCCAGGAGACCACGCAGGTAGCAACAGTGCATGGTATAAGAACCTTTAACATAACATAACATCACCCTCATGGACCTTAGCCTTGTTGGGTTTCTCCTCAGATCCCACCTGGACCACAGTTTTCTCAGGATTTATGACAGGTTCGTTCTGGACCTTGGTTCTCAGAATTCATGACAGGTCACTCCTAAAATGTGGCTTTCACAGGACTCACAACAGGTTTCTCCTGGAACTGGGCTTTCTTCCAATTCACAAAGGTTCCCTCCTGGACCTTGACTTTCTCAGGATTCACAATATGTGCCTACGGGAACTTGGAATTCTCAGGATTGACGGCAGGTCTCTTGTGGACCTTCACAGTTGAGTAATTAGTACCCGGCGAGGGACAATGTGATTGTAACAAGCAATCTCATTGGCATTCGCTGGGGCATTACCCGACCGAGAATCCCTGGAATCCTTCTCCCCACTGTGATCCTTCTTTCCCTGGCGGGGTGTGTGGCCGCCGCCAGCCAATGAGGAGGTTTGGAACAGGGTAATCCCATCCTGAGCCACCACACGGCTGGAAGCTGCCATCTTCCCCCACTGGGGATCAAGGTAAGTGTTTCCCCTCACCACCCTCCCAACCCCACTTACCTGCTTTTTGGTCCATTTCGGGAGTGAATGCGCTGGGAACACTTCTGTCACCAGCGTGTCCGCTCCCGATCCGCAAAAAGCCATCATGGAATAGAAGAAGGGACTACACGCAGCCCCTTCTTCCTTTCCATGGCAGAATTGTCTTTGTTTCCTTTTTTTTATTTTTAGAATCGGTGCCATGGAAAGGGAGAAGGGACTTCTTCACAGAGGAGAAATGTCCATATTAATATCAGTCTTTGTCCCACCCAAAGGCAGTCCAGCACCGAAAAGCTAGGCAAATCTCCTATGAACAAGATACCAAAAGCAACCCCAGACATGTGTTTCAACCTTGTCAGGCCTCATCACAGTGAGGTGGAGCTGTGCCTCTCTGAGCACAGTGAGCAAGAGGTCCACGCCTGGATTACCCTGGTAACTTTGGGTGGGATCCACAAGTACCTCAAAATATGCTAAAGAAGGTCTGGGAGTCCCTCGTTCCAGCAGAAACACAGCCCATTGACCTGTTCTTGGCGGGCCTCATCAGTGAGGTGGAGCTGTGCCTCTCTGAGCACAGTCAGCAAAGGGTCCACGTCTGGACGGAAGGAAACAAAGATGTCAAATCAAGAGGCCCAAACTGTGCTGAGACTTGTAGCCACATTCTTTTTTCATTAACAATGAGACTAGTGCTTCCTTTAGTAGATAGGGCCGCAGGGCTGTGATCATTCTCGGGCATCTCTAGTTCTGTCCTTGCTAACTATACCCTAGCTTGAGACAGAAATAATAACATTTTCAATTGGCATGGTTTCTTGGCAACTCTAAAGGTGCTAGTTGAGGCAAGATAACATGTTCCATTTGTTACCCTTATATTTTTTGTTATCGAGCATACTATTAATGTTTCAAAATACAATATAACAACATTAAAAAACTATTGCTACCTAGATGAAACTTTGAGAATAAACCCCTTCCTCAAGTTGATTATATTCACAATTCACCCATTGATTTCGCTCTGCGGTGCAGTCCTTCAATAAATATTGCTCCACTGCACACTTCACCCTTCTGTCAACCTTACACGAAGAAGGGCCAAGACCTATGACATAACACAGCATGAACATGGGGCAGACAGAGAAGAAGAGCCAACTTATCAAGAACATCATGTTAGTTCACTTGGTCGAAAGTCTCTGTTATAAAGTTTTAAAAACACATGAAATCTAAGTTTTTGTACCTTTTATTGCACTTACTGAAACTGTTATGCCGCAATGATACATTGAGTTAGCTTTCGAAAGCTAATGCGTGGTAACATCTCAGCATAATAAAAAAACTACAAATCTCACGGGACCTTGCAGACTTCTCAGTTATTAGAAGGATCATTACCATCCCTCAAGTATATAAGGAAACACAGACTGAAGCTAGTCCACTCTTCTGTTGATTTTGAGTGGAGGTCATGGATGGATTTGTCTTTTATTTATAGGTGTTGAATTCAGTGAGAACATCTTCTCACCAGATCGCCAACCTTCACACTGGAGAATCTCCATCTGGAAAAAAAAACACCAAACATAATTTGGCATAATTTGGGATTATGCTTGAAGGGGTAGGAGGGTACACAAATACTAAGAGTATTTGCAATTTTGCTGGAGATGTTGATGAGCATGTACACTTTAGGAAACATTGAAAGCAATATCTTAATTTTAATGGCAAGAAGGAAAGCATAATCATATACAATTTCAAACTGTTTTACCCATCATTTACCCACTGGTGTTCATTATTTTATTACCTATTGCAACGAAGGGGCAGTTTCTAACTGTCATAGAATGGGCGATGAGAACATGTGGTGCAAGGACAAAGAGGAGAGCGGAGGAGGAGAGCCCAACGTGAACACACCTAGAATTAGATTGGTTTCCAATTCTTTCTTTTCTTCAGTTACTGGTAACCTTGTGCCTAGGTCTCAAGGAGTGCTCCGATATAGACACTTTTGAAAATTAAAACTAGATTATTAGCTAACGACCTGCGGTGCCCACCCCCAATCATCCAGAAGGACAACAATAACATTTTAAATAGTGCATTAGCCTATCTTCATTAAATGGTATTGTTATTGGTGGACAGCATCACCAAGGTCTGTTTTAGCAAATCTACCTACGCATAAAATACATCATGCCCAGCATTTCTACATTAACCCTGGTTATGTAGACTGGCTAATTTGTGTTTTTTTGTTGATTGTTTTTCTTTCCTAAAACCAAGCAAATAACTTTTATGAGGTTAAATGATGTTGATTCCTGCAAAGCTCAAATGGGATTCCCAAATCCCTGAAAAGCACTTCAAAGACACACGTTGCTTAGCTGTGATTGGATGACTCTCTTTCTGAATTTGCCTTAGTATTTGTTACGAGAATTGATGATTGTGTATGTATTCAGAACCACATGTACTCCATGTTGATGAGAGGGGAATAACACAGATTTTCAGCCGTTCAGTGCAAACCATGAATCTTCTAGCAGGTTAGTTGCTTGATGAGTGGTGTGGCTCTGTATGCCTGTCCCCGGCGTACTGGACACAGTTATGGTAGATTGTGCTGTTCAAGCCAAGGGCTAAAAGACATGTATGAAAGACATGTTTTAAAAACCTCTTATATTGTGAAACATATCCCCAAGAAAAATTGATTATGAATTAAAAAAACTGATTTGACAAGAGCTGGATGGGAAAAGTTGTATTCCAGGAGGATAACCCCTGGAAATTCCAGTAAGCAGGAGATAGTGAAAAAAGTCCTATACGTTATAGCAGTGGTGGCTCGTTCAAGGGGTGGTTTCAAGTGGTGGTTGCCCCCACCACTTATTATGGAGGAGGGTCAGTCTCACATATAATGCAGACAGCAGCTGTGAGGCTGAGTGCTGTGGCATTATGCTCCACAGTGTCAGAGGCACAAGGCAACTGCCAGCTTGTGTATGCAGTTAGATACAGTATCAAGTCATGTCCGGATCAGTAAAACCAGGCCCTTTACTTCTGCTCTGAAGTCCGGAGGAGCAGGACTGAGAAAAAGGGGCTGACTGAAATCTCCGTTTCTGTTTCCTGTGTTCAGCGGTGAGAGCGGGGATCCAAGGCCAAAGAGAGTGCACTCTCAGTGCTGGAGCTCTCCAAGCTGCCCCCTGCCTCTCATCCTACAGGCTTGATCACCTGTCTGTCTCTGTCCTGAGAGGCATTGCAGGGCACGTGGCCTCCTGATTGCCAAATCTGGTCATGTGTCATCTAATATTATCTGCCATCAGGAATCCCAGTATTGGCATCACTACAAAGTGCTTTTGAGATTCCTAGGGCTTCCCTTTCTGCCCATTTCGCCATCCATTCAGCTGAACTGCAGCCTACAGCATTGTAACTTTTAATGTTCAATGCCTGTGCACTGTCTACTTGATCTGCTCCTATGGCCCTTTTCGGTTCTTGCCTAGGTGTCTTTATTATGCTATACTCCTAACTTGCATTTGGTTTCCTAAGACTTTGGGATTTAAAACTCTAGTATGGATTTTGATATGAAAGGGGCTAGCAACTAAGGAAAGCCTACAGAAATTGCCTGTAGGCCCATACATTTCTAAAGCTCTAGAGGGTCAGTGAAAATATGCTTCAGATTATACTGAGGAAGCAAACACATTCATTTCCTGATCGTATTAATCATCGGCAATTAAGACAGGCTGAGTTGCAACTAAACCCAATCTCCGACTCAACCTGGGTTGCATACTACTCTGACGTATATGCAAACCCATATACCAACTCCTGCCTTTGAACATTCCACTTCTTGGGACTTAGATTTTTCCCATGAGCAAATTGCCACAATAATTAAGAGAGCTAACAAATCTCATGCTTCTGGACCACATGGCATTCCTAACATTATCTTTTCAGAAAATCTGACTCTTTGGATGATTAATGTTACTTCCATATTTTCCCAGTTGTTGAAATCTAAAGTAATTCCTCATCCTGGAGCTGCATTTGTGGTAGAAGGGGGCCTCCAACCTTTGAATTATCAACCAATTACATTACTTTATGCCAGCAGTAACATCATCCTGGAGCTGCATTTATGGTAGAAGGGGGCCTCCAACCTTTGAATTATCAACCAATTACATTACTTGACGCCAGTAGTAACATCTTTTCTGCTATTCTTTAAGGACATATGAAAGCTACCTCGACTAGACTCAACATACACCAATCAGGTTTCTGTAAAGGAAAAGGAACCTGTCAGAATTACCTTATTTTACACTTTTTTCAAGAACAAGCCAGGCACGCCAACATTCAGCTCTATATTGCTTTCAAGGATCTATTATTAATGGTGTTTGATTGTGTTAATAGACAGAAACTGTGGCTGAAGTTACAGTCTTGGAACTTGCCTTCTTCCATCTTAGAATTACTGATTAGTCTGCATGAAAACTCTTCCTTACAGATATGACTTGGGGCTACAGGCCGTATGTCCACTAAAATAAAGACTTACAATTGCCTACGTTAAGGCTGTGAATTGGCCCCTGCTTTATTCAACCTTTATTTTTAAGATTTGGACATTTGCTTAAGTAAGGTGAACTCTTATCCTCCAAATTGGGCCAGACCTCTACAAA
The DNA here is from genome assembly GCF_040938575.1 of Ambystoma mexicanum. Taxonomy (NCBI): domain Eukaryota; kingdom Metazoa; phylum Chordata; class Amphibia; order Caudata; family Ambystomatidae; genus Ambystoma; species Ambystoma mexicanum. The sequence continues at coordinate 83,393,374 of NC_090937.1, forward strand.
ATTGTTGGTTTTTGCAGATGATTAGTATTATTTGACAAAATCCATATTGGGCTGCAGCAATCTTTGCATGCATTGGAAGACTACATGGCATCTAATGACCACCTAACACATTAAAGACCAAGATCCGTAGGATCTCTCATAAGAGAAGTAATTTCTTTTCCTGATATTTGCTGCTAGATAAGCTTCAGGGAGTCAATCACTATACACATCTGGGGTTCTGCATTTGGTCTAAAATTAATGTGAACAAGATCTTTAACCATCTGCGTACCAGAGCTTTAGTCTTTTTGGCCCAGATGAATAACTAGATATGAAATATGGTTGCTTTTCTTTTTTGCCTGTGCTGGATTTCTTTAAATCTAAAGTGGTCCCTTTTCTACTATATGGGGCTGAATTCATTCCCACTAATCAAAGCCTTGGTTGTCAAAAGATTGCGTGTCTGCCCTTGAGGAGATCTCTATCCATACCTAAGTGCATTCCTTGCTCAGTGCTTGCATACCAATTAGGGATCACCCCTTTTGAGGCATTAATCAAATGGCGATATCTCTGTACCACAAGATATTAGCTTACCCTTCTAATTTCGCTATTTCCAGCTCTGAAACAGAGTCCAGAACACAAGACTTCTAAAACTCTCTTGATTAGCATGGTAAATTCCTGTAACAAGCCTCTGAGGAAAGCAAATAGCCCTAAAGAAATATTGACTAGCCTCTAATGAAATAAATAGCTCTAAAGAAACATTGCTCGCTAATCCCATGGAGATTAAAAGAACAATTTGGATTTGAATGGGTGTTGTACATGCGATTCATTATCCTTTCACAAAATATTCAGGGATCTGGGTGTCGGTGAAAAGAAAAGAGCTGTCTTTCCTCTCGGGAGGATAGCTCAGCGGCAACATTCCCGTCTTGAAAGCAAGACGACATGGAGCAATACAGGTTCGATCTCCGGGTCCGCGCTTAGAAACCTCTGGTTATTAAACACATTATAAATAACATATCATATCAAACTGCCCAGTAGGTCAATTAGGAATTCTTTCATGCACATTAGATTACAATTATTCAGTACAAATGACATTTTAGGTTACCATATGGAAACCAAGTTTGGTGAAATAAAATGATGTTTATGCAATTTAGAGGAGAAGATTGAGAATTTAGCACATTTATTTATATGTTATGCATTATACCACCTGAGTCTCTCGATTTTGGGTCGCTCTGTGCATGTCATATGTTTTTGATATTAAAAAAAGGTTTTGGTGTAGGATTTTAGGCGGATCTAAGACATTCCTAATTATCACGAATTATCGCCACTACTAATTTTATTAATCATGAAATGGTACTTTAGTGCATTGATTGTTTCTGTAATCAATAGTTTTTTGTTCTGATGAACTGTCTATGTCATTGTAGATTCTCTCTTTTGTTTTCTTATGTTTTCTGTTGTTTTGACTTGTGTGAAACATTTACCATAAACTATACTGCACATAAATACATAATGATAAAAACTCTAGTTTGCACTTTAAATGTATTGGTTGGTATTACTATTACTTGCCCTCTCCTACCATTTACTACCTCCATGCTGATTCTCTCCCCTTTGCTCATCCCCCTCATCTCTTCCGTCTCATGCTGCTCCTCTTCATATTGTGTCTTTTCCCTTCAACCCACCCATAAAAGGAGTGGACCACTCTCTCTATTCTCATTTAGTCTTTTCATCTTCCCCAGTACTACTTCCTTACCACCTACACTCCTTCTGCTCTCACACTTATGCTCTAGAATTTCCAAAATATTTGTAATAAAACCTCCTTCATCACAATCACTTGGAATCACATGGTGCCCTCTGGCAGGCATAGGTATCACTGAGACATGGATCACCATTCTTGACTCTGCTACACCTGCTCTCTTTCACACAAATTCTTCTATCTTCTCTCCCTCCTCTTGCTTCTCTAAAAGAAGAGGTGGGGTTTTCCTGATGTTCAACAAGTCCCATTCCTCTGCCCACCTGGACCGTCTGACTTTCTACCACTCTCATTTGAATTCACTGCCATCTGTCCCCTGTCATGTACCCCTCTCACCATCCACCTAACACATTCAACACAGGCCCTCTCAACTCATTCACTGTCATGACCCGTGACCTAGAACCCTACTGGCATGGTCACATGCCAGGTAGGGGTAGGGCTCGGGGTTCATTTGGGTCCCCAAGGGCCTTGCATTGTCACCGGAGACTCTCCTGGAGTCAGTCCTGGCGCCTTTTGTACCAGGCTCATATTTGGAATGGGACTTGAAGGGACTACTTTTCATATGGAGACCTGCAGCCAACATGGAGGCACCCACACAGTCTAGTTCCTAAGAACCAGACTGTGCGGTGCAGTGTTTAGGGGTGTGGTAGCCCGGACTACTTTACCTGGACTACTTTACAGGGTAGGCTATATAAACCACACCCAAGCTAAAGAACGTGCTTCGCGTTATTCTGCAGCCAGCAGCGTAACGCTCACTGCGTTCTGAGACCAGCACCCAGCGTTCCTGGAATCGCAGACCTGCAGAGGAGACAAAAGAACATTATTAGCAGTTGCAGCTTACGGGCAGTCTTCATCCTTCGATCCAAGCTGCTCGCGGTCTTCCATTCCGTTAGCAGCACCTTCAGGACATCGCGCTCGCACCGCAACAAAGCACCTGGGAAGGAGAGAGAAAAAGGGACAACGTTAAACAGGTTACTCACGGCAAGCTCAGCAGTAACCAAAATCTCCTCACCTGGCTGGGCATATCTTGGCCGGTTCCGCAGCGGAAAACACTGCATGCCCAGAAGGACCATCGTAACCTGAAAAGGAAAAAGAATACAGGTTAGCCCAAAAAAGAGATTAGCGCGCCGCACTTTGCGCTGTACCTACCTTTCTTCATACGCTCCGCGTCCATAAATCCCGGCAGGAGCCGAACCCAAGCAGCGCACCCAGCGAACCTACGCATACCTAAGGGGGAAACAATCAGGGAAAGACATTAATAGCCTGCAAGAAAGCAAAGGCCCTCAAAGACTACAGTAATCGAACTTACCTGCTTAAAGGCACTTGAATGAGTTGGCATCAGTGAAGTAACTTGGTCGCTTCAACCCGCAGAAACTACGCGCCCCTGCGCAGAAAGCAGGACGGAGAGCACACCAGACATCATAACAAGGTGAGGAGGGGGGGCCTTCGGATCGAGTCCAAGGGGCTGGTGGGAGGAAACGAAATCTGAACCTAAGCCCAGTAGTCCTCCTGTGTTTCCAGGCCCACCTGCCATAGAAGACATCATCCCGGATCGAGTACATCTGGGGGAAATCCGGCAACCAGGGCATACAGGCGTCCCTGTGGATATCAGGTGAGCGTAACATTCACTCATCTGTACAGTCTTTTCGACTCCATTCCTAATGAAGCCCCTCTAGTACTCATGGATAACTTTAACCTCCCCAAAATCTTTCCCACCCACCAACCTGAACTCAACTCCCTTAACCCACCCCACAATTTATCCAAGCACTCTCAATAAACCTGTCTTGTCCTTATCTTCCTCTTCGCTCACTCCCAACGTTATCCTTATTAAGCCCCCTCTTTGACCACTTGAGCATCACCATTTCTCGCCAACAGCTACTCCACCCATTCACACCATTGTGAAATGCAAATCTCAAACCTTACTCCATGGCCCCCTACCTAGCTGAAACCAGGTTTTGCCTCCTCTCTCTTGCTTCTTCCCAGACCATTACTATTGAATGGGTCTTCTCAGATCTGAACCCATCTCTCTGCACACCTTTTGATCACCACTATCCCTCTCATACATTACATCCTCTACTCGTCGCTCATTGTCTCGGGAGAATAGCTCACAGGCAACGTGCTCGCCTTGGAAGCAATACGACATGGAGCAACACAGGTTTGATCCCCGGGTCCGTGCTTAGAAACCTCTGGGTATTAAGCGGCGATATAAATAACCTATCATATCATATCATATCTAACTCTGGATCACATTTCACATCTGACTCCTCAAAAATGACATGCAACTTCGACTACACAGGTGTCTCAAGGACCTTACCTCCGCCCTTCTCCTCGCCTCATCTGTAAGAATTTCACTTTATCTTACTTCCTCCTTGATTCAACAACTCTATCTACTTCACCAATCTAATTGCTACTCTTCATTCTTAACCTGGCAAATTCTCCTCCACTCTGCAAGTCAAAAGTCGGCAACATTTGGCTCTCCGCATGTTTTGGACATCAAATCCCATTAGCGCAAGCCGGCATAGTCAATGATGATGGATCATGGGAGCTATAGCACAAAACATCTGGGAAGCTACGTTACAGACAGCTGCTCAAAGCCACTCTAGCTCCTCCTTGCTCTTGTACTATCTCCCTTCCCCTATTTGCAAATAGCTGTGCCCATTACCCCATTCCCTAAAATTGAAAACGCTTTTGACACCCATGCTTCCCTTATTTGCCTCATTCTACCTGCTTCTTTCTCCTTAACACCAATATCTATAACACCTTCTTCATATGCTCCTTCACCCAAAACTCTCCCGGTGCATTAGCACCTATCTTAAGTAATGCCAACCCCTTCTGCACCCCTACTGATATATTTCCGCAGAGACAGCAAGAAATGGGTACCTCTTACCTACTCTTATCTCTCCTCCCTCTTTAATTTCTTCCCTCTCTCTCAGTTTTTCCTTTCACTTTCAAGGCTTCAATTGTCCTGTCAATTTTAAAGAATCCTGCAGCTAACCCTCACAATCCTGGCAACTATCAGCCTGTCTCTCTCCTCTCCACTCTTAAATCATCAAACATCAATTTTTTTAATACGATCTCCTACAATCTGAATACTAACAACCTCTGTGACCTTCTCCAATCTGGATTTTGTATCCGGCGTTCTACTGAGTCAGCCCTCACATCTCTAACTTTCCGATCTACTGGACTTTTCAGATGCCTTTCATACAGTGAATCACTCCTCTCTTATATGTGCCATTAGTGTCCTTGGAGTCCAGGGCACTGCCCCTGAATGGGTTGCCTCCTACCTTTCTCATCGGTCCGTCTCCATATCTGGGGACTTTGCCATTTCTGATCCATCCTTCCTCCCTGTTGCGGTCACCCAAGTGTCCATTCTTGCCCCCTTATACTTCACCATCTACACATCCTCTCTTGGCCAAATGACCTCCTGCTTTGGGTTCTCTTCTTTCTGGGTGAAACACAAATCTCTGTCTCCTTCCATATACCTACTCTTGATCTCTCTGCTGGTTTATCAGCCTAACCCGCTGAGACCTGTCATTGGATGGTACTTACTTTTCTTCAGCTTAAAACATTCAAGGGTCAGGTTATCTACTTTCCTGCCCTCCTTCCTTCTACCATCTCATTTCTACCTGACTTACCCCCAATACTTGACTTACCGCCACACCAATGTTCCTTCTAAGCTGTGCACATGTGTACTTGCCCAACTTCATTCTGGGTGCCAGTTAGAAGAGTTTTAGCAGTGCACACACCTCCGTAAGGCTCTTATTGAATTTGCTCTGGGCGGTGGTGAAGAAAACTGGGCAAAACTATAAGCTGTATTATGTGACCTGTCATTTCACTTCCTTTGTCAAAGTTATAAGCAGTGGTCTGATAAGACTTTACTTCCTACTTGGAAACAAATGACTATTTGGGGAGTAAACAAGTAATTAGCTTTTCCAATAGGGATACCTAATGCTTATTAAAAGTTGTTCTTTCCCCTTAAAATTCTGCTTAAGAGCGGGCAGTCATATTTGTAGGGTTACTTCCTATGTCACTGCTCTGCTGGTTACTGATTCGAAAATCTCAGAGGAGCTTTGTCGGTAGAAGCAGTGGGTAGGCTTCTATATGCTCATTGTTTCCCATTTTTGTTGGCCACATTGTCCTGTTTTTAGGGAGTAAGAATGGGTGGTGTGTATGCCTCTTGACGTAAGGCTCGTTTTGCGTAGGTTGTCACAGCTCTGTTCACAGGGCAATGTAATGTGGACAGTAAGCAGAGGCCCAGGAATTCTGATAACCATATTCTGTGGTGCAGTTATTATGAAATTATCATCCTTACATAAATTGAAAGGCATGCACTCCTGACCCTTCAATTAGTTCATTAAAGTGGCACACAAACTCTTATATGGCTGTTTTCTGACCCATTCCTTTTAGTTGCGATTATTCCATCTGCAAATATTGTATACTGTCTGCATTTTTTTGCCAGCCACATCAGTGATGTTGAGCGATATTTGTTTTTTGTTACACACTTGAATGTTTTTTTCCAATAGCATAAAACACTTTGGGGGCGATTCATGGAACAAACGTGCGCCGAAAATCTTGGCGCAAGCAGGCGCAAGCAGGCGCAAGCAGGCGCAAGCGCGAAAAAACAGGCGTGCGAATCATGGAAGTCCCTGCGCGTGTTTTCCTATGGATGTGCGCCAAACCCGTGCATGGCGCACACGTCACTGCAACATCCCGAACGGCGTGCGTGACGCGCACAGTGAAAGCGCACAACCTCTGCGCATACACCAGAAAGTGGGCGGAACACGGGGCGTAACGCGTGGAATGGGGAACAACGCATGAAAATAAGGGCGTAACTGGGGATGTAGTGCAGGAAAGCAGACAGAACGCCCATACGCACTCGAACCACACGTATTCATGGAATCGAATAGGGCAAAGCCGCGCACAGCCAAAGACACGCACAAGCCGAAACACGTCTGCCGCACGAAGGCAGGCGGTAGCGTCCCTGCGCATTACAAAAGTGGCAATATACAGCAATGATGAATGTCCCATACTGCGATTGGGCCTGTGCGAGTGGGGCACGTGTATTTTGGGGGTGTGCGGGAAGTTTCACACACGATTGAGCGGGGTACGTGTATTTCGGGGGTGCGCGGGAAGTTTCACACGCGATTGAGCGGGGTATGTGTATTTCGGGGGTGCGTGGGAAGTTTCACACGCGATTGAGCGGGGTACGTGTATTTCGGGGGTGCGCGGGAAGTTTCACATGCGATTGAGCGGGGTACGTGTATTTCAGGGGTGCGCGGGAAGTTTCACACGTGATTGAGCGGGGTACGTGTATTTTGGGGGTGCGCGGGAAGTTTCACACGCGATTGAGCGGGGTACGTGTATTTCGGGGGTGCGCAGGAAGTTTCACACGCGATAGGCCTTGGGCGAGCGGGGTACCACTCACCGTCTGCGTTTAGAAGAACGCGTAGCCAACACCCACCCGCTGTGAAGTAATAGCGTGTGAACCCCAACGCCTGGAAAACACACGCACCGCACCCCACGGAAACCACATACAGAGCAATGGAAATCCACGTGGGATCTTCAAGCCCTGCCAGGGCAACGCCCGTGCGCGATACGTCACAGACGCGCTTACGCGCTAATGGCCTTTGGTCCAATGAAATTGCGTATGCGTGCAGACGCGCTTACGCGCTAAGGGCCTTTCCGCGAATTACACGCTGACGTGCAATTTTTTCACGTGCCAAATCACTCCGTATCAAGCTGGCCACGCGAAAACACGCGGAAGACCACGCTCCTGCCCAAAATGCCGAATCACTGCCCCCCAGAGCCCCGAGCACGCTCCCACCTGCCATCTGCTGCTGCCTGACTGCCTGCTGCCCTCGTGCCCTGCCATTTGGTGCCTGCACATCAGCCATCTGCAGGGGTCCAGTTGCGGTGCCCACCCCTGCTGGAACAGAAGACTCCCGACTGGGATACCATCACTCCACAGCCCAGCCCCAGGACCCAGTTGCCCACCCACGCCTGCCTCGGGGGTCGCCATGTCGGGGCAAACACCATCTGAGACCACTGGCGACCCCCAGCCAGAGGGGCAGAGGGCCACCAGCTTCAGTCAGAAGGAAGTTGGTGTCCGGGTGGAGCTTGTCCTGGGGCATTATGATGCCCTCTTCGGATCATCACGCGCCGACAAGGAAAGACGGGACAGGATTTGGGACGACTTTGTGGTTGCCATCAACGCGGGGGGGTGGCAACCCGCAACATCAAGCAAGTCAAGAAGCGCTGGGAGGACTTGAGGTCCAGGACCCTCATAAAGGCCCGGCGCCTCGTGGAGGGGGGCCAGGGCAGCATGAGTACCATCCAGATGAGGGTCCTGGAACGCGTACACCCAACGCTCCATGCCCAGATCCTTGAGAGGCAGACCCGTCTGGAGTCGAGCGGTAAGTGGCCAAGCATTGCTGTGTGAGACAGGGCATGTTGCAGTGTGCTGGTTGTCTGATACTTGCCTGTATGTGTGACATAGGCCGTGTACGCATGTGTGTGTGCAGGGACATCATGGTCATGCATGTGAGACCAGTAATGTGTGAACCACACGGTTGGTGCATATGTTTAAATGCAACATGGGGAGCCCTATGCGGAATGGACACATGAGAGCATGCCAGTCTCTGTTACTGGACATGGGTGGGGGTGAGGGATGGGTGCTGATGCCATGTACATGTATGGTACTGTGGCTTGTGAATGCCATGGATGTCTGTGACAATGTTCAGATTCACTGATGCAGCCTAGTTATCCTTGCATCCACTGTGTCTGGGGTGTACAAGGCCAGATGGATGAAACTACGGTGAAGTGTGTGCATGTGATAGGCATGACCCATGATGCATGTGAGTTCCAAAACAACATTGTATGTTTCAAGAGTCCCTTGGACATGTATGCTAATGTCCATAGCATGCGCCATGCCTGTTACTGCATGTGTTTTGCCTGCACTGACCCATGTGTTGTGGAGGGACATGATGGAAGTGATCTTTGACAGTGCCACTCATCTGCTATTGCTTCCTGTCTAGGGGACCATCGTACAGTACCCTAATGCTTGTGTTCTATGTCTCCCTCTACACAGCGCCAAGTGAAGAAGAGGGCGGTGACGGCGCTGTGGAGCAAAGCGGCGGGGATGCCCCCACGGCTGCAGCGGAAGGGGTGGGTGAGCCCGCACAGGGGCTTGCAACGGCGGAAGACGGTGTGGAGCCATCCAGGTTGGTGGTTTCCATAGAGGAGGAGGAGGCCGCTACTGAGCCGCACATGGGGCCTGGTGGGGGCATCCCTGCTGGTGCAAGTGCTGCAGTCCAGGAGCAGGAGGCAGCACAGGTCGCCGTGGAGGGGCCTGTGCATGTCACTGTCCCTGACACTGTGACTGCACCACCATGCACCAGCAGGGATGCCCCATCCCAGGCCCGTCCGCAGGTAGGGGCGATGTCCATGTCATCTGACTCCCCTCCACCTGCGGACGAGGGGACCCCTGGCCGTATGGAGAAGGTCCTGATTGGTGTCGCGTTGCGCACGCGTGACATTCGTGATGACGTGCGTGCTTCCCGGGGGAACACGCACGTCATCACGAAGAGCACCGTGCCAACGTGGCCCAGTTGGGAGCGGCCATGGTCGGGGTTTCGTACATGTGTCGGCCACTCTGGCGACCCTCTCCTCCTCTGTGGAGGCTATGCGCCAGTCGTTCTCCATGCCGTCTTCCGGCCCAGATGTCACCAGGGCCCCCTGTGGACCTGCCCCGACCAACGCAGCCAACTCGGTGGGGAGCCCATCCCTGCCACAGTTGGGAGTTGGAGGTCCAGCAGGGGTGGACACACCAGCAACTGGACCCCAGCAGATGGAGGATGTGACGGCATCATCGGGCAGGGCACGTGCACAATGGCGTCGGTGGATTCCATCAGCCTGGATGCCGTCGTGCTTGCACAGGCAGTTGCGTCAGAGGCAGCGGCAGGCTCGTCGTGGAAGGCATCATGGCTCGGGGCCATCAACATCAGGGGGGCAGGCATCGGCCGGAGGGCAGGAGAACCCTGGAATGGGAGTGTCTTCCGTGTGGGAGCGGTTGGGCCAGCAGATAGGTGCGGAGCGGCGGCGGGCGGAGGAGGAACGGCTCACAATGGTCAGGGCGGAGAACTCCATGCGGAGGGCGCTGAGGCGGGCTGAGTGCCTCGAGGGTCTTCGCAGGGAGTTGGAGCTGGACACCGCATTATCCCTGCGAGACCTAGGGGCCAGGGAACATACCCGCCTCCAAGCCATTGAACAGGAGTTCGATGATGCCCTGGCCCATGACATCAACCAGTGAGCCGTCGGACTAGCCCCCTGCCCTTGTAAATAGTTATATAGTTAGTGTTAGGTTTCCTTTGCTTTTTTATTTATTTTGGACCTTTTGGACAATGGACCACATTTTTGTATATAGTTTTTTTATTAGGTAGTAGTTTTAGATAGGTTTCATTTCTTCAGTTGGGATCATGGACCCTGGATTGTTTATCTGTAAATAGTTGACTGTTGGATTATACTTTTTTTTTTGGATTTACCCATGGAGCAATGGTTTTCAGTTTTGTTTTTCCCTTGGATTTACTTTTTTGAACTGTGACTTTGGACACCTTTCCTTTGGATTATGATTTGTTGTTTTTCATTATTTTACGGACATGCTGCTTTTCGTTTTTAATTCCCTCTGTCGTTTGTTTATTTTTAATTCCATTTATGTTGCTTTTAATACATTTTTTTCATCAAACTTCAATGTGTATTATCATCTCATTGGTTTCATGCATGTCATGATATGGGTTTTGACATTCACTTACACCCATTGTGTGTATGTGAGGGACATGTGTTCATTTACATACTTGCCATTGGGGTTGTATCATGTAATTGGCATTTCTAAGTGGGTGGATGCAATACTTGGGTGGGTGTTTGGCATGTGGAGGCTGCCCATAAGGGCCAGGGATCTAGATTGTGATGACGTGTTGGCTGGGGGACATGTGTCGGGGCCTGCTGGCAGGTGCCCCGCACTGCTGTGGGTTGGGGGTGCAGGGGGACATGAGTGGGACATTAGTGGGGGCCTGTGGGCAGGTGCCCTGCACTGCTGGGGGGTGGGGGTCCAGGGGGACATGAGTGGGACATGAGTGGGGGCCTGCTGGCAGGTGCCCCGCACTGCTGGGGGGTGGGGGTGCAAGGGGACATGAGTGGGGGCCTGCTGGCAGGTGCCCCGCACTGCTGGGGGCTGGGGGTGCAGGGGGACATGAGTGGGACATGAGTGGGGGCCTGCGGGCAGGTGCCCTGCACTGCTGGGGGGTGGGGGTGCAGGGGGACATGAGTGGGACATGAGTGGGGGCCTGCTGGCAGGTGCCCCGCACTGCTGGGGGATGGGGGTGCAGGGGGACATGAGTGGGACATGAGTGGGGGCCTGCGGGCAGGTGCCCTGCACTGCTGGGTGGTGGGGGTGCAGGGGGACATGAGTGGGACATGAGTGGGGGCCTGCGGGCAGGTGCCCTGCACTGCTGGGTGGTGGGGGTGCAGGGGGACATGAGTGGGACATGAGTGGGGGCCTGCTGGCAGGTGCCCCGCACTGCTGGGGGATGGCGGTGCAGGGGGACATGAGTGGGACATGAGTGGGGGCCTGCGGGCAGGTGCCCTGCACTGCTGGGGGGTGGAGGTGCAGGGGGACATGAGTGGGGGCCTGCTGGCAGGTGCCCCGCACTGCTGGAGGGTGGGGGTGCAAGGAGACATGAGTGGGGGCCTGCTGGCAGGTGCCCTGCACTGCTGGGGGTGGGGGTGCAAGGGGACATGAGTTGGTGATCAGTAGTGCAAGGAGACATGTGCCTTTGCTGGGGGGCATGCCCATGTTGGGTGGGCTGCCTGCGGGACATGACCAGGGGTGCAGGGTAGTTCCCTGTGGTGTGGGCTGCCTGCAGGGGCCGTGGAGGGTGTACAGGGAACACCTGGGAGGACCCACACTGCCAAATCACGTGTAGGACTCCCCGGCACCCCCGAAATACATGTACCCTGCTGAAATCGCGTGTGAAACTTCCCGCGCACCCCTGAAATGCACGTACCCTGCTGAAATCGCATGTGAAACTTCCCGCGCACCCCTGAAATACACGTACCCTGCTGAAATCGCGTGTGAAACTTCCCGTGCACCCCAGTAATACACGTACCCTGCTGAAGTCGCGTGTGAAACTTCCCACGAACCCCAGTAATACACGTAACCTGCTGAAATCGCATGTGAAACTTTCCACGCACCCGAGTAATACACGTACCCCGCTCGCACAGGGCCAATCGTGTGTGAAACTTCCCGCGATCCCCAGTAATACACGTAACCTGCTGAAATTGCGTGTGAAACTTCCCGCGCACCCCGGAAATACTTGTACCCTGCTGAAATCGCGTGTGAAACTTCCCGCGCACCCCAGTAATACACGTACCCCGCTCGCACAGGGCCAATGGCGTGTGAAACTTCCCACAAACCCCAGTAATACACATACCCTGCTGAAATCGCATGTGAAACTTCCCGCGCACCCCAGTAATACACGTACCCCGCTCGCACAGGGCCAATCGCGTGTGAAACTTTCCGCGATCCCCAGTAATACACGTACCCTGCTGAAATCGCGTGTGAAACTTCCCGCGCACCCCTGAAATACACGTACCCTGCTGAAATCGCGTGTGAAACTTCCTGCGCACCCCAGTAATACACGTACCCCGCTTGCACAGGTCCAATTGCGTGTGAAACTTCCAGCAAACCCCAGTAATACACGTACCCTGCTGAAATCGCGTGTGAAACTTCCCGCGCACCCCAGTAATACACGTACCCCGCTCGCACAGGGCCAATTGCGTGTGAAACTTCCCTCGAACCCCAGAAATACACATTCCCCGCTTGCCGTGCTGGTACAGGGTTAGCGCAGCCCTTTGCGCTAGATTGGGGATTTTGATGGATTTTCCCTGCGCGAGGGGCGTTCTTGGGGGCGTAACTGGCGCTGATGCAGGGTCGCTGCGCCACTGTGCGCCACGGCTGGTTTTGGTAGCTGAAATCCATGAATACGCTGTGCGTGGAAATGGATTTTAGCGCACGCGGCTAGCGCAGAGATTCGCACACGCACACTGTGCGCCAGCCGTGTGCGCCACTTGTGCGCTAAATTCTATGAATTGCCCCCAATGTCTCTGAGCAGTGTTGACAAATGAGTAGCTACAACTAAACCTGTTGCTCATAGTAGGAATACAATTCTCTTTTGTGCATATTTATTTTGTTCTCCGCACAGGAGTACTTTTGATAAGTATTGTGGCTGATCTTAAAGTCTTGGACTGACTGATGAGCTCTCTTTATAACCCCATATAAAATATTGTTTTAGCCTATATCTTTGGGAAAAGTACTGTAAGATGCCCCTTTTACACAGAGTTGCAAAGAATTGCAGTGGTTGGGAAGGGAAAATGCCCTTCCAAATGCTTTTCTGAGATGATAGCTCACTACATGAGCATGCTCACAATGTGGCTTACCCCGTTGGAAAATACTGTGCACGCGAAAGCCAAACATTTCTTCACTGAGAGACAAGTACTTAGAAGGAACATTGCCCTACACCCCATTGTCGCATTCGATCTTGGGATCTTGGGATCCTTTTTGAAAGCCAGCTTAACCTCTAGTTCTTCATTACTTCTAACTCACTGAGGCCAGGATTAATATGCTTAATGTCAGCAAAATCCGCTGCTCCTCTCATATAACTCTACCAAAATGCTCATACAGACTCTGGTACGCAGCCGCTTAGACTGGTTTGGAATTGCCAGCATACTAGTTGGTCTCCCCTTCAACCCCACTCCACTTGACAAAGCACCTAATTTAGCCACAGAGACCCAATATAATAGTCCCCACTCTTCATCAACCTCCAAATGTTGCCTCCATGTTAGATGTCTTTCCATGAAAAACATTTTCTCTTTAACTGTTTACTGCTTGTTTTCAAAGCCCTGCATGAGCTTGCACCACTCGAACTCCCTTCCTCTTCATGTGTAAAACACTACTAATATCCACAGTGTTACATCTGCACTAATACTCCACTTCCGTAACCAAGAGGGAGCCCCCTGCAGTTACTTCCACATGTGTCCCACTTTCTCACTACCCTGCAACTAACTTCCAAGACTTACTTCCCTGCATATATTCAGTTCCTTTGGACTAATGTAAAATGTCTGTCCTCTCCTGTCCCTGGTCTCTTTTCCATGTATTCCCCATGATCCACCTGTCAGGTTCATTACTACCACTTCCACGGATGGAAAGCACCTGACTCAGGATTGCCATGTTGACTGCTGCTTTCTTTTCATGAGTGTTTCTGATGGAATAAATACATACATACAGACACAAAGCTGCTGTAGCGATGCACTGTGCTGAGAAGAGAGACTGTGCAGGCAAGGAAGTTACATCAAACTTGGGGATGTATCTGTTTAGATTATGTGTAGGCATGCATGTGTGGGGACTTGGCCTTTAATACTCAGAGCAGAAAAAGCGTCATGCTACCTGTTGTTGGGGAATATGTATGTAGGTGAAATACAAGCAAATGTACATCCCTAGAATCCATCTATCAGAGACTGAAAAATAGAGTGTATTAGATTGCAACACAGTCAAATACATGTCCTGTGTATTTATATCTTGGTGTAGACACAGATTGGTCCTCACTAGTAGGTTGTGTGTAAATTAAGTCCTGGTAATGATAGTAATGCAATGAATAGTTCTTGGTTTTTCACTTTAATTCCCCACTTCAACTGTCAGAATCCTCATGAGGTCCTCACAGGTAAGACAGTGTACACACACATGTGTGTGTTTTGTGTGTGGGTTGTTTGTCTGCGGATGGTCTACTGCAGGCAATATGGGCATAGCATGACAATGGGCCTCATTACACGGATGGCGGTAAGGATTTACCGGTACCGGTAAAATACCGGTACCGCTAAATCCTTACCGCCTTACTACGAGGTCCCTTTGCGGGTTGGGGGATTTAACGCCTGCTTTTTGCAGGCGTTAAAATCCAACCCGCAAAGGGACCTCGGAGCTAATTACGGCACCGCAAAATTGCGGTGCCGTAATTAGCGCCTTCCCCATTCCCATAGAGCCCTATGGGGCAGAAATGGGAATGGGGAAGGGCAATGATGGAAGGGGGATTTACCGCCCCTCCAACCTTGGAATGGGGTGGTAAATCCCCTTTACACCAAGGCGGTGCCGGTATTTTACCGGCATGAGCCATGGCGCTAATAGCGCCATGGCTCACCGCCTACCGTGTAATGAGGCCCAATGTACTTAACTGTGGCAACACTGGCATGGCATTGTTGTTGACAGTGGCATTATCATTGATCCAAATGGCCATGTCAATATCTGCAACTGGGGAAACCCCTATATAGCAAGGCTGGATAGCATCACGACTTTCTTGGGGCAATTTGGAAACAATCATTATTATTATTATTTTTATTCATTTTAATATGTATATAATATATTAATGTCAGACTATTTTAACTTCTAAGCACTGGACTGGCTATCAAACCCATAGCATGCCGACCAGACGTGTGTCTATGAGTCTAATTCAAGGCAACTCTGGCATGTCATTTCTGCTGAAACTGGCATCACAATTTCAAGATGCCATGTAGAAACCAGAATGGCACTGTGCTGGGACAAAACGAGCATGCCATTATTAACGGTGGCATTACCATTTCTGGGGGCAATGCATAAACCCACATTCCGTTGTATTTAACAACAGCAAAACAAAAGAGGTGATAGATGGAAGGTTTAAAATTAATCTTCTGAACTTCTGGCATTGCTCTGGGCAACCCTCCAAACCATCGTTCTTCGCCTGCCAAACCATTACAGGAAGGGGAAAGACCATATGCAAATCAGGCTTGGTCTCACAACCAAAAGGGGCAGTCTAGCCCGAACTGCTTGGTCACCTCTTTTGTTTTGCTTTAGTCACCCTGAGTGGTACGGGCATGACCAGACGCGGGTCCGTGCCTGCTGGTCATAGAGACCCAAGCTACTCCTCACTGATGAGGCCCAACAAGGCTGAAACATGTTTTGGGATGCTTGTGGTCTCGTGCAGAAGGGATGTGACCTAGCAGTTCGGGCTGGACTGCCCCTTTTGGGGTGGGATCAAGCCTCATTTGCATATGGTCTTTACCCTTCCTTAGTGGCTTGGCAGGCGAAGAACGATGGTCTGGGGGGTTGCCCAGAGCAATGCCAGAGGTTAAAATATAAAACCTTCCAACCATCACCTCCTGTGTTTTGCTATTGTTTTAACAAGACGTTGTTGTTGAAAGTGGCATCACAATTTTAATAAGGCAAGCTAAAAACCAGCTTGCCAATCTGCTCCTCTGAAGAACATCTGATTTTGGATTGTTGAGGCTGGCATCACAATGTTTTGTGGTAATGTAGATGGCAATTTAGCAATGTGCTTAACTGTCATCACAGGTTTCTGCTGTTGACAGTGAAGATGCCAGCTTGATAACGTGCTAATCCGGGGAAGCTCTGGCATGGTAGTGTTGAGAATGGCATCACAGTATTATGGGGTTTTGCAGACACCAACTTGGCAATGTGTTTAAGTGGTGCAACACAGATAATGCATTGTTGTAATCCTTATTAATCCGTATTACAATTTTCTTAGGAACATGTATAAACCATAATTGCCATGGGCATGGTGAAACTGCCATGACAATGACAAGGTGTAATTAACTGAGGCAGTTTGAACCAGGGTTGCCAATATTGAGATTTGAATGTCAGTGTTCTTACTGAGACTCTGAACTCTAACATATATGAGAATACTCTAACGTTTTTGAGCATCTCCCTGGTAGGATGGCCAATCCAGCATCCTGTTAGCTGTGGCCTAGAATATTTGATCAACACACTTACATTTGACAACCTGCCACAGGGGCTAGCATTGTGCCCAGCCTCTGAGTTACTACTTATGAATAAGCAGCTTAGCATCCAATAAACACCGTACAAGCTATCATTAGAAGTGCTTGCTCATTGTGTAAGGACCCAGCACATGAACCGCCTCCTTCATAGCTGCTGCTACTCTGTTAAGTGCTGATTCCTTTCCTTTCTTCTACCCTCCCCCGCCATACGAGAGGTGCTGTATCCACAATCATTGCCCCTGGTACTTGCCTTACCAACTGGCTGTTTCTCTTCATCTATGCATGGCTGAGCTTGTGCCTTTTTTACTCTCTCCCTTTTTGGCTCATTATCAGTTCTGCTCTGTCCACCTGGGAAGGGGGTCTGTGCACATGCACAGATTGTCATTTCTCCCCACACAGGGGCAGGCACAATCCCTTGCCACTGTACACACTAACCTTTTTGACAATTGATGATGTGGTGGCCCCCGAACCTGCTCTTGGGGCAGAGCATCTGTTGATGGTCTTGGGTTTGCACGCCAGGCCTGCTGGCTCCCCAGTTCTCGGGTCAGGAAGTGGCAGAAGACATTCACTGAAGTACCATGCAGGCCCCCACGCTTCCACTAAATAACTCAGCCAGTGCAAGAACAGGTAGAGGGGGCATTAACAAATGCCATATGCAATCTCTCAAACTTCTAAGCAAAACATCGAGGGCATCATTTTCGTGAGTTCAGTAATTCGCCAGCAGGGACCCGTTACCTATAGACATATACGCAGATGAGGCCCCGGAGCCGAAATGTTGGTCATTTGCACGGCGGAGTGCTTAAATACAATGCAAAAGGCGTCGTGTAGGCGTTTACGCTGCCTTTTGCCCTGCACTTTTGTACTGCGCCGTGCAAATAAAGTAAACGCTGCCTGCCATGTACATGTGGCAGGCAGCATTTACAATGGGTCCCTATGGGGTCTGCCTGATGCTTGCTGGCGCATGAAGCGGGTGCACTCCATAGGCATTGCCAGCCGTTACGGCTGGATGAAAATGCATGCAGGCGCAAATGCTGGGAGTAATTGTATGGCGGAGAGGAAGTGAGTGGTAGGAACGGAAGTTTGTGTTCCGGCCCTCTGTTCTGTCCTACAAATTGAGGAAAATGGAGCGCACCATTAATTGAAAGCGTGAGGACTGTTATGCTTTCGATTAATGGGGAGACGGGCCGAAAATGAGCACCACCGTGTGCAAACAGCCCAATGAAAATGTCAAAAAATCAAAAATGGCAAAATTAGATATAAAAATGGGACCACAGAATTCTAAAAGCAGGCATGACAAAGTAGCCCATGATAGGACAGAAGGCAGCTTCTCTCTGTCCAAAACACTAGGCAATGTGCAAAGGGACCACAACCGTACCAACATGTGCACACTCTAGTTCCACAACAAGAAAAGGGCATTCAAAAAAATCATTAATGTGATAAACTTTAACACCAATATTTAAAATCAGAGCATGGCGCAGAACTACACATCTTTTCTCAAGTTTTTAGAAATGAGGCCTATCATTTTCTCTCGCTGGCAGCCCCACGACCAGCAAGTCACATTCTGCAGTTGACTTATTGCAGTTAATATTAAGGCAAATTGTTCACCAACAAACCTAAGCAGCTCCTCAAGCGTGAAAGTATCTGTTTTATATATTTTTTTTGCAAACAACTATATTCCTTAGATATCCTATGTACTCTTTAAATTCATTTCAGCCATGTTGATACTTTTCGGTTTTTATTTTGCTTTAGTTGCCCATGCATCCTTAAAATCCGAAATTAAAATAAAGTCCGTTGTTTATCTTTATTCGCCTGGTAAAATACATCAGGATTTGTGTGCGTTTCACCGCAAAGGGGAGCATCATCTTCCTTCAAACATTGTGCAAAGCACCCTTACCTTTATGCATTTCACTGAGAGCCTGGCTCTAGTCTGCAGTCACCACTTCCCTACTGAGTTTTCACCAGAGGTCATTCATTACACTGCAGAAACATCTATACAGCTGTTCACCAATCCCACTATGGAGCTCATTTCTTTGGAGGCGTAGCCTAAATCCAGTGCATACAAGTCACCATCGTCACCATTAAACTTTATTTGGCAGTGCCACCCCGGTTCAACACATCCTATGTACATTCACAATATAAAAGGGAATCACATCCGACATCTATATTCTTAACACTGTCAAGTATTTAAAATGCGGTTAAAATGCATATCCATAAATAAATAAATAATTAATAAGAGTCCTGTGCAACCTGTCCGGTTGAGGCATAGTCCAATTTTTGCAACTTTTTGGAATCTCAGAGTACCAGCATCTAGACCATTATATGCACTGTCTAAGAACTCAAGTCAGGGTCAATAATAATTTGCATAAATGGGTAGTTTGTAGTTACATCATTCTTGAATTCTTGTTTATAAAATTCATTGTTTTCCAGGCTTTCTCAAGTAAATGCATTATCACAATAATACCAGGCGCATTTGATGCTCTTTTGGTCAGATGTATAGCATCTTTGTTTAGCTGTATTGGCTATGTGACTGTTTATGTTTCCCCTTCCCCTTCCTGAGTGTTTGGATGTAGCAACCAGGCTCCCACCCCGCCAGTGCCTTCTCCAGCACTGCAGGGTTCCAGCTTTTACTCATGCTCCTCTACTCCAAGTGCTCTTCTTTCCTGCAGCTTCCTGCAGCTTAGAGCCTCCCAGGGCCAGGGAAAAGACAGGGATGAAATTGGTGGTAAGTGAAGGGTTTAAAAAAAATGTTTCATGCATGAGTGCGTGTTTCCAATCTTATGTAGTGAGTGTGTGCATGAGTCTGTGTGTGCACGCAAGTGAGTGGCTGCATTCAGGGAGGCAGTAATGATGTACGATTAGTGCTGGCTTGCCATTTATGAGGTGATAAGCAGGAATTTTTTTTAATGATAGCCCACAGACCCCAATTCCCCTCCTCATCTATCTCAGGAGAGAGTCCATCGCCAATAGCTCAGTGGCACACTTGTTTACTATAAAAACTGTTTTTTAAATCTCCTCTTTACCAGTGGAAGTCACTACAGCACAAAGAAACGTATACATCCTTACCATTCCTCGATCGTAATTTTAAAAAAATGTTTTTTATTTATTTTGCGGTATGGCTTGAAAATCAAACTTTTCGCTCCTGAACGAAACAAATACATCAGTCTATACATATATATATCAAGCGCTCAGTGCAGCGCGAAACGCTTGTGTCGCAGGACTTGCCCCATGGCGTCCTGCCTCTGTTTGTCTGTTGCTATCCTTTGTTGTTTTTTGTCTGTTGGCCCGCGGGGAGTGCGGTTTCTTTCCTCTTTTTCTTTGCTGATATATATGTATATATATATATATATATATATATATATATATATATATATATATATATATATATATATATATACACATCTTATAACATTACACTTCGTAAAAACACTGATTCGAAACTTATTATTTTTTTAGAACAGTGAATTGCAACCCAATTTTGTTCAATCAACATACATACATAGTTTACAAACATCCGTAAAGTCTTAATATATAATCTCACGTACATAGCCAGATTAGATACACATCATTTCTATTGGTTGTTCCAGGGTGAGTGGAAGTGGCATGAACAATTAGACCAATCAGCTAGATATGACAAAATAAAATATAGCAGTCGATTTCCTTCCTCAAGGAACTCAAGCAGTTGGCACCAACATGCTGTTCTCATCATGTGAACTGCTTAATATCAGTTCAAATTGCAACTCTATCAGTGGGAAGGTTACTAGCCTGTTCTTCCTGCATGAGTTCATTTGTCCTGTGTGTGACCTTATGCTTCGAGACTTTGCTACTTGCAGGCTTTGCTCGTTGGCAGTGATGCCTCTATGCATATGTAGACATGTGTGTACATTATACATTATCATGCAAGTGGTGACATTCAATGCTACATGCATGTGATGCAAATTATGTATATTCTGTTATACTGGTTGCAGGGTCTCAAGTAATTCTAGTGTGGGGCAGTGGTGCTCATTGACAAAGGCAAGAATGTGGATTTGCTCCTGTTGTGCATATTGCCACAAAAGTGTCTTCACTTTGCTAATACATTACAGACAGTGTTACATGAGTATATTAGTTCTTATGGAATTATATTTATACAGGCAAAGGTGCTTATGCAAGATGATTTGCCTGCATGATTGTAGCGGCTGGGTGCAAATGTCTGTTTTCTATATCTTAAGTAGGGGTGAGAATTAAATAAGTGTTTCTACTTACCTGTGTGTGTGTTTTACAAAGAAAGCTCTGCAAATGCTATCTGCCCTATGGCTGGCAGTGTTGTGCTGTACTCATTCTAACCCTATGAGCATGCTTTTGTCTGGCTGTTCACTTTCTGCCAGAGCGTGACCTCCATGCTTTTAGCCTAGGAACACAAGTTGTTCTATTTCATTTGAAACATGGCTGTGAGAATTCAGCACATCTTACGTGGTCTGATCACTTGGCAAGTTAAACTCTGGGAAGCTTTTCGCTCTGGCCTCTGCCCGTGTTAAATGTTGCGAACTTTGGAATGTGTGCTTTTCAGTGAAGGCTCTGAATGTTGCATTCTATCGTGTGCTGATGGTAAGGAGTCTCCTGCTGTGGCAGTGGTTTCCTAAATCTCTAAGCCTAAGTGTGCTGCAATCAGCTAACGTCCTGCAATGGCGATTATTTATTCTCACTCTGCCTATATGTTTTCTTAATTGACACAAAGTGAAGCTGGGTCAGGCTAAGTGATAAAGCAAATAAATCACAATCTGGGGCTTGCTTGGGCGAGACTAATGAGTTCAAGAGACTTCCTTCTGTTAAATGGTTGTTTCTCAGGCGATATGCTGTGTATGCCAACATAGTCAAGAGGTTCTCAAACCGCTATTATTGACCATGTATTGGTAGCACATGACCTGTTTGCAAGAGTGAAGGACTTTGAGGTGGTATCATGCTCTGCTAGTGATCACAATCTACTGAAGGTGCAGGGGTGGGAGAAGGGAAGGGAGGAGGATAAGCAGGTAGATCTGAATGTGGTACCAGCAAATGATGGATGCAGGCTTAGAATGTCTAGGGCGAGACAGAGGTTACTTATGGGCTGTTACGCAGGAATGGAAAGAGTCCTGAAGGAGACTGCCCCAAATACTCCATGGTATTATTTGCCAATACTTCAGTACTTTGTATCTAAAAGCTCCGCTCGTGGCCTCATGCAGGTAAAACATAGTCATGTCCACTATAAAATGGTGGCGGCGAAAAAGAGAGAACTAAAAAAGGCTCTGGGAGTGGTGAACCGGCGTGGCAGTGACCAAGCAGGGCTTGAAGGTCGTTGGTTAAAAAATGCCTAAAAAAACGTGCTCCGAGGACACAAAAATGTGATGCTGCAGCATAATGCTGAAAAGGATGTTCAGGGCAATTTAAAAAAAAAGTATGGGTGACATATGGAAGTTTATCTTGTTACGAGACACAGGATGCCCAGCAGGCTAATGTGGTCTCTGAGAGCGTGTGGGTGACCCACTTTAGTAAGCTATATTCTACAGGTAACAAAGATAAAGAGAGGGGGAGTGCACACACAACTGTTACGGGGAATCTAGAGGAAGAAGAATTGAGTTTCCAACCCCCCGCCCCCCCACCCCCCCCACACTGCTTGGTTAATATCGCAGACAACTGGTGATCTAATAAAAAAACTGAGCTCATCACGTGCTCCAGGCCCAAGGCCCTTCCTCCATCATGGGTGTAAGCCATGGTGGTCCCGATATTCAAGAGAGGCAGTAGGGAAGACCCGAGGATTACTACCCCATTGCCCTCTTGGATGTGTTCGGTAAAATCTATGGAAGCTGTCTTTAGATAAGACTGAATGATTGGTCTGAATCGACTGGTCATCGGGATCCTTATCAGACAGGCTTCATGAAGGGCCTGGGTATTAGCCCAAATGTGGCCATACTCTCTAACCTCAAAGGAAGGTATTAGAGGGTAAAGGAAAGATATTTGTGGCTTTTGTGGATTTTGTCCAAGCATTTGACAGTATAAATAGATCAAGATTCTGGTCTAAAATGAAGCAGTGAGGGTGCCCTGATGGCCTAATATACCAAATACAAGCCCTGCATATGGGAACATCTCTGAGGGTAAGATTAAACAGGACAGGCCTTCTAACAGAGGAAATCGTAACATGGAGAGGCCTAAAGCAGGGGTGCCCAATGGCACCTGCGCTGTACAATCTTTATATCTCGGATTTGGCCCAGAATTTGGGCAAGGCAATTGCAGTTCCTCTGAAATTCAATGGGACCCCAGTGAGCCACATTCTATACACTGATGACCTGGTCCTCATGGAGGAGACACAAATAGGTCTTCAGCGGGTGTTGGTAAAGCTAGAAGAGTACGTAAAAGAGAATGAGCTAACCATCAACACGGCCAAAACAAAAATTCTGATGATAGAGAAGCCTCATTGGAAGGCGAGCCCGATGGTATATCGGCCAAGGCCAAGTAGAGGTGGTAGAATCATTTTAGTACCTGGGTGCTTGCATTAATGCAAGCAAGATTGAGATTAAATCTGTGGAATTGTTGGGAGGAAAGGCAATTGCATTGGCAGCCCAAGCCGGAATACTAATGAAAAGGTATTGTAGGTTCTCGTTTAAACCTTTAATAGATTTCGACAAACTAAAGGTAACAGCGGTGCTAGCATTTAGCTCAGAAGCCTTCTTTTTTGTCCCAAAAACGATCTGCCCCTTGACTGAAGGACTCTTTTGGAATAAGGTTTCTCCCTAAATCCACAACGATTCAGATAATCCGGCGTGAACTGGGGCTCATCTCATTAAGAGGCATAGTTGAGTAGCAATCCCTCTCATTACTTAGGAAATGTGTCTTGGGAAATCCCCCTATGATATTTAAATTGATAAGAGATTAAATGAACTTGGGACGATCAATGGCCCTGAGAACATGGAAACTGTAATGTGAAGAGCTATTGGGGAAAGCCTTGGCAAATGGGGAAGATCTGAGATCAAATCCAATGAAGGTTTCATAAATATGTATAGAGGGCAGATCGGATTGTGACCTTGGAGGAGCCTGGTAAATACAAGCTGTTCAGTGACTTAAGGCTTGAGCCAAATGGCCATTGGTATGCGCCCCAAATATCTAGTAAAGTTTCCAAATAGTTCCCTTTGCTCTTGCTGCAAGAGGCTCAGATTTAATCTTTACCCCACTGGGGAGGTCCTGTTTGTTAGAACAGGCAAAGACCGTAAATCGGCGATTTGTCATTTCTGTAAAATGGAGCGATTGAATTGCAATTAAAAAGGAAAAGTGGTATTATATATATATATATATGTATGTGTGTGTGTGTGCCTTTCTATGCTGACTAAATCTGGAATTCTCATGTGATGCGTTTAGTTAATGTAAACTGGTGGAAATCATTTTTTTATCACTATAAACACATTTTCTACATTTCTCAAGCTGCTGCTGTTTTGGGTTAAAAGTACATGTGTGCTTGCCTATAGAAGGTATATTATAGCCTAGCTAAAATGGAGTTGTCAGGCCTTTGCTGGGTCTGCATGCAATGCCTTTCACTAAATGGGGTGGCTTGCTTCTTTGCTATGTGTTGTTTCATAGGGATTTCTGTAGCTTGTATTTCTGTGCAGGTTTTGCAGCACTGAATAAAAGTGTCCATATTGTCATACTCCCCTAAATTCCCCCTTTCATCCCTTGAAGGATGATTGTTTCTATAACTTCTCCTTCATAGCGTTCACCTTGTTCCTCTGGCCACTCATAAACACTTCTAGGTATGTATATTTTACCTACATCTCTGAAATCCCCACCATATATGATATCATCCCAAGGGGTGCATTGCAAATAGCTATGGGGCCATTCTAAAGTGGTGTCTATGTAACATTCAAGGTACTCAGTAGGGTCATTGGGTTGGGACCAAATGGCATTGTCATATGTGTATGTTTGTGGGGTGCCTGCTCCTATGTCTTCCTACCTGTGATCACTCATCTGTTTGACAGCTTTATCTTTCCACAGAGGAGTTGCAGATCCTATCATTACTGTAGCGAAATTCTCTTTATTTGTTTGGGACACACAACATGTAGCAGTTTCTTTATATAAACACCAGAAAAATATATCAAGAGGATAAGGATGAAAAATGAAACTTGACATGCATTAATGAGCCAGCAGGGGCATCCACGAAGTTAGCAGTACTGGCTAGTTGTCGTCTTTACCAATTCTTCCTTATTTTTCCATTGTCAATTGGGCCATTGCTTGGTAGCCATGGGGTTCTGCAGTACTACGAGCCTGAGCCCACCGTGTTCTTCGCGTACGATATTGAGCCCAGGTTCAGTTGCATTTGAGAGTTCCATCAAGTCTCAGCTGAGCCATTGTAGCGATTTGGAGTTGGTGGCTTCCTGGATTCCAGGGTCAGGTATTGAGGTGAAGAGCACCTCGGTTTTGGAGAAAAAATGAAATCGAGGCAGCATTTTTTCTAGTGCCTCATCAGCTTTCTTTGGATAATATACACTCTTTTTTTTCCTATTCACTGTAAGTGAGTCCAAGTGTCCTACATTCGTTGGGGGCTGTTCAGTGAACTGGGATTCCTTCTTGCGCAGGTTTCTTGCAGGGATGACCATCAACGGTGCATGTAGGGTGACAAGGGTGCAGAAGCCATTCCAAGGTGGTGACAGATTGTAGTAGATTCTTGATGTACACCACTGCCAGGTGATGTCCATTACCGTGGAGGGGCCTTCACTTAACGTGGGCATCTGGTATGTTTTGTTGCAGTTTGTGTTGACAGCCACAGGCACACTGCTCTTGCTTCTGAAACAGAATGAAGATCGTGTGAGTTTCTGTTCTTTATCAGGTTGTTCATATTCACACAGACTTGTCAATTTGCTTATATGCAATACCCATGTATCTTTACACAGTTTGTCTGTTAGCCTCACTGCATCTTCTGTAAATCCCATTAACTCTTCAGCGCTAATACTGCCTGAACCTTTACCCACTTCTTATTCCAAAATGTTGCTCCTTCTATCACAATCAGTTGTTTTCCTGGACAGCGTGTGTCTTCTTGCATTTCCACCTTTTCATTTTCTTCTTTTTATTTTTTCTCTATTCTAATATATACTGTGTGTCCCTGGAATTTGCAAGTTACTAAATGTGCTAAGCACTGCACCTTTAAAGTCGGCGCTTCCTGTGATAAGAACAGTCTCGGGGTGGCAACTGCATGTGGGATTAGCCCACAGCTATAGCATGATTCATTTACTTATCTTTCATCTTTTTGTACCATGTGTTTATACCACATGAGTGATGTTTATTCAATAATCCACTTGTTACTTCTTTAACTTGTATTCTATGTCTAATTACAACATTATTCCTAGATATTATTTTGCTTAGTACCTTTATGCCCAAATCTCAATAGCTCTGCTAAAAGGTAGACAGAAAAAGAGAGAGAAAACTAGACAGCCTGTCCCTATTAACACATTTTCCTATTTCGATCACTTTATTCTTGAGCTTTCTCAATGTCAGCAGTAGGACTTGCTTTGTAATCTCCAAAGAGTCTCACTTTCATCCTGGATTTCCCTCTAATATCACTTGATATACTCAACCTTCGCTGCTTATTCCAATGTTAGAGACAGTTGTTCATCTGAGTTGAGGTGCTGTGCTTGTCTTTCCTTGTCGCGCATTGTAGCTGAAGAGGTACCTCTGTCACGCCTTGCTGATCTGTTGGGGCCCTTCCTTTAGGGATAGTGCGTATCTGTGAAGAAATTTACTTTGCACAGATTGACATGCTCTTGACATACACATCGAATGATGTTCCTATTCCTGTTCTGCTTTGTCTACAAACAATGTTGGAAGCTGATAGGACACACCCTCTCGTTTCACATACACATGTTTCCTCTGCTTTGGCTCGTTTTCTCTAATTCTATTATACGTTCCTTTTATAATTCACTATATGCTTTTGCTAACCCTCTGTCGGGCTCGGGAACTGGTACTTTATTTTCTTCCAGAAAGGGTATATAAGCTGCCTGTTTGCAGCTGCATTTCCATGTGATACTGAGTCTTTTCCTTTGGAGTACACTGAGCACTTTATTATTATACATGGACAGGGCCTTTTAGTGCTTCAATTAATCTTGCTAATAAAGTTGCATGCTGAATTGGGGACCCATCTGCTCTTCTATATCCCCTTCTCTTTCATCTCGATAAACCTCAATGTACTGTACATGTCATGTATGCATAATCAGTATATATGGTAGCATCTTCATATGCTGACATTTTTTCTAATGCTTTAATGAGTGCAACGAGTTCTGCTGCTTTTGCTGAATAATGTGAGGGCCAATCTCTGCAGCATGATTATCTGACATACTTCCTCCTGATCCTTAACATATTTCACTACTGCCGCACCTGTGAACCTTTGTCCACTTTCCCTGTCTTTGCTCGATGACCCATCTACATAGAGTACCTCTCCTGTGTCAAGGGGGTCTCCACTGATCCTGCTGAACTCATCTGGCTCTCCCTCATATACTGCACAATCATGAACTTTGTCGTCTGGTCCCAATGGCTTAGCCATGTAAGTTACTGAGTTAACTGTGTGGCATCTCACTATGGTTATAACTGTATTTGTTAGAGGTACTGCATGCCCACTTGCTCTCTGTGTGATGAGTGTGTATTTGCCTCTCTTAAGTTTGGAAAATACTGCATGTTTTACGTACAAAATGAGTGGACATTTCTGTACTTTGAATGCTGCTGCTGAAAATGCGTGTTCACTTGTAAGGTGTTGTTGCATTACTGGGTCTAGGAGGCCACTATAGAATGCTAAATATGTGTGTCCCTTTGATGATCTTTGTGTCAGTACTGCTGTCATTACTTGTCCATTTGAGTGTGAAAATAAAAGAAATTTCCTTTTGTAATCCTGTGTTGCTAATACAGGTGCACTGCTGGTTGCTATCTGAAATCTTCAAAGCTTTCTGCCATTTCGCCTGTCCATACAATTGTACCCTTAATCTTCTAGGCTTCCTTAAGTGTCTGCAATAGGGGTCTAACATGTGGTAAATAATTGACACCCATGTGCGGCAATGATTGCATACTCCTATGAATTGCTGCAACTCCCTCTTATTGTGTTGAACGGTGGTGTGTTTCCCACTGCCGTGGCTCTGTGCTTATCCTTCTTCCTGTTGCATATATCATATGACCTATGTATGCCACTTCTTTCTGGCAGCATTGTAATTTGTTTCTGTCCCCCTCATGTCCTTGCATCCAGCAGCAAAATAAATTACAAAAGCTGTAAAACTACTATCGATTTGTGTCTGAAACTTCCTCTGGTACATTCTCACATTTATAGTGTTTGTGTACCTTTTCTGACATAATAAAAATAACCCAGGCCTATTTAAGTCATATAATAGGCCCCCAAAAATGTTATACGACAGAACAACCCCCTACTGTTGATCTAGTATATCTAGCCCTTTTGTTCTGCCTTAGTTGGGCTATCCCTCCAGTTACCAACAACCCCTCATATCCTTTGACTGCTAATATTGTCAGGAGCTGTATGGTGTCCTTTCTGTACTGTGCTTCTGTGGTGCTGCACACTAGTTAGTCATCTACATACCAATAATTCATTGACACTAATCAACAAGATAGGTTTCCCACAGGCTGCAATCCAATAAAATTTGATCACAGAAGACACTTGCTGTGCTTTTTACCATGGAAATTGTAATGGTATCTCCAGGATAACTATGTACCCACAGTCTATTAAATCAGGAAGGTGGGTTAAACATTTCATGCCGAGCGAGATCGAATGTATCATTATCAAAGCCAACAAATGAAAAGCTATAAGAACCTGAAATTATAGTCTTATGTCCTCTCTAATTTATTTGGGGAGTTTGAGAAAAAATGGCTGTACCCCAGAACTTGGAAACAAAGTTATATTGTCCTCATATATAAAAAAGGTCCAAGGGACAATCCACAGAGTTATAGGCCAATCACCCTTTAGGATTCATGTAGCAAGATTTTCACCACTCTAGTGTTACAAGATCTTGACAAATCGATCGCAGAAATCGATGCTATGCCCAAATATTCAAACTGGGTTCAGATCTGGGCTTAGGTGTACTCTCAATTGGCTCTTAGTGAGGATAATACAGCATGCAGCCTTTGTGGGAAGTACACTATATATGGCTTGTGTCGACCTTATGTCGCCCTTTGATTATGTTGATCGCTTAAGGCTGTGGGGCAAGTTTTACAACTGGGGGATACCCGACAGCCTGATAAACATCATAATTTCCCTTCACCGCGATACAACTGTGCAAATCAGTATCAACATGGCAGGCCAAGCTACCAGGGAAGTACCAACACACCTTGGATTGAGACAGGGCTGCGCGCTCAGGCCACGTAGCTTTAATCTTTACTGATATGTTTGATTCTTTACTCAGTTTTTCAAACTTTCATGCCAAAATTAATGGATCTGTGGTTCAGTGTTCTTGCTTATGTGGATGACATTATAGTTTTTGACCAGACAATGGTTGGGTTGACCTGTGCTAGTGTGGCCCGAGAGCGCTATTTAGAAGACAGTGGGTTAACAATAAGTGGTGGGAAATCCTGCGTGATGATCAGCAGGAAGAGAAAGAAGTCATCCATATATAAATGGTTTTTACAGGCAACATTTATGAGCATATTAGACCATATTGGCTACTTGGGGTTTCCTATATATTCAACTGAGAAGCCAAAACCTATTATGGAGAGACTGCGCAGCAAGGGAATCCATTTGGCAGCTCAATTGAGAAAGATCTATGTAAAATTGTGTGCATTCTCAGTGCAACCCCTAATAGGTTTTTATAAAGGGAAAGTCATTCCAACGTTACTGTATGGGTTGGAGATCTTAAATCTGCCTGAACATTATACACTGGACAGGTTGGAGGGTCTCTTCTGGAGGTGAACTTTACACCTTCTGAATTTTGTACCAATGGCTTCTATTAGAGAGGAGCTAGGGATACAATACTTTGATTCAATCATTATATATCCACAAGATCTTAAACCCCCCCATCAAAATCCTTATATGCAGATTTAAAATGTGTTTATCTGGAAGGCACCTCCGACATCATCTCTAAAATATTTAATGAAGGCCTGGCAGTGCTGGATGAAATAGGCTGGAACAGTGAGGACCTAACCTCTAACCCGAATAGGGTAACAGGTAAAGTAAAATGAAAAATATAAAAATGCAAAATGTACAAGCATTATAAATTAGAATTAAATAGAATGCATACCCTGCTGCTCTACTTATGTTTCTTTCCAGACAAGAAAATTAGGTTGACCTATCTTAGGTTCCGGCTAAATTATGTTATTCACTTTGGACATCGTGGGGCGGCGCAGCGAGGTAGAGAAATAAATTGAGTGTGCCGGTTGTGCCAACACACTAAGGAAACATGGAAGCATTTAATACTCGAATGTCCCTTAAAAGAACTACTGTGGCAGTGCTGGTTAGGCTGACTTATTTCTTTTCAAATTCATGATAATTGCAGTATTTCACTTTATATAATCAATGTATGTAGTGCTGGATGAAGCTTTTTATAAGGATTGTAGAGGATAACTTTGTTTCTGGGGCAAATTATGAGATTGATGAAACAATGAGACAAAGAACATGTTTTAACTGTATTTTATGTACAGATTAATGGAGTGTTCTATACATGTAAAAGAGGTTAAATGTTATTTTTCAGTTAATGATTTGATGATTTAATGTTTTAATATTATTGATGTGTAAGGGTTCTGTAACTATATGGCAAAGGATTGTTTGCGGGTCCTCTCTTTGCAGACGAGTTGTGATTCGAGCAGGTTGGTCGATTTGCTGCATGAAGAGCACATGACACCCGGTACGTAGAGTGCAGCCGCTAGGTACGCCGGTGTGCTGCATATGACTGCTCTCTAGATGATCGATGCAGTCTTGGACAGTCTTCTAGACTGGAGATGAAGCCAATGTAGTTTGCGTAGGAAGGGGGTTATTCAATTCATGACACGGGCTATTTGTGAGAAACGCAATAGCCTGTTTTAATTATCTGCAGTTCATTTCTGAATTCACTTCGAGAGGTAGTCGGTACAAAGGGTTACAAGCATTATTACCCTGAGAACAATTGCAGATGATGCGTTTATGTTTTCATTTGGGTAAGATGTCTCCTTTTATATCCCTTCCATGTGAGTGTTCTTTTTCTGACAGTTCATTCGCATTGAGTGGTAAACAGACATCTGTGAACATTGGTGCAGAACGGTTGTTGGGGGGCCGTTTGGGACATAATCATATGATTAAGCCGTGTATTAGTATTATACTGCAAAGCAAACATTATTGGCTCACCCTCTCTAAAACAGAAACTGCATGGTAGGTTTTCTGTGGCACAGTAATTGGTGGGCGCTCCCTCTGGCATTTTAATTGATGGCAAAGAAATCTATGGCTCTGTACCTGATGGGTAAGCATTATTGTAGAACAAGTGATGGGCAATCACTCAGTGCCACAGTAACTAATGAACGAAAATACTCGAACCAAGGGATAGGCATTCTGTGACACAGAATTTGAAACTCCAGAATGTCGTGGCGCAGCAACTAAAAGGCAGTCACCTGGTAGCATAGAAAGCTAAGGTCAGACATTCAGCGCACAGAAATGTACAGCCAGTGGTCTGTGACACAGTAGCTGATTGGCAGGCATTCTGTGCAGAGTTACTCATTGACTGGTATTTAGTGCCAACATAACGTATTGAGGAACATAGTAACCAACAATCATGTACTCTAGGACAGTAACTGTGTTCACTGCATGTATATCTTGAGGCCTTTTTTACACATCATTTTTCCAGCAAGACATTGAGTCAGTATGATTTTTTTTTTAATCACTGTATCGCTGATGGGCATATCAGTGATATAGGAATCCTATTTATCTTACTCTGTGGTAGAATGGTTTCTAATGGGCATATTGTCTAGCGACATAAGGACTAATGAAGATAACCTATTTTACAGTAGAGTAATGGCCTTTAAACCCATCATCACAGGAAGGATGAGGGAAGGGATCGCTCCTGTCATATAAATCCTAAGGTATTTTTGTTTTTAAGACACCATTTACGACTGTGTTGCTACTTGGGTGCTAATGGTGCTATGTGCCTCGGCGGCAGTCATGTAGAATTTTTAGGCTTGAATTTACCTGTTATACAGTTGCTGGTGGCCCAGCTTGGAGGAAGGATATGCTGGGGGCCTGTATGAATTCAGTTTGGTTTCAAGCTTCAGTTCAACCCTTCACTGGAGTGTGCGTTCTTGCATTGGCAACGATGAAGTTAACAGAACCCCGGCAACCCAGAGGAACTAATTGCTGCTCCACCTCATGTGCGTTGCAGTGGCCAATGTCAAGTAAAGCTAAGCTCCTTTCCCACCCAGGCGTGCCCCAGTGGCCAAGTGGAACAAAGTAAAGCTGCTCCGCCAAAACCGGCCTATGCAGCGGCCAGCGTGAGGATACAAATCGGAGCTAAAAGCATTCAGCTGTCAAACGCTTCATTATAGTGAAGTGGTCCACTCTTCAAAAGCAGTCTCCTTGTGTGAGTGGTTTGCATTCGTAAGTAAGGATCATAAATAAACAGTCTTACCGTCTGCGGCAAAGTGTCCCAAGCGCGCCCAGCATAGAAACTTTCGGGGAGAAGAAAAGCAAAGCTCTGGTGAGCGATCGGAGGACCGTGCATGCACATTGCCTAGCCTGACTTCAGAGAAGAGGACGCAGAGCCACCGAGCATGTGCGTTTTGACTGAAACACGATCGCACATGCAAAGGACATGAGAAACATCATTTAAAGGTGTCATTCAGTGCAAAATCCATGGCCCCAGTGGAAAAATGGTTTTCTCCATACATAAGGGCAGCTTGTGGCAACTTCTACTCAATGGAGGAAAAGGTTTCCCTACTCATGCATTTTCTGGGCTCCAAAGGCCAACTGGTCGATGATACACTCCCACCACTCCCAGAGGAGCGAGAAGGAGATAATAATGTCAGACTTAGATATTGCCCTGAAGAAACTTGATGTGCATTTCAACCTTAGAACAAGCACAATATTAGAAAGCTACAAATTTGGCATTAGGGCCCAAGAAGGGTAAACCGTGGAGGAGTTTGTCATGGCTTTGAGACATTTCGCACTCTCTTGCAAATTTAAGGAATCCTTTGATGAACCTATCACATACCAATTCACTGAAGCAGCAACAAAATTAGGGAGGAACTGTGGTTGAGGGATGAGTCATCATTCTAGGAAGTCTTAAACATGGCCAAAACAGTGGAGCATTCCATGGCCTGTGTGACAAAGATAGCAGAAAGTGACAGCAGTGAAAGAAAGTTCGAAGTATTGAATGTGGTGGATGCAAGACAAAAGAAAAAGGGAAAGGAAAAGCCATATGTGAAAGAAAGTACAGATACCAAACCCAACAAATGGAAAGTGGAGAGAAGGGACGAGAAGGAGCGTTTGTGTTTCAGGTGTGCGAGTAGCACACATTTTGCTGCTTCCATGTCATGTCCGCGAACGAGGGCCATGTGCGCCAAATGTAAAAGGCTTGGTCATTTCGCTGACTGCTGTAAAAACTACCTGACCAACCAAATGCATGGTAGTGAATTATGACGATGGCAATGTTTGCTCAAAGGAGGATGAGAATTGTAAGTTTGAGAATATTACCGTGAATGTTGTATGAGATTCAAGTGACAATGATTGTGATCATCCGTACGCCAATGTGAGATTGAATGGAATGGACATTGTTTTGATGGCTTATTCAGGATCTAAAATATCCTTGATGTCTAGAAAAGTGTATGAAGAAGAAATCCAAGGTGATATACGAAATCTTCTGGAACCGGATATAAATCTGGGTGGGTACAATCAAGATAGAATAGAGCAGATATTTTGATACCAATTTTGAATTAAAAGGGAGGTGTGCAAAGGGAAAAGTCTACATCATTAAGAAAGGGTTGACACTACTAAGATGGCGGGACCAGAAAAACCTATTGGTGAGACTATATCCCAACAAGGAGGATCAAGTGATGCAGGTTAATATGTCAATGGGAGATACGTACAAAAATGTATTCGGGAAAGGTGTGGGAAAAGTAAAAGGGATGCAACATCAGATTGTACTTAAAAAAGGGTGGGTGCTTATTTGTGCAAAATTGAGATCCGTGCCTTTGGCATTAAGAGAGGATGTGAGGAGAGAATTGGAGATGCTATTGAGCATGGGGATTATTGAAAAGGCTGGAGGCATGGAATGTACGTCTCCTTTAGTGATTGTGAACAAACCTTCAGGTGATTTGCGCCTATGTGTGGACTTGCGGAAATTGAACGGGTGCGTGCTCATGGATAGACAGCCATTGCCCATTATGGGCGGGATGCTAGCTATGGTGGGTCAAGGACATTGTTATTCAAAGCTTGATATGGCATCAGTCTATCATCAGGTGGAGCTAGAGGAGGACTGTAGAAAATGGACGGCTTCATCACGCATGAAGGCGTCATCCAATTTTGAAGAATGTCCTTTTGCCTTGTGTCTGCCTCATCTGTCTTTCTGCGAATAATGCATAAACTGAATCAAAGATGTATTCTGTTTGCAGGATGACATTTTGATGTCTGGGGATGATGTAAGAATCAATGATGAGAGACTTGACAAGGTGCTAGAAATTCTAGGAGCAAGAGGCATAACATTAAGAGAGGAGAAGTGTGTCTTTCGGGTCGATAAGGTGGCATACTTAGGCCATGAAATTTCGCCCAAGGGATAAGACCTAAAAGTGCCATGTTGAATGCGATTAAAGATGTGATCGAATCAAAGTCTAAAGGAGAATTATGGTTCTTTTTAGGAATGCCGGAGTTTTACCAGAAATGTATAAAGAATTACTCTGAAAGAGTTGTGGAAATTGCTTAGAAAAAGTTAAGAGTTTATTTGGTGTGAAAAATGTAGGCAAGAATTTAAGAATATTAAGGAGGAAAATGACTTAGCGGCACCATTAAAGAAATTTGACATGAGAAAAAGGATTATCATCACAGTTGATGCCAGTGAAACACGTCTGTGAGCGGTTTTGTTGCAGGTGAATTTAAAAGGAGAGGAGAAAACCATTGTGCATGCATCCAGGGCATGTGTGATGAACTGACTTTGTGATCAAGATCACAGACCCCTAAAGTCAATTTTTGAATGTAAAGGTTTAGATAGGTATCCAGAGGAGTTGCCAGATGGGTTATGCGCTTACAATGCCATAGTTTTGAAATGTGTGTGGTGGCTGGAAAAGAATGTGTTAGCAGATTGTTTGTCTAGATTAGCCAGACGAGAGGAGGAAGATCAACAAAATGATGACATGGAATTAGTTTTTGCAATGTGAGACGGTATTATAGATGGGGAGGATTGGGTGAGAGAAGTAGATATTGACGCTGTGTTGTCCAAGATAAAATTATATATTGAGAGAGGATGGCCTAGCAAAGGTTGTGTGACTCAAGGAGAAAGGCCATTTTGGGAGATTTGCAAAGAATTATGTCTGGAGAATGGAGTTGTCTTTTGATGGGGATGAGCGGTTGTGCCCGAAAACATTAGGCCGTGCATGATTGATATTGCCCATAAGGGACATGTACGTATTAGTAAAACCAAGGCAGTGTTGCATTGTGGTTACTGGTCGCCGGGTTGAGAAGTGGAAAGAAGGCTACAGAATTGTACGGGATGTGCGAAAAGTTGCAAAGGAGTCATGGCGAAGGAGAAACCCATGATGGTTAATGATATCCCGTGAAAAATGGGGGACGAGGTGACATTGGATATTCTTGGGCCGGTCAAGATGGGATTTGGGCAAGCCTGGTACTTACTTGTTTTGGTGGATGTGATTTCCAGCTGGTGTGAGGGTAAGGTAGTTAGGGATATCAATGGTGGGAGTATTGTCATGTTTTTGTGGGAGTTTTTTTCAAGGGAGGGTTTTCCCTGTTGCATACTTATCGATAACGCCTTGCAGTTCACGAGTGGTTGTTTTGAAGAATATGTGCGAAGTTGTGGTATAACCCATCAGAGATCTACGTTATACGATTGTGAGGGTAACAGATTAGTGGAAAGGATGAACAGATGTGTAATGGAAGGGATTCGGTTAGCTGGAGTGTGTGGGATGGCTAAGAAATCAGCGGTCCAGGAGAGATTATGTGCGTTGAGGATGGCTCCACATTCCATTACCGGTGTGTCATAGTTTGAATTTGAGTCGAAAGGGTAATTCAGAAGTATTCAGAAGTATTTCTGCTCTGGTTCGGGAGAGGAGGTGACTCGGATTGTGTGGTTGAAGAAATAAGGAAGAAATTAAAAGAAAAGAAAGAAGAGTATGTAATGAGTGAGAATGTGAGAAGAGGTAAGAAGGAACCAAGGGTGGAGTGTGGTGACTTTGTGAGGATTAGAAAAGCTGTGATAAAGAGAAAAGGCGAACTGCTATATTCAGATCCTGTACGAGTGGTAGCGGTAATGAAGAGTGCTGTCAGAGGGGGCGGAGGACAGGTGTGAAATGAAAATAGGATTGCCATTGTGACGTGAAGTTGTGTATGAGAAGCGAGGGAGGTGTGTTGTGATGATGCTTATGTAAATAGTTATGAAGATACTCTTGTAAATACTTATCCATGCAGTCCACTTATGATGTAGCTTATGTTCTCAGTGGAATGCTGTGCTGTCACTATGATGTTCTGACATAATGTATATACATGTCATATGGAATGTTTAGGCTTGAATTTGCCTATTATACAGTTGTTGGTGGCCCAGATTGGAGGAAGGATAGGCTGGTGGTCAGTATGTATTCGGCTTGGATTAAAGCTTCTGTTCAACCCTTCACTGGAGTGTGCGTTCTTTCAGGCACCTTTATGAAAGCAATCTTTACTCTGCCTTTTCCAAATATAAGATGCATAAGGAGGTAATGTAAACCATTCTGTGATCATAACTTTTGTGTACGTAAAAACCATTACCAAAGGTAATGGCTATTTGCTACTTTTCTTGATTTGGATGACCATCAATTTATTAAAGTCGTGTGCCTTTAAGGAGACTGGTAAAAGCATTTGGTGCATTGCTGTGAAGAAATATGGTAATTGAAAGTCTTCCTTATATGAATAAAAAAGGTGTATAACAACAGAGCTCATATGTTTAGCTGCCGCTGATGATAGTCCATTGAAGGTGGAGATATGTTTGCCTTGCACGCTTATGTTTTGTTTCTTTTTACAAATAAATGAAAAGTGGCACTTTGTGCATCAAGTTTCTGAGCACATCTTTCACTTGCACTGTTCCTGGAAGTAAGATACTGGCATGTTACTAGTAAGGGGTTACTTTGGCTTAATTTTCCCTTTACAAAGTCAGGGCTAAAGTCCTTTGATTAGTAGGATTAATTATAATTCAGTAACTGGGCCAATTGTATGTGCTCTAGGTTTGCTCATAAGTTCAAATGAGCAGGGAAACTATACTTAGTGTCTTTTTTGATATGGCCTTTGTTTTTATTTGATCAGTCCTTTTGGTCTATTATTGTCAATTATGAATTTCATAATGGGTTAGGCTCAGACACTGTACATAATGGGTTATGCCCAGACATGCTACGTGATTTGGGCCCATACTGAGGCAATATGCCCGAGGCAGCGGGCCACCCTGTTGGTAACGGGAGCCGCCTAAGTTAAGGGCCTTATTGCAGCAAGGGTCCCTTAACGAGGGCAGGGGTGCCGTTACCGAAAGGGTCAGCCCGCCACCTCCGGGCATGTTGCCATTAACACCTGTGTAGTTTTCTACACTAAAGCTAAAGCATATTGTTTTTTACAAATGATTTTAAAAAACGAAACCTACCTTTCCTGCGGCCCGACTGTAACGTCATCAACATGAAAACGGACTGTGGACGAACAACACTGTGGGGCCCAGTGCCACGCAGGAAAGGTACGTTTCATTTTCTTTTTTTTTATGGAAAAACAAGACACCATTAGCACCCGTGTAGGAATCTGTAGGAATCTACACGCGTGCTAAGGTGAGGGGGTGCGGGGAAGGGAAGGGAAGCGCCCAACCACTTAATGAAAGTGCTCGGAATGCAGGCTTACCTTTGTGAATACAGCCCGCGTTCCGAGCATTTTCATTGGCTCCGGGCTCCTCCAAAGGTGCTAATGCTAAATTCTGTCTTTTAGATCCCTTCTGTGATTTGAGAACCATCAATCCCAGGTTGATTTTAGGATTCAGACAATTGGGTCTTAGTCTGTGGTGGTTAACTGTAGTCATTTCATATGTGAATGACACTTTAAGTCTAGAGAGGAGCAAGTCAACTTGAATCAGATTTGAGCATATCTGAGCAGTCGGGGTTCAGATTGGCTCAAACGCTTCAAACCATTTGGATCTGGAGCTTGACATTTTCAAATCGAAATTTGAGCCACGCAAGTAGATATTAGTATTTGATGTCTCTTGTCTGCCTGAATAATACTCTATGGCAGGGGTCTGCAATCTGCAGCTCTCAGGATGTTTTGCACTATAACTCCCATGATTCATCACCATTGACTTTGCTCGCTTCTACTGGTGGGATTTGTAGTCCAAAACATTTGGAGAACGAAAGTTTGCAGACTCCTGCTCTATGGTAATATTCAGTTTAGGGATACTGAAAGTTCAGAAAATGATGCAATAAAGCCATCATTTTTATTTTATTTATTCTATTGATTAAAGCGATTACCTAATTCGAGAGCAGCGCAGCTCTGTACAGAGTGTGGGTAGTCGCCATTTGGGCTGCCATCTTTTAACAGTAGTGGAGTACTGTGAGGTACGTGCGTCAGAATGTGCGTCCATTGGAATTAGTAAAAAGCCAACATTTGAGAGATTTTTGAAATTGGAGAATTGTGGAGGCATTCCGAGTCAATACCGGGATCGAGTTCCAGGGGATGGGTGCATGACAAGAGGATTGTTTGTGGGCCCTCTCTTTGCGGATGAGTTGTGATTCAAGCCGGTTGGTCGATTTGCTGCGTGAGGAACCAGATATTTGGCGCTTAGCCGCCAGGTATGCTTGTGTGCTACTCTTGACGGCTTTGTAGATGATATATGCAGTTTTGCCCATGTAAAGGCTAAAAATGATTGGTGAGAGGATGGAGCCTTGGTGCACTCTGCAGTAGACCTCGGGTCAGTTAAAATGCCTTGGGTCTGCCTAGGAGGTAAATCAATTCAGGGCAGTGCCAGAGAATCCCATCCTGTCAGCAAGGAGGGAGAGAAAGATGTGGTGGTCGACGGTGTCGAATGCAGCTGAGAGGTCAAAGAGGATGACCTCATCCATGATTTGGAGAGCATCATCCACCACCTGGTTTGTGACTGTCTCGATGCTACGCTTGGGGCAGAACCCTGACTGACAGTCATTTACGAGGTGGAATTGTTCGATTCTGGTGAGTAGTTGTGTAGCAACTACTTTCCCCAAGATTTTGCCAATAAAAGGGAGGTTCATAATGGGCCTGTAGAGCTAGCCAGGGTGTCTGGATCTAGGTTTTTCTTTAAAAAAAGAGGTCATATGAGACCAGTCTTGAGGGTGTCTGGGAATTATTCTTCTGCGAGGGTGACTGAGGAGCGCATTAAGCGCTAGGCTGTCAATTGTTTTATGATGGAGGCTGGACTTATATCATTGGAGTAAGAAGTAGGTTTGAGGGAGGCAATCATTTTTAGGAGATCTGGGGCAAAGAAAGGAGTGAATTCGGTGCAGAGGGACAGTGTGCATTCCGGAGTGTAGGGGATGCAAATGCTGTGAGAGGTTGATTCGATGGTCTCACAGATTTTGTCTATTTTTTCCATAAATAATGGGTTGATTCTGTAGCATTTTTCCTGAGTTGCTTGTACCTCGGGTTGGGTGAAGATTTGGTCCTATCTTTTACTACTTCAAGGAGGGCTTTGCTCCTATTAGAGACTGCTGCAATGGTGGTGGAGTAGTAAGCAGATTTGGCTTTGGTAATCACAATCCTATGGTTTGTGCTGAGAGATTTGAGGTTGTTGAGGTCTCCTGAGTTATGGTTTTTGCAGCACCGTTCCTCCAGGGCTCTGATTGAGCGTTTGTTGGAGTCTAGATTGGGGGTGAACCATGAGGCAGATGGTTTGGTTTTAGCCCACCTGGATTTTAATGTGCCATGAGTGTCCACCAGTTTCATACCCTGCCCCGGAGCATTTCTGTTGCAGGGAAAGCAGAGAGAAAGACCTCTAGGCCTGCGTGTGTCATTTCAAGCCACCCTACTCCAAATCCCCATCTATTTGAAAAACATGACTTCATTTTTGTAGTTCAATCATTTTAATAAAAATGTATTATTGTGGTATACTTTTGGTTTTACTTTATTTTAATGTAGAAGGAAAGAAATAAGGGCCTTCCATTATTCTGTCCCATTCTTCTTTGCTGTAGTGCCATTTCTTTATTGTAGTCCCTCAGACTTAGGGCCTCATTACACGGAAGGCGGTATTGATTTAACGTTACCGGTAATGATTTACCGGTAATGTTAAATCCCTATGTGGATCACGACCCCGCACACCGCTATTAGCGGCACCGCTAATTACGGTGCCACTAATAGCGGACACGCCGCGTGCGCGCGACCCTCCATTCCGTTAATTACGCCATGCCGCTATTAGCACAGCATCACAAGGCCAGTGCACATGCAAATAGCGGCATGGTAAATCCCCCCAAACCCCATACCGCCATGGTGCAAATACCGGCATCGCGGACCACCCGTCAAGGGAAATGGGCAGTGTACCCACCTGCCACAGGTGGACCAAATCAGCACAGGTGAAGGCAATGGAGACTGTGGCAGCTCAAAAGGAGCACACCACACCCCTTCCCACACCCCTCCCCACACCAAGATGGTACCGATACTGGCAGCATTACATGGTCTGGAGGACCTCATTGCAGCGCAGCTGCCACAACAACAGACAGCACAAAGGAGACGCAGGAGGATGAGGATGAGGAGGAGGAGGAGGAGGAGGAGGAGGGCAAGACAGGCACAGCAGGCACCACAACGGCACTTAATCATACCACAGAGGCACCCACCAGTACCAGGACCAGAGCCAGTCCATTCAACCTGACCCCTGAGCAGATACACACCCTGTACCATCTGGACAGGGCTCCCATCACCAGCATCGTGGACATGATCCACGACGACATTGCGAGCCTCATAGACATCAGAACTGCCATCCCCCCGCTACTGAAGGTGGTGAGTGTGCTCCACTTCCTGCCCACAGGCACCCATCAGCATACAGTGGGACAGATGCATGGCATCTCGCAACCAGTATCCTCACGCACGCTGAACCAGGTACTCAATGCACTCCTGAAGCATGCACCTGAACACATATCCATGCCACAGACTGGCCAGGAGATTGCAAACACAAAAGTTGGCTTCTATTCACTGGCAGGCATTCCAAGTTGCTTCGGGGCCATAGACTGTACCCATGCGGAATTGGTGGTCCCACATCACAATGAAGCAGTGTACCGAAACAGGAAGCAATTCCACTCTATCAATGCCCAAATGGTATGTGACGCCAGCAAGATAATCACACATTGCTGTGCCAGATTCCCAGGATCAACACATGATTCCATGGTTCTGCGGGACTCAAGTATGCCACGCTACATGGAGCCACACACCGGACAACGTACGTGGCTACTTTGTGAGTAGCAGGGCAAGCACATGGCAGCATGATTTTGGTGGGGAGAGATACATACTCCAACTGGGTGTGAATGGGGGGGGGAGATACATACTCCAACTGGGTGTTGACTGGCGTCCGTAGGGAAAATGGACATACAGATGTACGCCAATGTCCTTCAGGGAAGGCCACGATGTACCTGAGAAGCATCCACATGCAATATGATGGTGCACGACTATGAGAACAGTGCAGGCTGCAAAATATTACACATCCATCCCCATTGCACATCATGCCACGCCACACATTACACACATCATCAACATGGCGTCAAGATGGTAATACAGAATCAGCGCATCACAGCATCAATCCAGCAATGTACCCTTGAATGCATGCAAAGGGAACACCCCTAGACATGGCACTGAACCACACACCTATAGCACCACGGAAGTGATGCTTCACAGCATGGCAACATTGGTGTCAGAATGTCAGTACACAAGCAGTGTGCTACAAAATTTGCCTGGCCCAGGGACACCTAAAACCGGGCCACACCCAGGACATGTGAAAACTACTGTTGTAGGCATTATTGTGCCATTTCTACTTGCAGGGTCGGCCACACACTTGCACGTTGCTGTCACACAGACCATCTGCATGTATGCGCACATATCAGCACTTGCATCACAATGCTATGTCAATTTGTGTGATGTGAACAGGCCGCCCTTGAGGTGAACAGTAACAGGACCCCATTCATCCCCCCATACAGGTGATGCGGCCTATCCCCTGAAAACCTGGCTCCTCACACCTGTACGGAGACCACAGAACAGGCACGAGGAGGTAATCAATAATGCACATACCCGTACCCGCATCGTGACTGAGCAGACCTTTGGACTCTTGAAGTCACGTCCAATGTGCATTACCAGGTCTGGTGCTGCTCTCCTGTATGGACATGAGAAGGTGGGCAAGATCACCATGGCATGTGTCATGCTGCACAATATGTGTGACAGACGGAATAGCCCACTGCCCCCTGACGTTGGGATAGAAGCACATGATGAGGATGATGGTGTTGATGTGGACGGAGGTGAAGGGGATGCAAGCGTTGCAAGAGGGAATGGCCAGGAGGCACGTGCTGTGAGACAGCATCTGATCAGGCAATCAATCTGCGGAAAATGTTTTCGTACTGTCACATGGATATGGGGAGGAATGCACTGGTGTATGTCTCAGAGCACGCAATGGACCCTGTCGCCAATGAAGTACACACACAATGAAGATGTCCAAGGCTGTGTTTTCATCAGAAACCAGTGTATTGACTAACATAAAGGTGAAGAAGTGCAAGCCCCACAACATCCCACCACCCTTCCCCCCCCAACAGACCCATAACACCCTTCCCACCCCCCCCACAACATCCCACCACCCTTCCCCCCAACAGACCCATAACACCCTTCCCACCCCCCCCACAACAGACCCATAACACCCTTCCCACCCCCCCCACAACAGACCCATAACACCCTTCCCACCCCCCCCACAACAGACCCATAACACCCTTCCCACCCCCCCCACAACAGACCCATAACACCCTTCCCACCACCCCCCACAACAGTCCCTCATGTCTCTGCCATTTCTGCCACGGCCAATGCACACCGGGGTATCCCCATTAACCCCCTAATTGCAATTGTCCTTGGAAGGGTCTTGAGGGTTGCCAGACGTGCGCCTGGTGGTTCGCATCGAGCGCCTGAGGGGGCTTGTTTGAGTCGACCCGGAAGTCGAGGATGGGGCAGACTGGCCTTGTGGGTGAAAGTGGCGGTCCATTGTGTCTGCCATGCGGACAAGCGTCTCCCTCAGACTTGCAATTTCAGTGCTGATCCTGTCCGTGTTGGCGTCCATGCGCTCAGTGGAGTGCCTCGCCGTCTGGACTATCTTCTCGGTGAGATTTGCAGCCTCAGCGACATGCTGCCCAACCAGCACGGTCAGCTCCTGTTGGCGCTGCAGGATGGTGGTGAATTGGTGATCAGTGCCGGGTGACCGTGCATTGGATGCCGTGCCCTCAGATGGCTCCAATGCAACAGGTGATGGTAGAATGGGTGACATTATTGCAGGGTTGGTGTCGTCTTAAGTCCCATCAGAACCAGGGGTCTGGGATGCCTTGGGCTCTGGGCTTCCTGGGGGGCTTGGGGTGTGCATCTCCATGTGCTGGAGTAGGGTGTCCTCTGGATCGGACTGGGGGCCAGTGGCGGCTGCCTCACCAGCAGAGCTTGCCGCAGCTGATGGTGGGCCCTGGGTGTCTGGCATTGTTGGCAGTGTGTTTGCCTCCGGTGGTGGGGCCACAGTTGGTGGTGCAGCTACTGCTGCCCTGGCAGTGACACTGTGACGTAGGCTGCCACTCTTCAGGTGTGGCCTTCCACCCTTGCCCCTGGATGTTGCAGGGGTTTCCTCCGGCTCCTGTGCCCTTGGCCTCTTTGATGTAGGTGGTGCCTTTGATGCATCAGCAGCATCCTCCCCATCTGTATGTGAGCCTGTCAGGGACGAGAAGGGGGATGGCATTGGTTGCGTTTCAATATACTCAATGTAAATTACAGGAATGATGCAGTTGTGGACATTGGGACTTAGCAGTTGTGGATGCAGGTGATGTGCCAGTTCAGTGCCTCATCCATGCATGGTTGAGTTTGGGACTTGTCTCTGGTGATGTGTGCATGTGTGTGTGTTTGGGTCTGACACTGACATGGTGATGGATGGGTGCATGTGTGGATGTGTGT
The DNA here is from genome assembly GCF_040938575.1 of Ambystoma mexicanum. NCBI lineage: Eukaryota > Metazoa > Chordata > Amphibia > Caudata > Ambystomatidae > Ambystoma > Ambystoma mexicanum. The sequence continues at coordinate 83,437,263 of NC_090937.1, forward strand.
AGATGCATGAGTGGGGTCTGGGCTCACATATGGGGGTGACTGTGCATTCACACCGCATCCTGTCATGTGTACACTCACCTGCATCGGAAGTGGTAGCCACGCCGACCTCCATGCTGCCCACTCCCTCGATGCTCTCGGTGGCAATCATGTTGGCGCATGTCTCCTCCCATTCCTTCAGGCGTATTGGGGAGCCATCTCCGCCAGCAGTGGCAATGCGGTGGTTCTCCGCCAGGATGCCCCTCACCCCCAGCCTGAGGTCGTCCCACCTCTTCCTGCATTCGCGCACAGTGCGCGTGCTGGTGCCCACGGCACTGACTTTGACTGCCACCTCCTCCCAGATGGCTTTCTTCTTGAGCAAGGTGGCGCGGCGCATATCATTTGCAAAGACTATCTCTGCATGCTCTGCAAGGGTCTGTGTCAACATGACCAGTTCCTCGTTGGTGTACTTTTCCTTCCGCTGCCTGTCACAGGTTTTCTTCAGGGCCTTGGGCATGATGCAGGTGTCACGGTTGATTTCACACAGCTCACTACTCCAATATGGTCCAGGGGGCAGAGGATGGCAATGGATTGTGTTTTTAAAGATGGCCGCCGTGCTCTTTCCCGTTCCGGTGCGATGACGCTATTTCCGCTTCCGCTATTTTACGGTCGATGCTAATAGCGGTCACCGCTAATAGCGGTGACCGCTAATAGCATGTACAGTGAGGGCGGAGGTGCTATCAGCACTTTGGGCGGGCCCGGTAAGGTGCTTTTGCGGCATGGCGGTAGGGTCATTTACCGGCATGGCCCTATGCGCGTGTCCACTTACTCGTAATGGTGCGCTATTGGCGGTCTCCTGTGAGGGCGGACACGCTAATAGCGCCATGCCGGTAAATCCCATTTTTTAGCACCTACCGTGTAATGAGGCCCTTAATCTGACACACTGCACTTAATTTCAGAATACTGTTCAGAGCAGGCATTTTTTCTTCTTTCAGTTCATATATTTTCCAACTCATTTAAAAGAAAAGAGCTGTTTGTTTTATCTTCTCCTTCAAGCTGTGTGTTGTTCAAGAGATTTCTACAAATACATTTTCTGTTTCCATTTAATTCGTTTATGTTGTTATTTTAGAAACAAAAGATACACGTGTCTACAAGCCATTGCTTTGTGATTGGTACTTCTAGTCATAGAGTAGTGATTTCCATTTTTATTTAATCATTTTATTTCTTTTTGTATTCTTCTGAAAAAAGGCATTTTTTTCAGCTTTCTTTACAAACATTTAATTGTTTTTTCTGTCAAATGTTTAATGAATGTCTTTTTCAGGCTGCTGATTTCTTTGCTGGCCGCACACATGCTTGCCCAGCTTCTGCATCACTATGCCAGAATACTCGTCATGTTGACTTTGCCCTCAATGCCATTAAACCATGCAATACTACAGTAAGGAAGCAGTTCCTTGTTTGGCTGCACAAATGCCTCCACCCATCATGTAAGAACACATATCATGCCGGACTTGCCCCTTATGAGAATAAAAAAATGCCATGCCATAGAAAATGTCCAGTCTGTCTGCTCCCTTGCCAACCCCCTCATCCCCCAAGTGTAATACAATTAATCAAGTTGGCATTTCACAAACATGCCAGTAAAACATGTAAAAACTGTCAAATAAAGTCCATGTTCCCCTGCCCCAACCGTGCAAACATTTCCAACACATATGTCAGAGCATAGCAAGGGATCCTGAACCAACCAACGGGGATTTGGGGTAACACTGATCCTTAATTTATCATAAATGCTCAGAAAAATATTCCTTGCCACAGTAAGAAAAGGGTGGACTGGCTGCACCCAGATGCCAGTCTAGCTAGGCAATAACATTTATCATGCTTGATTTTATCAAAGATGCCCAGTAGAAAAGTGGCAAACCAGCCACCATAAAAAATGGCTAGACTGGCTGTACAAAATTCCAATCTAGCCACATCACAACACTTATGATGCTTACTTTATTATAGATGTGCCAATGTAAAATGTCATGCCACAGTAAGAAATTACTAGAATGGCAGCAGGAAAATGCCAGTCCAGCTACTAATAACACATATCATGCTTTACCCATTATAAATTATGTCTTAGAGCACCCTCTCCCGATCCGCCCCATTTCTCTCCCAAGTGGTTTCCCTCTGACAGTTTAAGTTCCCCAACATGCATGCCCAAAGGCCAGTGCAAGGCTGGGGTGTTTTGCTTTCCCAGCTTTGCACGGCTCATTGGGGATGCAGAGGCTGGGGAATTGCGGGCCTACATGTGCCTAAGCGGCACTCCTGCGCCTTATAGAATATTTAGGCCTTCCTGTTCGGTGATTAGGGGATGCCCTGGCTCCCTCACGCATGCCCTCTGGAACTAGGAAGTGCTACCGCTTCCTGATTCCTGTTAATGCTTCAATGTATTGTATATGTGTTTGTGTGTATGTGTGTATGCAAGTGTTTGTATCTTTAAGTGTGCCTGAGTGAATGTATGAGTGCACGATTGAATGCAGAAATTAATGATGTATGAATGCGTGTTTGAGTTACGGGGACTGAGCCTATCTCTGTGCATGGGGAAGGGAGAGGGTTGAGGAGGAGGGTGAAGTGAGACTGCAATATCTAGTTCCGTCAATCCAGCCCCCCTCACAGTGATGGTGTGAAGGGGGTATATCAGGACATGACATTGCATGTTTTCATGGGCATCAAGAGTAAAGCCACCATAATTAATGTTGGCTTTACTCTTGATGCCCAACGTGTTATCACTTGGAAAGAGTGGCCTACGCTGGTGGGCCAGTCTGGATATTTGTTTTATTGGGGAGCAAAACATACATCCAGACTGGCCAACTAACGTAGGTCAGTCTTGCCACATAATAACACAATAGGCATAAAGAGTAAAGCCAACATGAATCCGTTTTTCTTTACTCTTGATTCAAGTATCCAGTCAAAATGTGGAAAACATTTGGTCGAATGACAAAAATGTCGAAAAAAGAATGTCGAAAAAAAATGTTCAAATGCTTTTTTTTATCTACATGTTTTTTTTGGGTTCCGCAAGTAAAAGAAAAAGGGTTAAAACAGAAAATAAAATTCAAAGGGGGCTTGAGGGAGAACCCCCCCCCATTTCGGACAAAAAACAAAAAAAAAAAGACATTCGAAAAAAAAAAATTCGACATTCTTTTTTCGACATTTTGACTTTTGACCAAATGTTATTCGAAATAGTGACTGTAAACCCTTGATTCACTAGCTCAGATTCACACGGACCACCGATTTACCCATACATCATACCCTCACTCATTCACACCCACATTATGTAATACATATACACACCCTTGTATGCACGGATACATACATACATACAACAATACATCATGAACATGCAACACCCTTGAATGCATGCACACACACAAATCTAACAAAAATAAAACATGTCTTACCTGTTTTTGATTAATCCTTTGCTCTGATGGCCTCCTCTCCATTCAGGCATCCAGCTCCTGTGCTCAATGCAGACAGGAACCAAGACCTTCCTGAATCCTGTCATGCACAAAGCAGAGGAACCAGAGGCCTCCAGCTTTCACAAATGTCTCCTAAAGTCCCTTAAACTTCAGAAAGAAATGATTTCGGTTCCGTTTTAAAAGGAAATACTTTCTTACCAAGAGGAAAGAAATTATTTCCAACGAAAACCGATGGAAATAATTTCTTTATGAAGTGAGAGTGACTTCAGAAAGAAATTATGTCCAAGGACCCGCCAACCCCCTCTAGGATTTGCCTACAAAATGCCAAGCCGAAAGCCTTTTACAACTGTTCAAGTTCTGTCTGTCATTGTTTGAAAACTTGCAGAAAATTGTATTTTTTGTATGGACTATGAATGAAAACCATATTGTTTTTTATGGACCGGTATTTGGACCAGCTTCTAATCAGTAGATTGCATGTGCATCAGTGCACATTGGGTGTGGTCCCAACCTACAGACCACGACAGTTCCTCTTTTAAGGCCTTGCCTCCAAATTTCTCCTCCACTAGCAACACAAGAAGTGGAATGCAGAAAATGTCTGCTCTTTGTGTCCGCTCATATGGAAAACAACACACTGCCAATAACATTTGATTAGAACTGCAAGATGTTATTTCAGAGTGGCTGCATCCATCCATGTCATGTTTGTGGTATCTGAAAATGGGGCAAAAATAGTGTTTCCATTGTAAAACAAAATAGTGTTTCCATTGTAAAACAGCAGATTTCACAAATACCTTGTTTGTCCATTGTTTCAATAGTTTTGAAGGAGAACCGCAGCAATGTTACCTTGGAGGGAGCAGCAAAGAAAATGAGTGCCCATTTTTTGCTATTCTGTGAAGGCAGCATGGGAAACATTCAGGCAAAAAAACTTGCCATGTCATGATCTTGTGTAAGATCTGCCTGCAATGTGGAACTACACTTCTTATATACTCGAAAGAATGCTATAGACGAGAAGGTAGTGCAATAAGTTCACCTTACAGCATGTAGTGAAGCTGGTGTTATACTTTCTTTATCAGAGTTGTAGCCCCCTAACACACCTTCTGAGGCATTTTTGAGAAACCACTCACCAGCTTAATCTCCACACTGAATCTGTTGGTTACCTGCATGACCATCAGTCTGGCTTCAGAGCTGCCAGAAGCATGGAAACTGCTCTCCTGAACATCCATGAAGACCTGCTCTCCAACCTTGATTCTAACACCCCCTGTGTCCTCATCTTGCTTTATCTCTCTTCTGCCTTTGACACTGTCAACCATGCCATCCTGCTCAAATGTCTCTGTGATAACCTTGGTATCACCGGTCAGGGCCTGGCATGGCTGACTTCTTTCCTCTCTGACCGACCCTCCCAGGTCCAACTCAGGCCCTTCCTCTTCACTATCTTTTTCTCTACTTGTGGTGTCCCCCAGGGGTCTAACCTCTCTCCCTGACTTTTCAACCTGTACCTGGCACTTCTTGCCTACTGCATTGCCGCTCTCTGCCCTAACTATCAGTGCTATGCAGATGACACTCTGCTCATTTTCAGGCTACGCTCGGCCACCTCCTCTCCGTCTCTCATCTTTGCCAGGGGGGCCCCAAGTTGGGCTAGAGGGGCTATAGCCCCGGATCATTTACTTGTAGCCCTGGATGAAGATCACGGGGCTACAAGCAAAGGCTAGCCCCGGGCCAAGGCCGTGCACAAACATTATAGCAGAAAAAAAGAAAAAAGAAAATGAATCAGGCAAGCCACGAGGCAGTGCAGCCAGCAACATTCGTTCGTGATTTATTTGAATAAAAAATATGTGAGTACACGATTCGAACATGGCTGCTGCTGGCTGCCTCCTGGATACTCGTGCTGGACCTGGTGCTGACCTGACACACAGTCTGAGCTTGCGCAGCAGCAGGGAGCAGCCGAGCCACCGCCCACCCAGGCACAAACGCACATGCCCTGGGTCTTCCCTGCATGCGCTGCGCACTTGCAGTATCAGGTCACGCCCAGCCCCGTGCCAGTCGCCAGCTCGCCACCCATCTACACCTGTGTCTGTGTGTGACTGTGACCAGCCACTGACCAGGACCCCGCCCCCAGCCGTGTCACCGCACCCCCGCCCCCAACCCCTGTGACGCTGCCTAGCTAAATCCGGGACCGAACCGAAGGTAGGTGACTTTCTCCCATTGAAAAACGCTCTCAAATCAGGCCGTTTGTCTCTAGGCCGCTAATCAGAATCCACTGTATTTAATCAATAGCTATAATTATTGCACTGCTGTTGAAGCTAGCTCTGGCCAGAACATGGGACAGATCAATGACCAGTGCAGCACTTTGCCCTCTGTAACTGCACTGCTTTGGTGTTACTGAATGCAGGGTTGCAGTTGCCGGGAAGAGTACCGCTCACAGAAGCTCTCCTGGCACTGCGTGGTTCTCCGGTGGCTGAGGAGAGAGGGTTGATTTATAAAGAACCTTATGAAGTCACAGAACTCGGCGAGATGACTGCAATATGTAGTAGCAGCAGGGGTATTAATAAGCTGTATTAGTTATAATTGGTACCATTCCCATAAAAACCTACAATAAAAAACACACACAGCTTTACCATATACACGTTCATTTCATTGAAGTACGTGAAAGCTTGTTTTAGAGTGTTTGAACACTCTAATAGGCAAGAGCAAGGTTGCTAACTGTGATTGGCTGGCACTCTTCCCTCTGCCCCACACCGATAACATTGCTAATATTTGTAAACAGAATTTGGAGTATAAAGTGCATAGACAGTACAGAGACATATATTCTAAATAGATTTGAAAGCCTTAAATTACTTTCATATTTAAGTAATCCAGAGACAGGCTAGATTACAATAATCTGCATAATGTGGTTCCATGGGACATATTGCAATATCTGTTTGTATGGTATACCTGTAAATTACTGGCAGCCATCCAGTATTAGACATATTTCAACTAAAACCATTTCTACGTTGTTAAACTATGCAGGTTTTATTACCAAATCAACATGGCCGCCAGTTACGTTGTTGCTCTAAGGGCATCCCCTTTTATCAGTATATTTAATAGCCACCCTAATCGTAAAGACTAATTTTCATGCACGCCTTCATGGGAACTATTGTTTCATCTTTTTTGAGACACTGGGTATTCTCTGTCTTTTTTTTCTGATGTGCATTTGTGAAGCTGATGATCTTTGTTTTTACTTGTGGTTAGGCTAAGTTCTTACATCTGCGCATTTACCAGGGGAAACATGCTGCACGGCACGCCTCTCTTTCTGTAGTGAAATGTTATGTTATGTTAAAGGTCTTCATACCACACACTGTTGCCACCTGCTCGGTTTCTAAATGTCCCCTGTTTACAGTTTGACGACTCTCTTAGAGGTTCAGTTGCATGCTGTCTTTCCCTGGCCTCTGTCACTTCGGGCTTTGAGTGACTCTGGGCGTGTGCATGCTTTTCGAACATTTAGGAGGTTTCGCTTCCCAGAGAGTCTTCTCCTGCTGATTCTGTAGGACACCCCTATGCAGTACAGAAGGCTTACTATCGTGTCTGCACGCGGGTGGTTTAGAGAGACCACTAAGTGAACGATGCTTGAGTTGTTTGGTTAATTTGACTTGCTTGCTTGGTTTTTCCAATGTGACACCCCCAAATGATTTTGCATGCATGCAGGTTTGTTATCAATGCGAGGAAAGGGGTGAATCGAGTGATCAAAATACAGGTGGATCACTTCCTGGTGATTTTGCAGGCTGATGGGGGGATGTTGTTAAGATGTGGGGAGGGCTGATTCGAGTGGCCAAGGTGCCCTAGTGGACTGTACTAGGCTGGTTATTTTGGAAAATCATGCTCAAATGTGTGTGATTTTGGCTGCATTTTTTCAAAAATAGTATTGTGGCGGGGGAGAATGTACCCCTGTACCACCCTGTTCAAGTTGAGGCTCGCTCGCTCCGCTCGCTCACTACATAATTACATTTGTTATGTCCCACCACTTCGTAAACCCACTAGCTACCCCCTGTCAGTCCAGCAACAGCAGGAAGTGACTGTATGGTTAATGTAGCAAACGGGTATCTCTCAGTTGCTACTTAAATACAATTTCTCAATCCATGCCAAGTCTTTGGCTGTCCTGTCCAAAGGCTTTTCTTTGTCATCTATAACCTCATAAAGTATTACATAGCATAGCACTACTGGATGAATGTTCAGGTTTTGGCGTGGCAAATCTTCCAAAGGAAATGAGCATGACTCGCATTTTCAACAGTATAGTGTGTAATATTAATGCTTGAAATCGCAACATGGAGCAGGGCGTACGTTCAGATCATGTAGTTATGTGAAATCCAAACTTGCAGTGGGCTCTAGCCCCGGATCTTTTACAAACCTAGCAACGCCTCTTTCTCTTACTGACTGCTATCCAGGAGTGGTGTGCCGCCAATGACCACTGCCTTAATGCCAGTAAGACTGGGATTCTCCTCATCGGCACACCCGCTCCCTCCTTTCCAGTCACTTTCTGGCCGGCCTCTCTTGGCCCTCCTCCTGCTCCAACCTGTGAGGCTAAAAACCTCTGGATCATCTTTGACTCCACACTCTCCTTCAACCCTCACATCTCTGACGTCTCTAAGAAGTCACACTACCAGCTGCACCTCCTCAGAGGTATTCTACCTTTCCTCTACTTCCCCCAGAAGCTCACTGTCTCCAGAGCTCTGGTTCTGTCTAGGCTGGACTACTGCAACATCCTCTTTCTAAATCTGCCTTCCTCTACTCTCTGCCCTCTGCAACTCAGCCAGAACAGGACTGCGAAACTTGTCCTTGGCCTCAAGAACAGGGATCGTATCTCTCCAGGACTGAAATCTTTGCACTGGCTCCCAGTGGCTGCGAGGATAAAGTTCAAAACCCTCTGCATTGTCCACAAGGCCTTCTAGGGCCTGGGGCTTCAATACCTTCAACTCTCTCTTCCTAAATATCTTCCTTCTCGGGCTCTTCGCTCATCCGCCTCCAACTCCCTCTGGGTCAGTCACTTCTTCAAGCAACGAGTTGGTGGTAGATCTCTTTCTTCGGCTGGGGCCTCCCTCTGGAACAGCCTCCCTGCCTCCCTGAAACTTGAGGAGCACCATCTCCGGTTCCGGTTCTGGAAGCACCTCAATACCTTTCTCATTGCTTCTGCCTTTTCTCCTCCCCTCCCCTGCTGACCTCTGAGTGGATTCAGAATCTGCACTGGTTACCTAGCCACCCTCTGATCCTGGGTCCTGGTACCTCCCCCACCAGTCACACACACACCTGCACTTCCTGCCTGGCATCCCCCGCACTTGCGGACTGTTTCTGTATCCCTTCAGTCCCACTACCAGCACTTGACACCTGATGTCTGCACTCACCTTTGCACTTGCCACCTGCTGGCCGCTACTTAACTTATTGTTATTATTCTATTCCCATGTACTGTACTGTCCCTTCCCCCTGGCCCCCTGCACTTTTACCCCTTCCCCCATCCCATGCACTTGCGCGATCTGAATTACACCTGGCCTAGTATGATCGTTGTCTGTCCTCCCTTTGTTCCCCCTCCCTTGCCTTGTCGCGCCTTGAAACACCTGTGTATAGGCGCGTCATAAATGCCATATCATATCATACCACATCCACAGGGAGAATGGCACACTAAGTGAGTTGAATGCACTAATAGATCTGGTAAAGCAACACGTTGAAACACTGCTTAGTGCCTTTTCAAGTAAATGGGATTCTTCTGGCAGAAACCTGGTGGACTGAATGCTTCAGCTGCTTCAAAATTGTGAACGATTTAACACACTGATGGACGTAGATCGTAAGCTAGCAACATTACTTGAAACTTGATTTAAAATGACACAGCTACCAAAGTATCTGGATGTTTTATCTTACATAAACATGGTTGTTTCTACTCTACTGTACTAGAAAACATGGAGGATTGTAACAATACAGGTGGTAGCCAACCCACAACTTCCACTCAAAATCACCAGACAACAAGTAAGAGTACTAGCTTAGATACAACACACGTTAGAAAGTACTCTACAACAGATGCTACAAACTACACATTTTTGGACAAACTTCTCATGTCCATAAATAATGACACTATGGCTGTGTTAAGGTAGCATGCTCTACAGATAACTGTTGACAGCTGTGTCAGGGAAGGTGACACACCATTTTATACTGATCCATTAGAGTACTGGAGAGAAATGAAGCAGATCGTGCCTGTGTTTCAAGATTAGCTTATAAAAATGCTGAGCTAGCCTCTAACTGGTGTGTATTGAAAGCTAATGTTTATCACTGCTGGAAATATCTTGTCGCGACTCAGTGTTGAAAATGTTCAAGCCTTTCTTTCATGAAAAACAATCTTAAGTATTTCTCCCAAACATTGCTGCCCAAGGAAATGAGTGACAGGGATTTATGGTCAGACAGCGGGTTCCATATTTGCACACATGGCCTAGATTTGAGGAGGACGATGATCATTATTAGAAATTCCAATGGATGATGCAAACCAGGAAAACATATTTGAGTCTGAAAAAGATTGCAAAAAGGTCACCCAAACACGTTGCATATTAAAGCATATTATTTAAATAAGTATGCAGATTTGGGCTCGTGGTAATATGGTCTTAAATGTATCACAGGTCAGCTTTTCTAGAGCCAGGAGCATTTTTCATATAATGGCTTTTCTGCAAGAGAGAGCAGAACAATTTTTGATATCCAGGTATTCTTTCGAAAACACAGTTTCGAATGACAAAAGTTTTGAAAAAAATGCATCAAAAAATGCTTTTTTTTGTAGGCAAAGGTTTTTTTTACTAAAATGGTTATTAAGGGGTATAAAAACAGGGGTCGGGGGACCCCGCCATTAAATTATTTTTTTAATGCATTTTTTGACTCATTTTTGTACGAGACTTTGCCATTCGAAACTATCACTAGGAACCCAATTTTTCATAGAGCAGCCTTTTTAGTGAGGCACAGCAATAGTACAGAAGGAAACTTCCACTCAGAAAACCAATAGACACTCATGTTCCTCATTCGAGCAAGTGAAATATACTTTATGATCACTTTAAACAACTTCACTTCGCTTCGTTCCCTTATATATCATTCTAGAGACTGTATCTACAAGGAAGGTTTCCGAAGCATGTTGTGACGGGGGATCCCTGTTGAATGCAATGGATGACCCATAGCAATGTTTCAAGGCACAGCTTTTGTACAAAGGATGACCCTTAACAATTTTTCAAGGAGTGGCTTCACTATAGGGGCGACGCTTAACAATTTGTCAAAGAGCTGCCTGGCTAGAAGGGATGACTATTATTTTTTCAAGGAGCAGCTTTGCTACAAAGGAAGATCCTTAATAATTGTTCAAGGAGTGGCTTCGCTACATGGGACGGTCCTTAACATTTTATTTAATTGTCTATTTTATTTGTTTTTTTATAGGGCAGGGATACAAACTGGGGAATTATTCTTTAACAAAAAACAAAAGGCAATTATTTACATTTCCCATTCGGTCATCCAAGGTAAAACAACCCCAAATATATAGAAACTCTAGCCCCCTGACACCTACAACTGCATGGTACATTTGTCAGACATAACACAAATATCCCTGGACAGATGATGGCATCTGTGTTCATCGGGGGAAGCTTCCATTCAAGCTGCGTGTGATTTCTGGTGTCGGCAGGAGTGGTGGGTGCCATTGCTGCTAAGGCATGTTTTCTACCGAAATGCCTCAGCATGCCTGTAGTGGTAAAATGGGTCCCGTTTAAACGGCCTACCACTTCCCTACAAAAGATCTATGTCACCTTTGCAGTGTTTTTGTTTGATGGTTCTTATTGGGCTGAAGTAACATCATGCTCCTGGCCCCATTTTTGGACATACCTTCCCTTATTTTTGGGGTCTCCCAGGGTCCTTCTACTGCAGCACAGGTGTGGCAGGTGGAGGAAGCTGTCTTTCAGAAGACCGGGGCTGTAGCTGCTTCTGCTTCACCTGACTTGGGGTTTCCTAGTTTAGGGCAGTGGGGGAAAGGATCTGCCTCAGACGTTCTGCTGCTTTCCCAGTCCCCTCACTGTCTCCATTTTTCCCCAAAAGTAAAGAAAGAAACACATATAACACAGCACCCTCTCTCTCTGTCTTCTCTGCATCTCTCTCTTTCAGTACCGCCCTAAGCCATCCACAGGAAACAGAAAAGAGAAAGTTTGTTGTTTAGTTTAACTGTGTCTTACCAGTTCAAGCCGACTTGACAAAAATGCATACATGACAAACCAATAGATTCCTATGGCTCAAAAAGTTGTAAGCACATTCCAATCAATATATGTCTATTGCTTGAAAAAGCTTTCATCCAATTAGAGCAAGAGAGACTTAATGCCACAAAATGAAATGAGGGGATTCGAGTTACATATGAGTCGAATCGGACATTGACAAGATTGTCTCTATTCAACTTACAAGCCATCACTATACAGGTGAGTCAAAATATTGTTTGCATTGCTTGAGCCATCATTTCAGTTGAGCACATCCAAGGGCATCCCTACTCTTTTGGTTTATATAAGACTGGCCTTTTGAGTTTGAATTAATACCAGGTAGGGCTTTATCTATCAACCTCCACTCCAACCTCCTGAGTTCTCCTTTGAACTTCCTTTGCAAGTATTTTCAATTTTCAAAGTTGACATATTCTGCACACAGATAGGAAAATAGGAAAATCAGTGATTGACTATTAGGGTCGTCATTTTGTAACTTGTGTTTTATCCACTTTCTGCAGAGGCAGCCACGTTGTGCGGTTGGCAATGGTGTTTGCCGCAGCTTTTTCTATTTTCCAGTCTATAAGTATCTCTTGGTGCACATATGAACAAAATGAGTGCGTTCCTTGAAGCTAAGCAGAATCTGTTGTGATCTGCCCATGTATGGGCGGCCTTGTACGACTGCCTGGTCGCAGTTGTTTCTTCTGAACTTTTCCAATCCTGTTAATCGAGGATTTGGTCTGAAATCCCTTCAGCTAATAAGGCGGCTAGTTTTCATTCTTAGCACCATTACTGTCAAACCTAATCCTCCATCTTTTTAATTCAATTTGGGGCATCTCCAAATTCAAGTGTATAGAAAATCTGTTACATTTCTCTGGTACTCGGACTGTCAGTCAGGACCTATTTCCTTGTTGTCTAGAGAGACTTTTTGGGCTATCAGTAGCTGCATTTAACTCCAGACTCATTCTGTGGGGTGTTATCTTCCAAGTGTCCTGATTGGAAGAAGTTTAGCCTATGGAAATGAGAATATGCATTGGAACCATAGGATTGTTTGCACTGGGTTGTTCAACGGTGTACCCTGTTGTATTGTCTTAGATGGGCCCTCACTGAGGGCTGTGGCTCTTATAAATTCTGTTCAGTCAGAGAGGTCAGTCAGGCGACTGTGGTTTCTTTGGAGCTGCAGGCAGTGGCTTTAGGGACCTCTGCAGCTCTTGGTTGTTTACCCCACTTCTCAAGACACGATTCATAATTTCAGATGTTCTAGTTCAGTGTCTCTGGGCTGATGCTCTATACTGTGATAGGTTAGATGGCTATCGCAGCATGACTACCGAAGCAAGCCATGCATGTATGTGCTTCTTTTGATTGTATCTGTGAAGGATTCCTGATTGGTGCATCCTCATGGAGTAAGGACTGTGGCGAGAAAGACAGGTGAGGAGGTAATGGCTCAATTGCTTGCCCGTAATCTTTATTACTCCAAGTCTAGGGCTTCCTCGTCACAGTCTTTGACATCCTCCCTCCCAGACCCATTGCCATTTTAAACCACTTGCTCATCAAATATGAAGCCTTGGTGAGTCAGAGGTGCTTTTTTACCCAGTTTAGGGGAAAGGTTAAAAACCATTTGGCTAGAACAAAACATGTTTAGGGAGCTTGTGAATCATCAGGTGAGGTTGAGCTTATAAAGTCAGTGATGAGGAAGACCTGTTTTTAACATAACATACCTGTCAAATCAACTACATTTTGCACCCTATGGTCAGTTCACTCACCCGCCAATCCCCTTGTCCATCGAAAGGCATACAATTGAACTCTCACATGCACTAACAAAATCCTCTTTTTCCACCCACCTTGGCAACACAACAGGCTGCCAGGTATGTTATGTTATGTTATAAGGCATTTGTACAGAACCTAGTGCCATTGATTTGGCCTCAAAGTGCTGTAGGTGAGCGCACTTGGAGGAACGAAGTCTGATGTACGAGAAATTGGTAAGAGGATTTTAGAATGCATGTGTGCATTTTAGCCAGTACGAAGGTAGGTAGGGGTGGCCATGCTAGTGACCCATGGAGAATTGGCTTGTGGATGGGTGCTGTGATGGGCTGTCGGGAGAGTGTATGAGACAAGGAGACTGATTATGTACCCAGCTAGACTGAAATTATATCCTGTGACTTAGCTGCATTCTAGTGGCAGAGGTGTTGTGCAATATGACTTTGAGTACTGGATGATTGCAGATGTTTGCAGGTGGGTGGCCGTGCCTTGAGAGGGATACAGCAATCTTCCGTTGAGCTGGAGTGCGATATGTACCAGTGAACCATAGCTGATTTCTAGTTCCGATGAAGGAGTGCAGATCCTATCAAGCAGATCTACAGGAATCCTTTATTTTATTTTTTTGTTGTTATATGGTTAAATAAACTTTTTAACACTACATTACAAAAGTACACAAATATTCATAATTATCATTAATATCTTCAGCTATACTTCTTCCGAAATTCATTATATATTATAAAACATCTCATTTTACTGAAATGCATACATAAATACCATGATCATTTAATAACATTGAAACCATACTAACATGCTACCATCGGAAGTCAAATCATCTTGGATTCAGTAAAATTGGTAGAGTCTTAAATCATAGAAACACCATTTAAACGCTTTAAAATTTCTAACCAGATGTGGGTTACATTAGCAGAATACAAATGGGCCCAGGATTGGTCTGTGTAAAAATTATCAAGTTTAAAGCGCAGGTTCTGAAACCCTTTTATATACAATTCTCCAAGGTTCTTACAGCCATTTAGTAAATGTCCTGATGCTTCAATTTCCGTGTTACAAATCTGACACAAATGCTCCTGATAAGGAATTTGTTTCCAAGCTCACAATTTAGACATAGTATGAAGTAGCTCTAATCATAACTGCATAATACATCTCCTCACTTTTCCATTATACAGTTTCTCTATGTAACTAAATGGGACATTTCAATGAAAACCTTGTTTGATGTATAACGAGTATTTGATTTGTGTGTCTAATTTTCTAGATTTTTGTTTCTGTCCCATATTTTTGCTAGCTTCTTAATCATTTTATCGGCCAGTGGGCAATTCATAGGTTCCTCCAGCACATGTCCAATGTCTTCAAAGAAGGAAATAATGAACTTCAACCATTCTCTGAAGCCATTGGAAGTGGAGGACAAATGCAGTGAACTAGTAAAATTCACAAACATAGAATCTGAATTATTTTTCTCAGCTAACATTTTTACATAGAAAATACCACTGGCTATTTTATTTAAAGTGCATAAAGATGTCGAAACCATTTCACAGTTTATTGCTTCAACAGGAGTAGATTTGGGCAATCCTAAATTCCTGCACCACAATTTCCTCTCTAGAGATTTTAACCGTTTTGTTTCTTTATCCGTAAAAACTTTGAGCCCATAAAGGGCATTTGGGACAGATCTTGATTTTATAAAGTCTCAGCAAGCCTTTGGCTGAATATCCCCCTTTGTACTTAATAACATTTTGAGCAGCATTACATTTTTTTTCACTTTATGTCTGCTGTTTTTTTCCAACTCAGAAGGTTTCAGTGTATCAGTTATATTGATACCCAGGTAAACATACAAGCAAACCACCATAATATCCTTACCATCAATCTTCCAAACAAACTTATTCTTTGATCTCTTGTTTGATCTAATTATCATAAATTTAGTATTTTTGTAATTGATGACAATGCCATGTTCTAAAGAGTATTTATGCAAAGCATCTAGAGACCGCTGCAAACTGATGGGTGTTCTATCTAATATAGGTAGTGTCATAGGCATACAGGAGCCATGACACATGCTGGCTCCCTACTCTTGGAGGAAAATTGTGACATTTATCCAATTCATCTCCCAAATCAGCCAAGTAGAGATTTTACAAGATGGATGCTAAGAGACAGCCTTGTTTCAGTCCATGGTTAGGCTGTATACTCTTACTTAGCAGCCCCTCTTGGTTTATTCTCAATTGTACTGTGGTATCGGTATGCAACTCTTTAAGGAAATGCAATATTACTGGGTGGAGGTTCCACTTATTTAGTTCGGAACATAATGTCTGAGGTTTAACTGTGTTGAACTCTGCCCTATAGTCAATAAAGCAGATGTATGGTCATCCCTCCTTATTTTTCAAAGTGGAGTGAATGAGATAAATTGGAGTCCATAGGTTGGTAAGAGTGCTCATTCCTTTCCTGAATCCAGATTGTTGATTTTTGAGGAGTTTATTCCCTTTTATCCAGACATTAATTTCCACCATTGCAAGTAGCCGATAGTTCGATGGGAGGTCCCTAGGTCACCTTTTAAATATCGGGACCAGAATTTAGTTCTTCCAGCTAGCTGCAGGGTATACGTCCTGCGTCTTTGATCATAGAGAACAATCTATTCAGGATAAGGGCCCAATTGTTTGAATCTTTTTTTCATAATAAGATGTGATACCCTGTCAGGGTCAGGAGCCCTAGACGGTTTAATCTTATCTATCATATGCTCCATATCTTCAGCTGAGGACACCAAGATGTCTTTTACCCATGTGGGAGACCATTCCTCCTTCCTCTCCTGCTCTGCAGTGTCTATATTGTATAAGCTACAGATATAAATAATCCACAAAGTCTATGATATATGATTATCTTCCTTTTTATCTAGAGTAGATTCAGTGTACGATGTATACATATACCAAAATCTATGATTGTCTGTGTTTCATAATGCTTTGAGGATAAGTTGCCATTGTTTCATAGAATCAGATGCCCTGTACCTTTCAAGAAATGTTTTATATTTAGTTTTAAGTTTTGTTATGTATCCAGTTTCTGGGAAGTCTCCCAAGTGAATACAAAGGATTTGTAAGGAATGCAAACCTTAGTAATGGATGTGTACTGAAGAATTGTCAAACATTTTAATGAAGATTAGCCGGTGCGGGGAGAAAAGTGCGACTGTGGCACAAAACGTCCCTAATACGTAATCACAAGGAATAAAGTGTCATCAATTAGCAGACACTCCCATCCCCTGCACAACTCTTATACTGACAACAAGGTCAGTCAACAGTTCATACAGTTCGAGGTATTGGGTGTTGATATTTGTATTATATTGACTGTAGCTCACATATAATAAATCTTAACATATGCCAATTTTAGTAAAAATAAGTGATACACAATTTATTTTAATTCTGAAAAGAGATTCAACAAAAGAATACAAATATAGTTAAAAAAAAGTGCTTGACGCGTTTCAGGAGACAAGTTCCCGTCATAAGAAGCAAAATTCATCAAGTTCAGATACTTGGATTAGTCTTTTAGCTTCAACCTTCCTATTGTTTGTAGAAGATATATTAGACACTAATATCAGTTTTCTTCTACCTCTCAAAATGATCTGTTTGTACAATTATATCAATGTGTGAATATGAAAGATCCCCTTAATGTGACATTCTGTTTATGAGGAACCAGCTAGTCTTCTCAATTTGCTGTCCTTATGTATGGCCAATACTCTGTCCTCAGATCCTAACAGTCTGCAAAAAAAGCCAGACAAAATGTTGCCCACTACCACTGTTAATCACAAGTCTATGATGTGTAATGTTTTAATTCCAAAATGCCTACTTCAGAGTTCAAAAACTCCTACAGAGCCAGGTAGTATGTACTGGAATTAATGTAATTCGTTATATGCACAGTTGCGCTATCCTTTCCTTTCTTCTGTTGTAGATGATCTAGGGAGAACATAGATATCTTTGTAAGCTATATTGTGGATATACACATGGCATATTGATACATTTGAAATATGCTATGCTATGATATGATCGTCCACTTACCTCATTGTTCCAATAACACAAAAGATAGTGCATCAAGACATTTTCAAGGATACAAGAAAAACGGTGAGTGCCGTCCTGTTCTGCTTTTTTAGATCTAAGAGACCAGAATTCTATGTATTAATTCTCTGTCATTTTAATTAATTGTACTTCTAATAGTGTAAGATTCAGGTAAGTATTAC
This sequence comes from Ambystoma mexicanum, assembly GCF_040938575.1. Lineage (NCBI taxonomy): Eukaryota > Metazoa > Chordata > Amphibia > Caudata > Ambystomatidae > Ambystoma > Ambystoma mexicanum. Next base: position 83,454,881 of record NC_090937.1, read on the forward strand.
AATTACAAACTCACCTGCAAAAAATATGCCGAACAATCCACCTAGAGCCAAACAAGAAAGTTTTGCATCCTAAATAATGACGTTCAGCACAGATTCGCGGATGCGCTGGTATCACATGTTGATGATTTATTTGCCTGTCTGCAGGTAACTAAACTGATGCCTGCCTGTTTTACAGATCTATTCAGTTCCATCTAAAAAAATATTTTTTGTTAATGTCGTGGCAGACACGGATGTTCAATATTATAATCTTTGCTCTACTGCTTATACTCTAAACTCTAAGCTAGAAAACTGCTCTGAGAATTATTATACATACAACAATTTGTAGATATTTGTTACGCCTCCGATTGATTGAGGCTATATTATTCAGATGGATTATTCCATACATTGAAATAGCTTAATACATTGTAACAGTGCCCTTTTATAAATTGTACAGTAACCCTATCTAGTTTTAGTTTATGTTTACGAACCTCCTAATCATGAATGGTTTCACACTGTATGTTTTCCATGTTTATACAACAATACAAATTCATGGCATTTCAGAATTCTTCAGTGATTACATTTTTGAATAAAGGCATAATTTGTTTGTATATTAAAAATCCTAGAATCAGTTATGTTATAGCATGTTGTTTATGGGTAAGTACTCTTGTATCCTGTTCAGCACTCATACATTTTAATCACAATATGTTCACCAGATATACAATTCTATTACATAGGGCTAATTGTATCCTGTTGAATCATGCTCATCATTTTTTTTTAAAACAAATGTATTATTGTCATTTGGTTATTTTCAGACCTTTGACAAACAAAACACAAATTATTACAAGAGCGAATAAAAAAGAATAGATCAAATGTATGCATTTCAGAATTGTTCAAGTGATTACATTTTTTAATAAAGGCATAATTTGTTTGTATACTAAAAATCCTAGAATCAGTGATGTCATAGCACGTTGTTTATGGGTAAGTGCTCTTGTATCCTGTTCAGCACTCATACATTTTAATCACAATATGTTCACCAGATGTACAATTTTATTACATAGGGCTAATTGTATCCTGTCGAATCATGTTAAGCATTTTTTTTTAAAACAAATGTATTATTGTCATTTGGTTATTTTCAGACCTTTGACAAACAAAACACAATCAAATTACTACAAGAGTGAATAAAAAAGAATAGATCAAATTTCATCACAGATTATTAAAACAATTCATCAAATTAAGCATATAAAAGGAGTATATCAAATGTAGTTCATCACAGATTATTCAAAACAGTTCATCAAGTTCACAAAGCAATCATCAATACCTGCGGAAAGCAATGTGCAAAACATTATTTAAAACATTTAGACTAAATAAATGTGAATCCAGTTAAAATAAACAAATTAAAATTTCCACTGATGTAAAAAGTATGAATTCATTCAAGTTTTAAACAATTTAAAAAACCAACAACAGCTACAACAGCAGAGGTTACCCGAGCCACTAGACATAGTTGCAAAAGGGAGCTTGCGCCCTCAACATTACCCAAAAAGACATTGGGCCTCATTACGACCCTGGCGGAAATCGAAAAACGATGGCGGAAATGCAATACCGCCATCGAATAGCGCTCGGTGCGATCATGACCCGTCACCGCAAAGTACGATGCCATTAGCGACACCGTAGTGAACGCCAACGCTAACTGCACCAAGTACGCGCGTGCGCGCCATGCCAAACAGTAATTACCACCATGGCGCAACGGTACGCGAATTCTGACCCTAGCGGACATGCACCTAACGCCATCAAGCACGGCGGAAAGTACCATTCCGCCATGGTGAGAAGTACGGCATCGCGAACCAACCGTAAACGGCCCTACTGAGTGCCTGTACACCGCTCCCTGGCCACATTGTACAACCCCCCGTAGGTGCAATGAAGTCACACAATGCAACCAGTGAAATGTACTAGTCATCCATGCCTGCCAACGAACAAATGAATCTCAAGAGGGCCCAATGGGAGCTGCAGGGCACAGATGGCACGAATACAGAAGCTATACAAATGGACATGACCTCAGTCTCCCACCAAGAAACGCACGCAAACACAGGCACCTGTGACCAGCAATATTCCGATAATCACATCATTCCACCAATCCAACTGGCTGACCGGCATCTGTTACACAAAAGCTAATCCCCCGCCCCTGAGCATGACATCATCAAAACAGTCATATTGGCAGCCCTTATCCCTGACCTCACTGGGCTTCGAAGGCAAACGCGCCCAGCACAGTACCACGCAACTATACCCCGAAGCTGGAACCCAATGCAGATCTCCTCACAATACATCGCTCCCCAAATAGTAATATGCCACATCACTTGCAAAGAAGAACGCTACACGGTTCATATCAGAATAGAAATTTAATGCACAACAAATTCTCCAAGCCCATACAGCCATTAGGCCATGAACTCCAAAATACATTTCACCATTGTGGGCTGCATCCGCAATAAATGACCAGCTACTTCTTGTGTGACGCCCTGTGCCTTCATGGTACACATGGGCTACATTCTCGTACGAAAAGGCAACATGGAAGCGCCTAGAACCGCAGGGCCGTCCCAATAGGGAGGCACTAGTCCAGCTGAAAGGCCGAAATGTTGCTCCTAGCCACTAGTACTGCGTAAGGGCATGTGGCCCATTGGCGATCGTCCCATAAGATCGTAATGCTGCTCCACTGATTAACACGAAGCAGCAGGTGTCGGGAGTAAAATCCATCTGCAGGAGTGGCATACAGATGGCAGTGGCAAAAGGGGAGGAGATACCTGTCAACCAAATGAAATGAAAAAGAATAGTATGGCCATCAGAACTACATTTGAATTACTCACTTCAATGATCACACCAAATCCACAGCCATATGCATGCTAGCCCACTCCAAAGGATCATCACCACCCAAAAACCACTTGCGAATCATAACTATCTATATCGAGGTGAAAACACTATCACAAATGAGTGTACCTGTGCATGCGTCTGTTAAAACAGAATCCATCTGATGGGATTGGTAACGTGCATAGACACAAGTGTCTGAAGGCGCGTCGAGACAGGGAGGGCTCAACAAGGCCAGATAGACGATGGTCCCACTATGGCAGCCCTGCATCACATAGCGCAGGGGAGGCGGATAGATTCCAAGAAGCCCTGTACATGGCAAACTCTGTATCAAATCATCTGTCCATGCATCCATACATCATTCCCTCATCCCGTAATGAAAACGCCTGTTTCCATACTCACATAACATGTGAAATTTCCATTGAGTCTGTGCGTTATGCAGCCTGCAAAATCCACTGTGCCCCAGCCCGTAATTCCAGTGTTGTGAAGTAACATGTATTTGGGAACGTCCGGCCTCATCGCCCACGTCGCTATTGCGCATCCCAAACTATTCATATCAATCATTGCATCCTCGCCATGGCCCCTGTCCCAAGGACATTGAACAATAGAACGTTATATTTGCAGTCAGACCTGTGGGCATCTCCTCGCCGCTAGCTGAAAACCGAAAGCGCCGCCCTTCGAATTCCTCATTTGCAACATCACGTCGAAAAGGCATCTGTGGCCGCTTGAATTCACAAATTAATCCATCTAGTGCGGCTGTGTGTGAAAATGGCAACTGCCTTCACTCACAAATGGGACGCCCCGCCCATCGGTGAACCTCGGTACAGTGTTGCATGAGGGTCCACCGTTACTCGAGTACTACGTTCCACTGACCCTTCACAAGTCTGTTCGCGACTGCAAAGATAGTATGTGAAACAATGGGACCATAGCCGAATGAACATATCAACCAATGTTACACTGCCATCGGGTACAAATACATGATTGTAATAGCAAGATGCCATTCGTCGAATTGCAGCGTTGTGTGCGGGACGTGCTCGCCCAAAGGGGAGAGCAGCTTGCACAGGTGGAATGAATCACCACAGGTGGAGGCCATACAGCCTGAAAACACATAAATTGCACACCCAGTCTCCTCCCACAACCACACCCACTCCAAAATGCTACCGGCAGGACTAGCTATGTTGGCCCTGGGGGACCTGATAGCACTGCAAGTACTCCAACTTCAAGAAGAAGACGAACACCAACTACAACCGGCCGCACGGAGGAGATGCAGGAGGAGGAGGAGGGCAAGGCAGGGCCAGCAAGGGCCGCCAGCACAGCCACTACCACCACGCAGGCAGCCCGCAATCCCACGCCTCCGAGCACATCCGTTCAACCTCACTGATGAGCAGATCCACACCCTCTACCGTTTGGACCGGGACACCATAACCGCCATTGTGGACATGACACAGGCTGACCTTGTCAGCATGATAGATAGCCCAACCGCCATCCCACCCCTACTGAAGGTGGTGTCTGTACTCCACTTCCTGGCCACAGGCACCTACCAGCACACAGTCGGACAGTTGCATGGCATATCACAGCCACTGTTCTCACGGACACTATTGCAAGTGCTCGATGCCCTCCTGAAGCACGCAGACGACTACATCTCTCTACCACGCTCGGAGCAGGAAATTACCAACACAAAAGTGGGATTCCATGCACTTGCCGGCATACCGGGTTGCATTGGTGCCATCGACTGCACCCATGTGGAATTGGTCGTCCCACATGCCATGGAGGCCCAGTACCGCAACCGAAAACAATTTCATTCTCTGAATGTACAAATGGTGTGTGACTCCAACAATATCATTACACATTGTTGTGCCCGATTCCCTGGATCAACCCATGATTCTATGGTCTTGAGGAACTCTACTATACCACGCTACATGGAGCGACACGCAGGGAACAGATCCTGGCTACTCGGTGAGTCTCATTTCATGCATGATGATGTGGGGTATGTGATGCGGCAATGACCTGGCAGGAAGGGGGGGGCGTACGTAGCAATGGCATTCCTCAAAATTCCTTTATTGTCCACATACAGGTGATGCCGGGTATCCACTGAAGAGATGGCTCCTCACACCAGTCCGGAACCCACGGGACCAGCATGAGGAGGACTACAACCATGCCCACTCACGTACCCGTGTAGTCATAGAACAGGCATTCGGCCTACTGAAGACTCGTTTCCGCTGCCTCAGCAGGTCTGGCGGGGCACTCCTGTACCGCCATGTGAAGGTTGCAAAGATGGTCATGGCATGTGTCATGCTCCACAACATGTGCGTACGTAGAAATGTGCCCATGCCCCCTGACGCAGAACTGCAAGCACCTGATGATGGTCATGATGAGGGTGGGGATGTGGCAGCACCTCAAGGAGTCTGCGAGGCACAGGAGGGCCGTGACATTCATCAGCATCTCATAGATGCATGCTTCTAGCACTCACGCCTGGTGGCTGATACATGGACACGGGACTCGTGGCACTGTGTGTGTCTGGAACATGCACAATATGGACTGTACGCCTATAATGGCCTCGTACACAAAGATCAATGTCCACACATCTCATTGGATGATCGTGCATTGTTTATGGCATATGTGATATCATGTTAAACACCCTATCGACCCGCCACCCAAGTGAGCCCAACACACCCCCTCCATCCTCCTACCTCCCCCCCGAACACCAGTGTCCAAAGATGCTCATTGTCAGTGGGCAGTCGCTATTGCAAGCCCCCTCTGCGGGTATCAGGGGCACCCCTGCCTGTGGAGTGCAGGTTCCTCCCAGATCTACGTTGGGGGCTGCCCTGGACGGAACTTGCAACGGATGATGTCTCTGCCTGCTCACGTCCATGCATGTCCCTAAGGGTTTGTGAGAGCTCAGTGAGCACACGGCGCACTGCGGCAAGTTCGGCACATACGTCTTTGGACGTCGCATGCAGTTCCCCCCTCAGGCTCTCGGTGCTTCTCTCCATTTGTACTCTCAGGCTCTCGGTGCTTCTCTCCATTTCTACTCTCAGGCTCTCGGTGCTACTCTCCATTTGTGCCCTTAGTGTCTCTGTACTTCTCTCCATTTCTGCCCTAAGTGTCTCAGTTGATGTTTTTATGTCTGCCTTAGTGCCCCCACATTCATCGGCATGGTCCTTGAGGAGCGTGGCCAGTTGCTGCTGTTGCACGATTACCTGGTCGAGGGACTGTTGCCTCTGCTGGGCCATGGCCATTTGCAGTGGTGTCACAGAGTGGCTGATCACCTCATGTTGCCTTGCCACAGGGCTTGTGGGGGATGGCCAGTCGTCGTCTTGTGGGTGCCCCTGCGTGGTATCCTCATGGTGTACGGGATGGAACAGACAGGGGGATTGAGACAGGTCATGGATGGATCCAACTTCGACATCCCCGTTTTCTGTGTCGGAGCATGCTGCCATTAATGCAGTGTCACCTATGGTGCTGCTGCCACCAGAAGCAGTGCCTACTGTGGCATCCATTGGGGGGACCTGTGGTGGTGTTGTTGTGGGCATGCTGGCTGCTGGGGTGCCTGTTGGAGTTCCCTCCTCTGTGCTGCCACTTGATTTGTGCTGCTGCCGTGTCTTGATGCGTGCAGCTGAGGTGGAGGGTCTTTGGCCGTTGGTCTTGGCCCTCTTTGCAGGTGTGCTGGTAGGGGTGTCCTGGAGCTCGTCGTTTGGATCGGACCCTGTGGTGGAGTAAAGGAGGGCGAGCGTTATTAATGGGTCTGTGGGAATTGGAATGGCAATGTATCACATGCATTGGGGTGGTACCTGAGGGTGATTTGGGTCGGGGCCTTGGAGGTGGTTTCATTTGTGTGTGGAGTGAGGGTGCAGTTGTTTGGCAGCCTGCAGTTAGGGTGTGCCTGCTGCACGTGTAGAGGGTGTTTTTAGGATTTTTAATTATTTATGTATTTGATGTGAGTTTTAAAGTGTGCTATCAGGCCTATGTATGTGGACGTTCTCCTGGACATGTGTTCCTGTTGCACTATGTGGGCACGTGGTACTTCACATGATTGGACATTGTGGTTTTGGCATTGTTTTATTTGGGACACCTACCTGAATCTTCGGATGTCTGCACTCCTTTCTCCATCCCTCCGACTCCCTCTATGCTCTCCATTCCAATGGTGGAGGCACAGATTTCTTCCCAGGGGGTCAACTTGATGGGTGATTCCGATCCTCCCCCGGTAGCTGTGGCAATGTTGCGGTTGGCAGAAAGTATGCTACGGACGCGTATCCGCAGGTCGTCCCATCGCTTTCTGCATTGCTGTGGGTTGCGGGGTGCGGTCCCCACCGCACTTACCCGCTGTGCCACCAGGGCCCATATGGCCTTCTTGTTCGCAAGTGCCGTCCTGGTCATTTGCGTGGAGAAGACGGCGGCAGCATTCTCCTGGAGGGTCTCTGTGAGCACGGTGAGTTCCTCACGGGAGAAGTGGACCTGCCGCTTGCGGTCGCACGCTTTCTTCGCTACTTTTCCCATTTTTCTTGGTTTCACTAGGGTGGATGACGGGTTGGGATGTGTCTCAGGGTAGTATTTTTAATGGTTGTGTGGAATTTGTGGTTTTATAGGTGTACGGCGGGATGTTTCCCGTTCCGGGACCATGCTTTTACTTCCGTTTCCGTATATTTACGGTCACCGTACTTTCCGGTTGGCGCTCACTGCGGTGTCCGCTGAGATGGGTGGCGGTATTGCACCTAGGGCGCCGTACGGCGGCGGTGTGGGCCGTTTTGGGGTCATTTCCGCCATCGCGGACTTTGCACTTCCGCCATGGCGTGGTGCTCGTGCCCGATGGGTCGGAATGAGCTGCACTTTGCTCCATCGTGCAATGGCGGAAACGCTATTTACGCTATGGCGGTCCGGTCGGTTGATTTCCGCAAGGGTCGTAATGAGGGCCATTATCTTAAAATAGAGTTCCTTCATTCCCCTAAGGTCTGACCAGAACACAATTAAGTGTTCCAGTGTTTCCACCATTGAGGGCAAGTTACAGAACCAACGGGTCATAGGTAGTTGGTATCCAGTATTGAAGCAGGACAGTAACTCCCTTATCGAATCAGATTCCACCTAAAACGAATAACAAAGTAACCTAACTGCCGGATGAGGGTAAATCATCAAATAAAGGGCAGTGATCTTGGCTTTTTTATAATCAAATTTAAGATGTTGCAAAGATACATAGGAGAGCATAGTATCAACTGTAATAGCCCAATCATGCCTGTAGAAAAGTTTCTTAACTCGTTCAGCATTTTCACTTAAATCAGTGGGAGTCAGGCCCAATCCATGAGAATCAGGGAGCAGAATGATAATAGGGCTGCAAAAAATGTATCCCTACAGTTCACCATAATATTCTTTAGGTCAGTGTACAAACAAGACTCCTGTTCTGAAGTGATAATTTTATAATAGAGTGTAAGAAACTTCCAGGATGCTCTACACTTGAGAGAAAAAAGACCCAGGTTATAAGGTATAACCACATTGGGGATACTACTGGGGACATGTAAGTCCTGTCTCCATATACCTCCTTCAACTAGCGCAAGCAGGTCACAAATTCAACCAGGTAATATTTCAATGCCATACAACAACTTGGGTATTATTTTCCCCTCATAGAATTTAATTGCCGGGAGAATGTAAAACTTGCAATAATTCGGGTCAACTCCAAGTAGCTGGTTACCCATACACACATCCTGCATCAGTAGCCAGTCTTTTAGTAACAGTTTTGATTCCTGCAATAGAATAGTGTTATGTATACATGTAAAAGGATACTCAAGTAGTCAGCAGTTATGATCATCAAGTTGCTTTAATCAGGTCACAAGTTCTTCAGATGTTATTAGGTACATCAAGGAGAAAGGAAGTGTATAGAGAAAGGGGAGCCCACTGGCTCCCACCACCCAGGCTACATGGCTACTTACTGTCTGGGTGGAACATTCACTCAAACCAAGCATTCCAAACACACACAGAACATTCCATTCATGACCTCACTCGCCATGCATTCAGGGAAGAGGATGCAAGCAGGGAAACTGGTCATAACCGACCTCTCTTCCATTCACACAACCAGACACATTCCCACAACAGGAAAACACATCAATCATCATCGCTGTACACTGAAACGAAAACATGCAACCCATTCCACAGACTAAGAGTGGCTGTCCAAACAGGCGTATCTAACACACTGGCAACAGGACCACATTAACAATACTACCAACTAAACCATCAAGACAACACCAAACACCTTCCTGCCACCGATGCCACTGGAGAGCCTCAAACCTGTCACGTTTGAGCACTACCTGCCCCACTTTTGGCTAACAGACCACACACACACCAGCCAACCATAACAAAACAGAGCACCTTCTATCCACAACTGCCACTCGTGGATGTTGGGGCTGCCACCCTCAAGCACATGCTGTCACTATATAGACTGCCATGTGGCCCCACTGCACCACAACAAGGCCATAGCTATCCTTTGCATGTGGCCATTCCAAGCAAGTATGAAGTTACATTAAACAATGGAGTGGCTAACACACACACACACACACACACACACACACAATCAGCACACACTACAAACACACCATGGCAACAACCATGCATGGCAGTATTCCAGTCATAAAAAACCCTCACCAAACGCAGTCTGTTTGCCAAACAAACTGGGCCATCAGATGTCCAAGTGCTGAGAAAGGATCCAACACCTCAACACAAAACAATTAATCTCTGGCGGCCAGATGGAAAAAATACAAGGAAGTTGCGGAATTACCATTAAAACACCACAAGTTTGTTTGGCCATCTTAATGTGAAAAGAAAAATTTAAGAGAAATGGATAAGCTTATTATATGAGATGGAGGACTACACTCTTACACCGAATCACAGAAAACCTTACCCCAAAAACAGCCACCACCTGTGAAATAGGGTCTAACCATCCATGTACTGAAATGTCTCCATCCAGAGCAACTAACCTTGCACCTGGATACTTAAATCAACACCCAGGGAGACACTCCCATCCAGCAAACCACTGCAACAGACTTTTCCCACTGGCCACTGTGAAACAAAAAACAAGGTGTGTAGGCGTACCAAACCACACAAGTACAACAAACAGAATGCAGGCAGGGCCCTGCCCCACACCGGTTAACTCACATCCTACTCAAAAATCAATGGGCAACCCATAACTCACCCATAACTTAAAACATCAGGATTAGTGCACATTCAATCCAAAACATTCATACGAGGACATGGCAGGGAGGGCTGCACGCAGTCCAACATGTTCATGTTACCTTGTGCAACATAAAACTCTAACATTGTACGTAGGCGCTATAGCTCATTGAAGAACTACAAACTCTAAACCTGTCATGCACTTATGGGCTAAGACCACATTGTCCCAGCATACATTTTCTAACTGACTGCTAAAGTGTACGTAGATAACATGCACTGCACTTATCCTGTAAAAAGTTCAGGGCCATAGCGTGTTCGCTGGCTGCAACCTAACTCCTGAAGTTCCTCAAGATGTTATGCTAACATACCTTGCACAACGCGGCTGGCGGTAAATAACATTTCCATTTCACGTTAGTGGTTCACACAAACGCTGCAATTCCTCAAAGAAATGAATTCTGGCGCAGACATGAGATGTTGAAAACATAAGTAGAAATACTAAGAAGGGAGGCAGATGCCATAGATGGCAACACAGCCTTGCCCCACTTCTCCCACTACAACCTGCAATGCGCCCTATTAAGACCAAAAGGGGTGCACTATGCATCAACACGTTTGCACAACTGCACTCAGATGTCATCATCACACGTGCAGCTAATTTATGTTAAATGCAGCATCACAATGTATGTAGAGAACAGAATTATGACGTGGCCTCATGTCACATGCCTACTCTGCGTTCAGAAAATGTTGACATTTCCTCGATTAACATGCCGCCGGTAAATTGCTCTGACACCATTGTGCACTCCACTGTGAGGACATAAAGCGCTGCAACATAAACAAAAGATAATAGCTGAAAGTCATTTGTTCTGCTTCATGGCATCTCCTCAAACACTGGCATGAATAATGTATCTTTAATACGGCTCTGTAAAACAACAGCCATTGCTGAGGAAACCTTTGCATCCATCGCAGTCAAAAACAAAGTGAGTCACAAAGGGTTCAAGTCCTGATGCTGCTACCCCATCGCATGACGTACGGGATCTCAACGAATCTCTCAAATGCACCTGCATCAAAGTGGGGCCGCAGCTTGACCAGGAGAACCAAAGAGCTGTCACTCTCCAGTGCTTCTCCCACTCATCGTCCCGCCATCGGGAAACCGATACACCTCCCATACCGTGACTCCATCACGCTCAGCTGGACTGCCAGCAGGTCCTTTACTCTTAACCTACTGAGAGGCCGAAATTAACGTTGCACTAAGCCTGCGAACACTGTGATCCAAATAGAAGTTTGATTGTCACCAGCACCCAGAGCATGTCAGTGATGTCACCAGATGGCAGCCCACCATGGTGGAGGTCGGTTCTGCAGCAGGCTAAACCTGCAACGGAACTCCGGGCCTGTCCAGGGGTATCAGGTGAGCCTCACACAATCTCCTCGTGGCAATTACAGCACCACATGTAACGCCTCAGTACAGCACCTTGCATGTACTACCTCACACAGCAACTTCACACTTGCCCCCTCGGAAAATCTTCACAATATTTGGGAGGTGCTAAATCTGTGCCCTCACAGGGAGCGCTATTCTCACTCTCCACAGGAAACTCCAACTCTAAAGTCACTCCCAGCCAGCACAGTGTCTCCAATTTTGGCTTGGCAGTCATCAACCTGGTGAGACCAGTGCTTTAGCTAATCAGCTGCCATGAATCTTCTGGCACATACGCTCTGCCCTTTTCCCGCTGGGTGGTGGGACAGCATCAGTGGGGGGCAGTGGGAACCCTATTTTCTCTGCTTTGCTCTGTGACTTCCTTCTGCACCCCTGCAGCAGTCCCATTTCTCCTCTCTCTTTCAAACACACTCAGGACCTGTCTTATTCTGGATTTGCCAAGATCCTCACAGATCCAGCTCGTCGCCAGTTGTTATGTTTACATTTAAAAGAATACTAAGGTAGTCAGCAGGTTTGATCATCAAGTTGCTTTAATCAGGTTATAAGTTCTTCAGATGTCATCTGGTACATCAAGGAGAAAGGAAGTATATAGAGAGGGGAGTTCACTGGTTCCCACCACCCAGGCTACATGGCTACTAACTACACGCACGCACGCACGCACGCACGCGCGCGGAAAGACCGAAAATGCGTTTAACAAATGCTTAAGGCCCCTTGGTGTGAGATTAAGCAAAAAGAAATTGTCTGCATAGGCAAGCCAGGTCACCTTCAGGTTGTCATTATGAGGAAAGGCCAAAGGCAGCATTGTTCAGCGGTTCCCCAATGTCAGAGAGTTAGAGATTAAAGAGTAACAAAGCCAAATTGCATCTCTTCCTGACACCTCTCACTGTGGTCAATTTCCTTGACAGGGAACCAGTAGAGTCCAACTGAATATTAATATTTGTCCTCGTATGTAAGGCAATGATCAAATGCAAAAGGCTAGCTGGAATCCCCCATTGCCTTAGCTTTTCCCCCAATAAATTATTATCTACTGCATCAAACCAGGTTGATCATGGCCAAGTAAACAGCATCTGTCTAACCCTTCCATGCTTGGCGCAGATTCCCCATAAGTATCCAACCATTAAGGAGAGTGTTAAGTTTCCTTCTAAAGCCAGTTTGTCACATGGGCATCCTGCCAGCAGCTTTCTCCCAGGGCTCCAAGTCCTCAAGCAATATCACAGAGACGACTTTACTGTCAGCGTCTAATATCATAATTGGGCGATAACTGCCCAGATCTGATCGAGAGCCCTTCTTGTATATAGGGACAATGTAAGCTGTCGACCAGGAAGGTGGGAGTAGTTCAGAATTCACAATGTCGCTAAACAGCATAGTTAAAATCAATGCTCATAAGGCAGGGTCCCCTTTGATGAGTACATTTGAGAGATTATTCGGCCCTGGTGCTCTGGACGAACTAATGTTTAAGATGCTCTGAAGCACCGAGTCGTAATCAAATTTCAACAACCAACCTTCACAGTTCTCAACAGTTTACACTGGGCAAGTCCACCCCACCATAGAGGACACTGCAAAGGAAAAACTCAAAGTGGGCTACCCAAGATTGCGTCCCATTCATGTCATTCATCAGGGACATAAAGCTTGTGTATCCTTGTTTAACAAGGAGTGAAGCATTACTTCAGCATCCAGCTTCTATTGTATAGCCTGGTTATCCCTCACCCACCGTCTAGAGGTTCATACAACTAGCTTTATCGCTAGCTGGCATTGTTCAGTAGAGCATAATGCCCAGGGTCGGATTGGCCCCTCGGCCTCTCGGCCTGTGACCAGGCCGAAATCGTCCCTGGGGAGTGGGGGCTGGTTTCTGCCCACATCTGGGACATTTTAGAAAAAAAAGAAAAATAATTGGAAAAAAACATTTTTTGCAGAAAAAAAACACCTGCAATGGCACAATTCATCAAAGCTAGGTAGCACATGTTACCTTGCTTTGATGACTGATTTGCAAGCATGATGTGTGCATCATAAATTATGATGCATGCATCATTCACATGCTGCTGCAGCATGCAAGGTTGACGGGCCGTGGCCGCCGCCCGGCCGGCGGATGTCACTGTGCCTCCACATCGGCGGAACGGTGCCCCCTGTAGTGGCTGTGCTGTTGTATTAGTGATACAATATGTATTAGTGACATTAGTGATAAACAACCAATTTTAGAGTAGAACAAGCATCCATTTCGGACTATGATTTTGCCTTTCGCAAATTGCAGTAATAGCATGTTTTTTTCTGCCGTTGTCTCTGTTACGAACATCACAGGAAATTCCATCTCAGTGTCCTCTGTCACTTGACAAAATCTTTGTGCCTAAAAGCTAAAAGTACAGTGTAGGAATATTTGACCATAGCACATCAAGTGGCCATTGACTTCATTGTGCCACAATGAATGCTTTGTTGTAAAATATCTATCTTTTCCATCTCCCTGGCATGCTGTTCAGGATGTTTGTTTGCATGTATGAGGTAATGAGTGCTCAGAGTATGGGATGCCCTGTGAGTGAGCTGCTTTCCCCATTTGCCAGCCTCTGAAGCCTGAAAGTAGATGCATGCAGGCTTGACATGCGTCCAACTTTGCACCAGACCTGCAGATGAACTTAACTGGTCTGCTGTTAAATCTCAGTTACCAGTCTAATGGTATCCACTACAGAATAATTGCTCATTTTGCTATAGCCAATATGATAACTCAGTGGGTTGAGCGCCCGCTGCTGCGATGTGTGTGTGATCTGCAGGTTCAAATCCCAGCAAAGCCATCTCAGCCTTTCATCCTTCTTAGGTCGAAAAATGATTACCAACACAGGTTGGGTGATATTGTATGCATAGTTGTTCTATAAAAAAGAGCTTAAGCGTAAGTGCTATACAATAACATATCATTTGACCTTGGACGTCTGCTTGCATTCACAGTAATTTGAAAATATGGATCTATACACACAGATATTAATGATACATATGGTGATCCATTCTTGTATGAAATGTATGTCACTTTATCTATTTATTTATTTATGTAAAAATGTTGGTCCATCGCTCCACAAGCCTGCAGGCCTCAGGGCATGCAAACAACAAGAAAGACAGACAAACGGTCCTAGTCAGTCGGCTGCGGGCAAAATTCAGAGGGTCAAGGGAGCAGACCGGGAAACACAGGGTGATGCTAATCAGGTGAAAGGTTGAAGAGGTAGGTTTTCAAATCCTTTTTAAACTTTAGCGGTGTATCAGTCAGTCTGATGCTAAGTGGAAGAGTATTCCAGGGGTGGGGACCTTCAGCGTTAAAGCTGCGTCCACCTGCCAAAACCAACTTGAAAATAGGTTTGATTAATCTCAGATTTTGTTGTGATCTGAGTAGACGACTTGGGGCATATAACTGGATATGCGCCTTCAGATATTCCGGGGCAGCATTAAACGCACATTTGTGGGTCAGTGTTAGAATTTTGTGAATAATACAATGTTTCACTGGAAGCCAGGGTAACGCCCTTCTAGCTTGGTAATATGATAACGTCTAGCAAGACCAGTAACGGCCCGCACAGCACCATTCTGAGTGACCTGAAGCATGGCTATAACAGAAGCGGCACACCCAGCAAGCAAGCTGTTGCAGTAATCCAGTCGAGTGTTCACTAGGACTCCAGCTAAGGTCGCCAGGTTTTCTTGAGTAAGAAAGGGCTGTATGTTGTCTAAACATGTATTTATCAAGCCACAAGAAGATCTTACAGCTGCCACATGTTGACACATTGAGAGTTCAGCATCAAGAATCACTCCAAGAGTTTTTACTTGGTTTTGTATCACAATAGGAGTGTCCATGATAACAAACTTGGCATACTCTTCTGGTAGGGATCTCAACTTGTGACTTGGGGCGACGATAACATGGATGGACCTGTAAATGGAACTCAAGATCACTGAGTCCGCGGAGTATGAGCCTGAAAGAGTTTCGTCGACATAGTTAGCCACCAACACACCTAGGCTGAGAAGCAAGAACAAAAAATGATCATGTAGATGTGGAACAGCATGGGGATGATGCAAGACCCCTGCGGGACGCTACAGATGATAAGGACAGGGGCGGAAGAAGCATCGCCCACACTAATTCGTGCAGTTCTGGGGCCCAGAAATGAAGAGATCCAGAGAGCAGCTTTGGGTGAACAGCCTGCGACTGATTGAAGTCTTTCAGCAAGGAGATCCTGATCTACAAGATCAAAAGCCGAAGACAAGTCTAGCAGCATCAGGGCTGATAAGAGCCCCTTGTCCATATTCTCAAGTAAGTTGGCCTTAAGATTCAGCATAGCCGTCTCAGTGCTGAAGCCCTTCCTGAACCCAGATTGACAAGGGAGAAGGATATTGTGGGTCTCACCATGATTCTGGAGTTGCAAGAGAGCCACTTTATCCAGAACCTTTAATAAGAATGGCACATTTGTGATAGGCTGATAATTATCAGGGATAAAGGGGTCGAAAGATTCCTTTTTTAATAAGGGAGTTTCCCAAGCCTCTTTTAAAAAGGGGGGGACACTGCATTCAATGAAAGAGCAGTTAATGAATTTGGTGACACACGGGCTTAAGGTTTCACGACTTTGGTGAACAGGCTCGCCGGGCAGGCATCGCTATGACATGAGGTAGGCATCATGACAGCGATGGTATCTGACACAAATAGTTCAGAGCAGGGGGTGAAATCAAAGGTACACAGTGGAGGCTGTGGCGGGACCACTGCTTTATGAGCTATGGCTGCAAGCTCTTGTGATGAGCACAAGTCCTTTACCTGTAAGGTATTAGCTTGATGCATAGTGACCGTTTTGGCAAAGACATCATGAATGGCCTGAAACCAGTGCTTATCTAGATCACGGGTAGGTGCAGGAGAGGGTTTGCTTTTAAACTCATTTAGTATTGAAAACAATTCCTTACAGTCAGACTTGGCATTCCAAATTCTATTGTTATAACAGTCGGATTTTGATTTTGTAATTGCCTCCTTGTATTGTTTGACAAGAGTCTTGTATGTGGCCAAAGTGGATGCAGATGGATTTCCATGCAATTCACGCTCTGCGGTGTGCTTCTGCTGTCTAATGGAAATGATGACCTCATTAAACCAAGGTTTATTTATAACTTCAGATTTGATAGTTTGACTCTTTAAGGGGGCTAGCGTGACCTCAATGAGAGATTTGATAATGTGGTCGGCAATGTCATCCGCACTTTCAAATTCCTCGAGAGTGGTTATAGTAAAATCATAACCATATTTCTCATAGAGTACTTAGGAAAAATGCTTGTGAGTTGTGAGGCGAGGGGTGATGCCACTTCCTGTTTTGCCAAGGGGTGAAAGGTCGTGTTTCATCGCTTCCCGGGATGTCACATTGGGGTGGAGTCCAATGACATCACTTCCGGTGATGTCATCAGAGGTCAAGAGTTGTGAGGCGAGGGGTGGGCCACTTTTTTGAGGCGAGGGGTGGGCCACTTTATTTTGGGTGTTCATCCCTATTTCTTGTCCCAGTCCGACCCTGATAATGCCTCATTTTTAATAGCCCTAATCTTAGCACACATAATCGTTCGCTCCTGGACTAAATCAGAATTATAAACATGCTGATACTTCCCTGGGGCATGTTTACCCTGTTTTTCCTCCCAATTCCCAAACCCAATAGTTTTGTCATGAAACCCTCAAATCTCAAGACTCCAACATTTGCTAATTGCCAATTCTGGAATCACATTGAGCAAATTTAGGGCGAGTGTGTTAACTTTCTCGACCCTACCAGGAGTCCAGCTAACCCGGTTACCAGCCAAATTAATTCTCCAAATGTGAGGCTAGCACTCAGGCAAACAGAGGTCATAGTTTGGAACCTAAACATAGTGGTTAGATAACTATGATCACGGAATGGATTCTCACACACAGACATCTGCAAGCAGCGCTCAAACAGTGGAGTAGTTACACAAATGTAATCTCGAGTGGAACGAACCGTTCCATTGCTCCATGTAGACTTACTGGGCTCATCCGCGTTGGCTGAAACATTGAGAATTAGTAAACCCAGCCCATTTAAATTGCGGTCCTAAATCTTTCCAAATTGGTATTTGGCCACAGAGCATGGCTTCAAGCCTATTTCAGAGCCCTTTCGGAGACAACTAACATTCAGATCACTTAGGAGGATAAGCTGTCCTTTGCCATACTGTGCAAGCCAATCAATTGCTTGAGAAACTATTTGGTCAATGAAAGGCATTAGCAGGCACACACCAGTGTGCCAGTAGATATTAAACACCAGTATGTCCCAAGTAGTATCCAGTCGCGCTCTAGTGTGGGTGGCCAATATTCCAAACCGTGAGGCCACAGAGGAGATTATAGATAACGGACTGGACATTTTAACCATAGTCAGCAGACCGCCAAATGGTCTGCCCAGGAGACACCTTTGCGTGCCGATTGACAGGCAATCTGGAAGCCATCTAATGCTGGGCATCGGAGTAACCATGTTTCCTGTAAAGCAATTACTGTATGGGCATTGAACAATCTCCCTACTTTGGGATCAGATCAAAAATGTTTATGCCCCCTAGCATTCCAGGAGAGTAATGACATATAAAATTCATCAGGGTCAACATTAGGGATGTATGTAATTTTGATTGGGGTTTGACCTGGTCAACCCCTGTGAAGAAAATTGGCCATTCTGAGGGTCAAGGGCTAGTTATGGCTTTCCAAAGTTTAAACTTTGCTGTAGACATTCATTCTCTCTACACAGTGCTTCCACTGTACCCCTGAGGAAAGCTTCACCCCCCAGTTTTTCCCCCCAAGGGAGGGTGGGTTCTTCTTGCAGAGAGAGGACCACACGATCAGTACGCTGGCGATCAACAAAGAGCACTCGATCAATGTCATCTGCGCAAATGGAGATCGGGGCAGGAAGAGAGTACAGCAACCTGTCGTAGGCTGGCACATGTGGAATGTTGTTCTAGCTTGGAGAACAACATTCCATGCAAATCCGTTTGCAGTTGATGTGCTGGGACCAGCCGCGTTGCTGCGGGGTCGAGTCAAAGGGCCTCAGTACGACCCTGGCGGAAGACCATGGTGCTATTAGCACCATGGTCCATGCCGGTAAGTTACCGACTCTGCCATGGAGAAAGGGGGAATTACCACACCATTACAAGGTTGGAGGAGCGGTAATTCCCTCTTCCTCCATGGCCCTTCCCCATTCCCATTTTTGCCCCATAGGGCTCAATGGGAATGGGGAAGGCACTAAGTACGGTGCCGCAAATTGCGGCACTGTAATTAGCACCAAGGTCCCTTTGCAGGTCCCTACTTTAACGGCTGGTTTACACCAGCCGTTAAGGTCGGGTCCCACAATGGGACCTCGTAATTGGGCGCTAATAGGTTAACGGGGCCGCAGCCTTTTACGGCGCCGTTAACCCATTAGCGCCCGGGTCGTAATGAGGCCCAAACTATTAAGAGGAGGTTGCATGTGTGTGTGGGGGATGTCGTATGTGTCAGAAATCCTAGGTTTGTGCCGAAAGGGAGGAGTGTATTCTTGCCTCCTTTAAGGGTTGTAAAGTGTGGTGAGGGATGTGTACAATTGGAGAATGGTTAAAGGTGGAGTAAAAAGCATATTGTGGTTCTGGATGGGGTCAAAGATGGCACGTTTACTGACAGTTATCGGCATGGTGGTCCTGATGGTGCTGCGCTTGATTTTCACCCATTGTTGCAGGGTGGTCCACCGTCTACACCTGTGGAGAATGTGGTGCAGTCAAGTGATGTGGTTGCGGCAGACTCGTGTGAAGTAGAGAGTTGTGGCAGTGAGGTGCTTAATGAGGTGTTACATGCTAGCACAAGTCACCCTGCAAGGAGGTTTGGTCCTTCTATCAAGTTAAGAGATTTTGTGTGCTAATGTTCATTGTTGGAAACTTTTGGTTATTTATTTTGCATTGTTTGTCATTTTCATTCCTTCATAATTATCTGTTTATTTCTGCATACAAGGTTATGTTATATTCTTATGTTGGCGTTAGGCTGTTAAGGGGGGAAGATGTGTCGTAGGCTGGCACGCGTGGAATGTTGTTCTAGCTTGGAGAACAACATTCCAGGCGAGTCAGTTTGCAGTTGATGTGCTGGGACACGGCTGCGTTGCTGCGGGGTCCAGAATACAAGCATTTACTTACATCTACGGTGTCCGGATTCGTCACAACCCCAATTCATTTGAGCGATTCACTGCTGAAGATCTATTGGCCGGGATTACAGTCTGAAGCATTACCATCAGCACCTGGGATGATTTCGCCACCTGCAGACCCTATGAAGTCACCTTCAACCCCTGAGCCACAGCCCCTCTCAACTGTTTCATTGGCAGCAGGCCATGGGGGGCCTCACAGTTTCGGCTCCCAACACTTCACTTCTAGATGAGTAAGTCGGCAGAGATGGAAGTTTCAAACGGTCTTGACGTACAGTTGGAAGGAGTGGATGGGAAGGTGGCAATAGATTTCCAGTACCAACAAACGTTTGAACATATGTGTGGACTGTCTCGGCACAGCGGAGGAGGTGCATGGAGCTAACACTGAATGGTTCATTGTGGAGTTGGTGCCTAAAGAAGTCATGCCTCGCCTAAGAGTAACGGCATTCCATGCCGCTATGACATCGGCATTCTCAGTAGAATTAACATTACGGCGGCCCGTCTTTGCTTCCAGATGATATTGGGAAGGGGAACTACTAATAGCCTTAGGGTCAGTCACAGGCCCCAAAGGTTCTTCATTGGACCTCAGTGGGTGATGTGTGTTCATTAAGTGTGAGCCTGACCAGGGGTGCTGAGCCATCCCCAATGTACCTTGGCCTGACCCCAGGGGCCATACAGACTGAGAGACCACCATCCAATAACCTGGCCTTCACATTCCCTGTGCCGGAATCGGAACCAGAAGCAACCCTTGAATTACTACCGACTGAGTTACGTGCCACTATAACAGAATTAAGCTGCACATCACTAGACTCTTAATTTTCTTTCAAGGTCCGAAAAATGTGTTTAGAGACTTGTCAGTTGTTAATGGGCATTACAATGTTTTTTATTTTCTTTAGGTTTTTGACCTCTTCTTTGTCCACCTGCAAAACCCACCTCTTAGGCATGTTATTGATCACCATTGTATTTTCCTCCCGGCCAGGTGCCCCTCGCCAATTTAGATCAACATAGGAATCATAATTCTCTTTGTTGTCATGCAGGCCCTCAGCCAAGATCACCACTGATGAGTCCAAAGTCTTTTGGCCCAGAGTAAGGCCAATACCCAAGTCTGGAGCTGTAACAGAAGTCCTATTTAGAGACTGTGATAGATTTTTACATGACACCAGTTTCGATGACAGAGGAAGTGCAATTTCCGCCCGATCGGAAGGGAAACCATCGGTGAGTTTCTCCTCAGAGGACCGGCTTGGGCCCATTTGATGTAACTTCGCTGATTTGACCACTTCCAGCAAGTCCACTGAATCAGCCCCAACTTGTTGAACAGATAGTTGTGCAAATCTCCTTTTGCAGTCATTAGCAGTCACATGTAATTGAACATGTTCAAATTTGAATAATAATGAGACCAAAAGAACAGAGTGGGTTTTTGACTCAGTTTTCAGTGACTCATGCAAGGAGACCAATATTGCCAAGCCTTGGTTGATTGTCCCCAATGCTTCAGGGACAGAAAACTCATCCGGTCCTCTAGTGTGCTTAAAGGTTGCTGATAGCCGTCCACTCAGGAGAAATATAGATGCCGAGGAGAAAGATGAAAACGAGGTCTCCAAGATCACTTGAGCCTCCCCATGTGCTTCGAAGTCAGCCATAGAGTCAGGGTTTAAGGTCGGAAGTAACTCCGACAAGCGTTTCGATGTTGATTTCCTTTTTCAGGGAAAAACGTGTTTATTTTACCTTGTTGCGCTGTTTTGTCCCCCACAGTCTTAGCTGAGCTATCGACTAGCAAGTGAAAGCTGCAGTCATTCATAGCTATGCCCATGAGCACACTCTCTGAAGGAGAGATGGGAGATTGTGGCAGGGGCAGTAATACGGCACGCAACATACTTGGGTGGTAATGCCGGCGGTACTACCACCGGCGGTATTAGCCCTACCGCCGAACTCCCCAGCGCTAATAGCGCCGGATCACAAGTTCGGCGGTAATGTTAATCCCCATTCCCCATTGAGCCCATTCGGGAATGCCCCATTCCCCATTGGGCCCAATGGGGAAATTTCGTGCTAATACCGCCGGCGGATTTCCTGCCGGTGGTATGAGCGCAAATTTTCCGGCGGATTTCCCCCCAGCTAAGAGCTGGGGTGAAATCCGCCGAAGTCCTGATTTGGCGGACCCTTAAATCCGGCAGTAATAGCGCTACCGCCGGATTTAAGGGTTACCGCCAAAGTCGTGATCAGGCCCATCTTCATCTGATATGGATTGAGGGGCCACATCCAGGTTAGTGTAAGTCATGGGGCCACTCCATAAAAACATGTAAGTCTTTTTTAACAATGCATTATGTTTAGTGAGGGCTCTGTGGCCCCTAGCACCAGGAACTCACTCTCAGAAGTTTCTATGGCGTGTATCAAACGTAATTAGCGCAGCTGTGCTACTTTACTAGAAACAGACGATATCACTAGTCCAGAGCCGCTCGCCAACTCCCAGCACTCCTGAACACGCCGGGAAACCAGAACACTTAGCAAAACACTTTGCGAACGCTTAGCATTCTCGCGAGGTTTAAGTAGGCTGCAGAACTTAAAGGTATAGCGTCCCGGAGCTTCAAAAGCAGAGGTTTCCAGCAGTCAAGTAATAAAACACAGTGGCCCTCATTACGACCCAGGCGGTAAGGGGTTTACGCCGGCGTAAACATCACCGACCCTTACCGCCTGAGTACGAGGTCCCTTAGCGCCATGGATTTTAACACCTGCTTGTTGTTAATTACGCCACCGTAATTTACGGTGGCGTAATTAACGCCTTCCCCACTCCCATTATGCCCTATGGGGCAAAAATGGGAATGGGGAAGGGTAAATGGGGATTGGGGACTTACCGCCCCGCCAAGGTCGGAATGGGGCGGTAAGTCCGCCAACCACCATGGCGGAGTTGGCAACTTAGCGCCATGGACCATGGTGCTAATAGCGCCATGGTCCTCCGCCAAGGTCGTAATAAGGGCCAGTGGCACCAGAACACTTAGCAAAACACTTGGCGCATTTGTTCAGAATTTAAACATGATATTCACAATACTTTCACCAAATATACAATTATATTACTTAGGGCTATTCATGTTATTTCAAAATAGGTAGCGTCAACACTCTATGTCAGTCAGTATGTACAGTTAAAAAGTACAGATGTATGGTGCTAGTCCAACCATTAGAGAAATGGTGTTAGTGAGAACTCCTGTGGGTGCCATGGAATCCAACCTGTGGATCCAGAACATGTCTCTCTTTGCCAAAAGTATGTTGGTGTTCCTGCCTCTGGGTGGGGACTGTACAATCTCCAGAACCACATATTTCAATTGTGCTATTGTGTGTCTGTTTTCTGTGAGATGTCTTAGCAACTGGAGATTTCTGGTTGTTGGCGCTATTTGATTTATGTTTTTTTAACCTCACCTTGATCGTTCTGCTTGTCTGTCCTACATAACATTTTCCACAGGGACAGATCAATCCATATATCAGCAATTTGTAGTCACGGGTAGCAAAATATCTTAGTTCAAATCTTTGTCCTGTACAGGGGTTTCTCACGTGGTCACCGCTTTGTATATTATTGCAGTGAAGACATGGGGCCTCATTACGAGGCGGGCGGTAAGGGTTAACGGGCACCGGTAAGGAGACCGGTTCCGGTAAACCCTTAGCGCCCTATTCCGAGGTCCCTTAGCGGGTCCAAGCAGGAACAGCTGGTCTGACCAGCCGTTCCCTGCGGGTCCCGTTAAGGGACCTTGGAGCTAATAATGTTATTAGCGCCTTCCCCATTCCCATTGAGCCCTATCGGGGCTCAAATGGGAATGGAGAATGGTAAAGTGAATGGAGACTTACCGGGTCCGCACAGGTCGGAATATCCCCGTAAATCCCCATTCTGCCAGACCGGACCCGGACCCAGGTTTGGAAGCAGCCATGGCGCTAATAGCGTGATGGCTACCTCCAAACTCGTAATGACCCCCATGGAAACGTTCCACGTCTGGGTTTTGACATGAAGGTTTGTTTTTGTGAGTCAAATCTTTCTACCTTAACGAGGTTATCCCTAAGGAGTATTTAATGGACAGGCACAGCATCAGGTTTTGTTTTCTTGAAACAGTTATTTTCCCATTTTATAGTTATTCAGAGTTATTACCCTTGCAGCCTCGAATGCATACAGAGGCTGCAGGGCTGGGAATAAACAGAAGTCTTACTTTCTCTTCCTTACTGGAAGCAATATGCCGCACTGCAGAAAAATTGCAATATGCTGCATTGCAGACCACTTAAGCGTGCCACTTAACCGCGCAGCACTTGGCTTTTTGTAAAGCACCAAGTGTGCTATATACAACACACCACCTCCCAAAGGAAATAGACACGAGATTTAATGTAGTTCCAGTGATCGAACACTGCAGACCACCTAAACGTGCTACTTCACCACCACAGTAATCCTTACTGTGCGTGCTCGGTACTGTCCTGAAGTCTCCTCATGTGACTCATTGATACCAGGGTTGGACTGGGACAAGAAATAGGCCCGGTCACCCAATAAAAAGTGGCCCACCCCTCGCCTCAAAAAAGTGGCCCACCCCTTGCCTCACGATCCTTGAGCTCTGATGACATCACTGGAAGTGATGTCATTTGACCTCACCCCAAAGTGTCAAACCGGGAAGCGATGAAATACGACCTTTCACCCCTTGACAAAACAGGAAGTGGCATCAAATAGCATTGTTCCCAAGTACATTAAATTACTGTGAATCCAAGCAGACGCTCAAGGCCAAAAGATAATATGTTATTGTATAGCACTTACACTTGTGCTCTTTTTTATAGAACAAACAAGCATACAATATCACCCGACCTGTGTTGGTACTCATTTATCGACCTAAAAAGGATGAAGGGCTTATTGGAGAAAAAAAAGAAAATGAAAAAAAAAACTTTTTTTTCCCCGTTTTTTTTCCAAACCAGCCCAGTCCTGGCCAGAAGCTGGCCCCCACTCCCCAGGGACGATTTCGGCCCAGCCACGGGCCGAAAGGCTGAGGGGCCAATCCGACCCTGATTGATACCCCCACCTACCAGTATGGGGGTGATAGTTAACCCAAGAGGCAGATTAGGTCAGCCATGATGCAGAAGGGAAGAGCCAGGTCTTGGGTGCCCGTAGAAGGCGAGATGATCCTCTATGCGTCGGATACTAAATGGGCGAGAAACCCATATTGTAGGTGCTTGGATGGAAAAGGGCGATCCACCTATTCTAGTCGGTTTGGTGGGAGTGATGACAAGGAGGAGACTGGTGCCTGAGCTCAGGTTTCTGTTGGGTCTGTGGGGGGTGAGCTTGAGTTGTGGATATTCAGGACCTGTGTTGTGCAGAGCACGGTGAGTGATGCATATAGCCTTGAAGGTGGACCATCGCCCGACTGAAAGCCAGTGACTGACATGGAGGGCGTGTGTGGGGAATAAAGCAATGAAAATTACGAGGAGGTAATCGGCAAACTGCTTGCACATATTGTACCTTTTACGGTATCCCTACAAAATATTCCCACCAAAAATATTGCAATACATATGGCCATTTGTCTCGCCATAGGGGAAATTTTTGGGGAGGATATTTTGTGGGAGCGGGGTTGCGAGGGGTGTCCCCCGCACATTTTAAAATAATGTAGGGGTTGTGGGGGTGTCCCCCGCTGGATCTATGGGTCAATATCGCCGCAAAAATATGGGACCCCTTTTACACACTGATTTACTTCTTTATACAACATTCAACCATACATACAACCAATCATAAACATATTTCAAAATCATACACATAAACCCACGGCTACACCAAATGAATTCCAATCACGTTGTTTAGCCACCAGTACACCCCTCTATACACAGCACATCACATTCTCTAAAATCATGGCAGGGCTCTTGGCTTTTGCTTATTTTATGTGTAGGTTTTGCTAAAAAAAAACCTGAAGATTTGAGCTGCTTTAAAATGTAAAAAAAATATCCCTCGGTGGAGTTCTGAACGTTTCTACAGCCTGATTTCAGATGGTCAGAGGTCGCATAACAGCTGTTAATTAGACACAGTCCTGCTGATGTCACGTATTCTTCATTGTCATGAACATGCATGGCGACGAACTGGTTAACGAATGTCCATGAAGTCACGTGGCCCTGCTGAAAGTTGCAGACAGAGCCCCGCTGTTTATGAATCAGGAAACTACTTTTAGCTGAGGGGAAGAGAACGCTCCCGCTTTACACCTGGTAAAGCCGGGGGGTGCCGGGAGGCAGAAAAAAGGCGCATTGCATTCAAGCATCTCCCAGCCATGTCCCTGCTGCTGGAGCTCCCCCTCCTCTTGCTCACAGTGCTCTGCGCATACCTGGAGTCCTTTGTAAAGCTTTTTATTCCCCTGAAAAGGAAGTCTGTGAGCGGCGAAATCGTCCTCATCACCGGGGCCGGTCAGGGGATGGGCCGGCTCACGGCCTTCGAGTTCGCCAAGCGCGGGAGCGTCCTGGTCCTGTGGGACATCAACAAGGTGAGCACCTCCGCTGCCAGGCAACGAGACTTCCAGGACTGGTTACAAATGCATCCTCGTCATCCTGTCATCATGGACGTAATTTAAGGTGTGGTGGGGATGGGGCAAGGGTGTTTGTCCCCCAAACTTTCGTGGCACACGATTTTGTCCCCATTCATTTGGCAGGGGAACCTTTCTTTTAGATGTCATGTCCCCCCTAACATTTTCAGCAAATGTACTCCACTGCACCCTGTCACAGATTTCTCCCGCTTCTAAGCACTGTAAACATGTCTGCTGTTACCCAGTGTAATGGTGCTTCATGCCTGGACCTCTGAAGGACTGAGGGTAGAGAGTGGGCCGCCTGGCAGAGATCGAGAGCTGCAAATCTCATGCTGCTCCCGTCTGGCTTTCATTATTCTTGTGCTATATGAGCCTAGATATAGCTCTGATGTATACATAGTGGACAAACAAAACTAAAAAAGTACAGAATCCAGGAAGAACAAAAAGAGGACTATAGCGATATCCCACACCCTGACTTGATAACTGTATATACGTGGGTATCTATATCATTCACAAACTCGTCACTTTTCTTCACAAAACACGATTGTACTGAATAACTCGTGTGTGATATGCAGTGAGCTGCTTAAGGGATCCCCCTTCAGGCTGCAATCATGAGACGCAGACATGAGCTAATTCATTGAACTATTTGCGTGTAAAACAGGGATTTGCGTGCCAACCTTCCCGCAAATCCCCATTCGTCAAACGGGGGTTTGCCGCAGAATGGCGCGCAAATCCCAGTTTTTCACGGAGATAATTCCACGAATCAATGCATATACGTGCAAGCTGACATGAAGAAATCGCTGACGCCTGAGCTGGACTGTGGACCTTGTGGCATGGGTCACGCCTGTGTTGTTGCAGAGGCGGTGGCACGCTCGGTGGACCAGGGGTCAACGTCCTTTCTGTGGTGAGATTGCTGCAGTGAAAGGTAAACATTGCACAATAAGTCCAAGAGCGGTTGCCCCGATTCGGCCAAGGACTGCTTGATTATCTACCCATCTAGTAAGTAGACCTTTGACCAACTGGCAGGGGTCAAGTCCTAAAAATGAAAGTGAGGGAGGTGGGGGGGGGGGACTCATCAAGAAACGCAATGGGGTGTGAAGTTGCCAGAAATCCGCATATCAAGGTGAAATGTGCACATTTCATTAAATTGGATTTGCATAACCACCCAACTTCAACAGGAGGAATGGCATTTGCCTTTCATAAAATCAAGGCACACACAAAACCAAGAGAGGACAGTTTTCTTCTAATAGTGTTTTTGAAAACGTGAAAAGGTGTGCATGGTTTAAACTCCAAGGACTAATACAAATGTTTCCCTGAGACTTGCGGTACGAGATGGGATACTTCACCTTTAGTTCGTTATAGTTTTAGAACAGGTTATATAGTGCAGTGGTGAAGTGTCAGGCCTACAGACTTGACGGCTGGTTTGATTCCCGACGTCGGCTTTGATTCATAAATTCAAAGATGATATCCAATGTTTCTCTTTTAGCTGGGGGGTGGGGGGACAGGGGAACTCTGTTCCCGTGTACCTTTGACTTGAGCCCTGCCAATTGAGGAGATTGTGAAGGGAGTGCAAACTGCACAGAGTCACCTTGTCATGACTTGCAACCATCAGTGTTTATTACATGTTCAAATGAGCAGAGAGAGAAGCACTTAACGCCCAGTACTATGTTCCTTACCACGTGATATCCAGATGTTTTCACTGATAGTTGTTGAACTCTTGGAATCTCATTACAATTTTGGCGGCAGCGGTAAAAAAAAAGTATATTTTAAAAATTTTTTAAAATAAGTACCACAGAACTGAAAGGTGTCTTAACACGTCCATTTACGCTCTGAGACATTATTTTCGTTTTGGAGGGTGGTGTCGGAACGGGGATTACATTTCCGTCTCCCTATTCCCCTCTGCCCATTTGGTTTTGTCAGCATGACATTTTCATAAAGGCATAAAACCAATGGATTACACTACGGCATGCACCTGCTTTTTACAACAACAAAGAGGAGGCGGATTCCATGGAAATCCATCGTCAACATTGCCTGCCATGCGTAAATGGCGTCAACATTGCCAGCCATGCGTAAAGGGCTGCAGCATTTATTCATTTTGCATTGTATAGTGCAAACGAGAGATGTCAAGGCCCTTTCGTTACCGTTTGGCCTCTCCGTTTGCCCTCCGCAGTGCAAATGATGAAAATGGCCTGGGGGGACCTGTTTGCACATTTTGTGCCAACGCAAGAGGTCCCCTCCAAGCAATTAACAATTTGTGTTTTAAATGAGCTCTGACTAGTTTTGCCGCGGTGGCTAATTATGGATTTTCACTACTGAAAACCGGACAAACCACATGCTTTCGTGTGGAGCTAATTATCTTCACACAAATGCGGTAGCAGATGCCATATTACCCGGAGGAATTATTACCAAGTCCTTTAGTCCCTCTCTCCTCCTCAAGTACTTTTCTGATATGCTGCTTTGGAGTGCCGGGCCTTCTGGGTGCCAGGTCACAGTGCTGGCAGGTATCCTGTCATTGCATCAACAACCAAAGCATCGACAGCCATACCATCTAAAAAAAAGCATTAAAAAAAATAACATTTAATGCATTTTGTTTAGATGGTAAAGGGTTTAGTTTAATAAAAATGGATTGTAAAGGTTAAAAAAGGGGGGTTAGGGAGAGACCCCCATTAAAAAAAAAAAAGACAAAAATGGCATTAGATGCTTTTTAAATTTTTTTTTATGTGGTATGGCGTTAGATGCTTTGGCTGTCGATGGAATGACTATAAACCATGCTGGCACTAGAAACCGCACTAGAACGGGGAGAGATGTGACGAGAAGCTGCTATGCACTCCAGGGCCGCAGGGATCTGTGTCCCTGTGCCGCAGCCCACCACTGCTCTCTGAAGCATGGGGGCAAAGGGGTGCTGCTTGGCTCCGCCAGTGTGCTTCTCATTCCCATCAGAGTTTTTGTAAATCTGGAGAGTGGGCCTTCCTGAAGCTGTGCATGCAGAAGTTGGCTTTTCCTGTTGCTGCGGATGTGGCGGTTGGTAAGGGGCACCACTCAATTCCCTGAGCGTATTATCCTCAATTTGCACATTCATTGAGTAATATTCATTGATAAATATTTCCATAAAGGGTATTTTCACAAAGTGCATTGATAGGAGGCTATAAGTGAATGGTTAGCAACAACAGGTAAGAGAGAGAGTTGGGATGATGGATTGAGGTGGATGAGTTAAGTGTTATGGATTGAAGGTGAAGGATTGTATGTGGATAGGGTAGGCAGGGTTGAAGTGAAGGATTGAAGGATAGTGGTTTAGGGGTGAGGTTGAAGAGTCTTAAGGTAAAGTGTTAGGGCTAACAGGATTCAGAATAAAAGGTTAGGAGGGAGGGGAAAGGGTATTGTGTGGAAGGTTGGAGGTGAAGGGTTTAAGGTGGAGGGTAAGGGATGAAGTGAAGGGTAGTGTGTGATGGGCTAGGTGAAAAGGGCTAGGTGAAAATGGGCCTGAGGTGAAGGGATATGAGTGAAAGTGCAGGTGTGAAGGGTTGGAATTTAAGAGTTTAAATGGGCTAGGCAAGGTGCAAAATGTGCCCCCGCCTCTAGCCATTGGCTAGTCATAGTTGACTCTTGGCAAGTAGGAAAATTTGTTCTGTCTGCATGCATGCATACAGTCTCGGTGGTGAGTTATTTTTACAGATGGCTAGTACCTTTCAACTTCAATTTGTGGGGTATAGTAATTGTAATTGGTTATTTATAATGCGCTTAATACCCAGAGGTTTCTAAGTGCAGATCCGGGGATTGAAGCTGTGTTGTTCTGTATCTTGTCTTGCTTCCAAGATGAGCGTGTTGCCCCTGAGCTATCCCCCCGAGGGGTTAACTGGGGTAAATTGTCTTCATGCACAAAACACACACTTTGAATGTTACAATTACATCACACATGAGACCTTTTTATCTTTGATATATTTGCATCTTGCCAATGCCATCAATGTTCATTTTTCCATCATGACATGTTCACATTACTCTGGCAATAGACTTTTTGACTCCATGTGTTCATTATTTTAAGCTGCACAATGCACTCATTTCCCTGATAGCAGTTTCCGTGTTTGCAAATGATCACTTTAGGCATCAGTCACCTTTAATGAAAAGTAGGCATCTGGTTTGTGAGTTTTTTGACAATCGCATGCAAGGCCCACTTATTACAAGTATTTCTCTTTCGTTGAGAACAGCATTCTGATATGTGGCAGGTGTGAGTAAAATACGGCCTTTTTGTCTGTCAGCTCACAGTGAGTGTTCCAGTTCTGTCAGCCAAATGCAGTTTCCTTTGTATTGTGCAGATAATACCCCATATGATGTTACTTCTGCTGGCCATGCAGAGGCTGGAGATATCTGCCACTATCCATGGACACATCAGACAGATCGTTCACGCATATATGTTGGGGCTGGGAAATGGTTAATGTGGAGAACCCATCATCACCTCGGTAAAGGTGTTTGCAGATCTTATGGAGTTTGGAAGCCAATGTGCTCCAAACCGCACAATAATGCAAATACCTAGGGCCTCATTAAGAGACTGGAGGGAGTCAAACAAGTGACATTTGGAAACACAGCCTCTTTTACTGCTATGCCAGATTTAGGGTTGGGGACTCAAACCTAGTAACAATGGTCTGTTTGCGAGTGGTGGTAAAGCAGGCGGTGGCAGTCATGATTGGTGGTATTATTGTATGTGGTGATGCCACCTAACTCTAGTGTAGTCCAAGGGAACTCCTAAAATGGGGAGTTACCCAAACTCTAAATCAGACTCTAATCAGCATTTACCACCTCCAGCAACGGTAAACAAGTTTCAGTCTAACATTTTTAAAGCTTTTTCGAGTTGTCCCAAAACACCTCCTCAAGGGAACTCTTTGCGCTCGCTTTAATCAAACTTTTCGATTCGTTGATAGTTGTTCATCCAGTGTGCTGCAGTAAGGCGCATGCTGCCTGGAAGTTCATTGTTTTGTTTAGTGCCATTGAGACTGTGGGTGGAAGCCGATTTGTCTCGGTTGGGAGTATAGAGCAAGCAATCCTCTATCCCAGGGAGGAGGGGACTGCTCAAAGTTGGCACCTGTTAAGAGGACGCGTTGGTTCTGGGCGCTTTAGCTGTACCTCGGTGAGCGCTGCACGATTGCTCCTTGTCTCGGTTAGTGATGCTTGTGCTCTTCTTCTACCGCTTTACTGTCTGTGCTTGCAGCGTCCATCTACACGCAGCTCTGATCTTTCTCGCAGCAAATTTTGAGTCCGTGCGCAGAGATCTAGAGAACCGGGCTGCTCCCGGAACAGCGGCACTGTAGACCAAGCACCGTCAGTCAGGGAGGCAAACCGCAGCGCTTGCACTTTACCCTCAGTTCTTATACACTGCAAACAAATCTTAGATGATGGCTAATAACCCCAGTCAACCCCCACTCATTTACGCACTTTAAACTGAACTCTGCACATCAGTGCAGTCACACTCAGGAAAGAGTGAAATCCCGGGTGCCTGCTAGCTCGAATCTCTTCATTAGTATTGCACCTTATTCCCACATCAAATGAATGTACGCAATTAACTGAATTATATCCGGAAGGGAGTTTAGTAGTTCCAACAGAGGCGCACAGGATCAGATAAACATTGAGCAAACTACCGGTTCCGCCTCCCAATTGCTAATCATGGAACTTCACCACTTTCAGCTGGTGACCGATAGGGAAAGGTCATTTTGGAGAGAAAGGTAAACATAAGTTGGTGCAAATATAACCGTGTGCTGGGTTGACTGGAGGGCAGGCATGGGTGAGCTACCATGGGTAGGATCAGGCAGGGAGGGGTACGCTCGGGTGGGTGCGTGAGCTTTGGAAACAGGGAAGGGTTAATTTGGCAAAGATGGGTGAATGGAAGCGGGCAGAGCTTAGCTATTGTCAAGAAGTTCTCTATATGCTCAGATCCCAGTCCTGCATTGCTTTCGCAGTTCCAGTGCATGGGAATATACGTTACTGGCTAATGAAGTGCTGCCTGCATGTCCACTAGGTCGTGTGCAGAGGTGGAGTGCAGGGGCATAGGCCGCCGGGGCTAAGGGCGGCTACGCGGCAGGTGATGATGCTTTGCTATGGGGTGATGCCAGCGGCTGCAGTGATGAGGTGCAGAGACAGGGTTTGGTAATAATCCAGGGATTTGATAATCCATGGCAGCGACTCCCAATATTGATGACTGCATGAATTTTGCAAATTAAAATGGTGTTCTTGATGAAGATGCTATATATGTTCATGAATGTCCCCAACATTCCCCACAATGTCCTTTGCTCAGCAATTTCCACTTCTTCCTCTCCCCTCCCTGCACTTTCCCCCTTCCCTCTTCCCTGCACTTGCGCATTCTCAATGTCACTGGGCCTAGTAAGATTGTTGTTTTTGTTCTCCCTTGTTCCCCTCCCTTGCTTCATCGCGCTCTGAAACACTTGTGCATGAGCGCGATATGAATCAAATATCAATATCAAGATCAACATAGTTACGGGTATACTACAGAACTGGTATAGAGACCTTATATGTTCTAATGAACAAGAAGATTCTTACAGGGAACTAGTGGTGATTGGTCCGGAGACTACTGGTCAGTGTTTACCGCGTATTTGTACAAAGAATCTACTCCCTGAAGGTGTTGTTGCACACTATATTTTAAGATACTGGTAACTAAGACTACATCACTGTGATATATGTCTGATTGGCAAGGGAGCACGCTAACCTTTCTGCCCCTGTGTTCTGGAAAACGCATGCAAACGAGATGATCATGAGGAACTTGGGGATAATGATAACTGATAGCAAAACAAGAGGTGGTGGCTGGAAGATTATGAATTAATCTGAACCTCTGCCACTTCTCTGGGCAAACCCCAAGAACATCGTTCTTTGACTGCCAAGCCATTACAGAAAGGGGAACGACCATATGCAAATAAGCCTCGGCCCCACCCCAAAAGGGGCCATCCAGTCCAGACTGCTTGGTCGCATCCCTTCTGCACGAGACCACAAGCATTATAGCCAAGCCTTGTTAAACTATTTGTGAACTCCACTGGGAGAGGGAACTGTTTCAAACATGGTTCTGATACAGAGGTTTTTTTCCAATGCTAAGAAAGAACCAAGCCGTGATTTTTGGTCCCCAATCTCTGTTAAACAGCAGCGTCACTTTGATATGGGCCCTCATTACAACTCAGGCGTTAAGGGGTTAACGGCGCCGTAAAAGGTGGCGGCGCCGTTAAACCCTTAACGCCTGATTACGAGGTCCCTTTGCGGGTTTGGCGATTTTAACGCCTGCTTTTTGCAGGCGTTAAAAACCAACCTGCAAAGGGACCTTGGTGCTAAGTACGGTGCCGCAATTTGCGGCACCGGACTTAGCGCCTTCCCCATTTCTATTGAGCCCTATGGGGCAAAAATGGGAATGGTGAAGGGCCATGGCGGCATGGGGAATTACCGCCCCGCCAACCTTGGAATGGGGCGGTAATTCCCCATTCCGCCATGGCGGAGTCGGTAAGTTACCGGCATGGACCATGGTGCTATTAGCACCATGGTCCAACGCCAGGGTCGTAATGAGGGCCATGGTATGGCATTTATAGCGCGCCTATACACAAGTGTTTCAAGGCGCGACAAGACAAGGGAGGGGGAAACAGATTAGACAGGTGTCATTCAGATCGCGCAAGTGCATTGGAAGGGGGAAGGGGGAAAGTGCGGGGGGAGGGAGAGGGGACAGTGCAGTACATGGGATAATAGAAAAAATAACAATAAATAAAGGTAAGGCCAGCAGGTGGCAAGTGCAAGGGTAAGTGCAGACATCAGCTATTAAGTGCTGGTAGTGGGGCTGTAGGGATACAGACAAAAAGTCCTCAAGTCCGGGGGTTGCCAGGAAGGCAGTGCAGGTGTGCTACTGGTGGGGGAGGGGACCTGGGCCCGAGATCAGAGGGTGGCCAGGTAACCAGTGTAGTTTCAGAGAAGAGGAGAAAAAGCAGAAGCAAAGAGAAAGGTTTGAGGTGCTTCCGGAACCGGAGATGATTCTCCTCAATTTTCAGGGAAGCTGTTCCAGAGGGAGGCCCCAGCTGAAGAAAGAGATCTACCACCAACTCGTTGCTTGGAGAAGCGACTGACCCTGAGGGAGTTGGAGGCGGGTGAGCGAAGAGCTCAAGAAGGAAGATATTTAGGAAGAGAGAGTTGAAGGTATTGAGGCCCCAAGCCTCAGAATGCCTTCTGGACAAAGCACAGGGTTTAGAACTTATTCCTCGAAGCCACTGGGAGCCAGTGCAGAGATTTCAGTCCTGGAGAGATACGATCCATGGGCCTGAGGCCAAGGACAAGTCTTGCAGTCCTGTTCTGGATGAGTTGCAGAGGACAGAAAGTAGAATCAGGCAGATTTAGAAAGAGGCTGTTGCAATAGTCAAGCACAGAGAGAACCAGAGTTCTGGAGACAGTGATCTTCTGGGGAAAGGAGAGAAAAGGAAGAATACCTCTGAGGAGGTGCAGCTGGTAGTGTGACTTCTTAGAGACGTCGGAGATGTGAGGAGAGAAGGAGAGTGTGGAGTCGAAGATGTCCCTGAGGTTTTTAGCCTCACAGGTAGAAGCAGGAAGAGGTCCAAGAGTGGCCGGCCAGAGAATGACAGGAAAGGAGGGTGTGGGTGTGCTGATGAGGAGAATCTCAGTCTTACTGGCATTAAGGCAGAGATCATGGGCAGCACACCACTCCTGGATGGCGGACAGACAGTCGGTAATGAGAGAGGGAGAAGAGGTGGCTGAGGGTAGCCTGAAAATGAGCTGAGTGTCATCCGCATAGCACTGGAAGTTGGGGTAGAGAGCGGCAATGCAGTGGGCAAGAAGTGCCAGGTATTGGTTGAACAGCCAGGGAGAGAAGTTTGACTGTTTTGATACAAAATGGGCTGTTCTGTTAACTGACTACTCGCCATTTTAATCCCTATGGATATTCTCACCCAGTTCCTACTCTGCTGCACCCAAAACACTTTTCCCAGAGATCTCTTTGAGCTGGCTTTAATCAAGCCTTACCAATTAACTTTGTGCTCAGAGCGCCTGCCACTGTTTTTTCAAAGCAGTCTTTGAGAGTTCATGACTTAATTGGAGCTATAAACAGGCTGCTAATGTAATAAAAATGACTTAAGCACGTCTGAATATATAAGCACGATGCATGTCCTTTACTGAAGCCCTGTTAACAACAAGCTTTAGCAAATACAACAGTTTTGCCTTGCATGTAAATATTAGGCATTTGCCAGGCACTGCTATTAGATGCCCAGGTACTCACACCATTTTGCACCTGCTACAGTCAACGGCCAGATGATACCTCAGCGGCAGTGCCTCGCAAGTGCCTTTCCCGTGCCCACACAAAAACCCAAACTGTTGTCATTGCCAATGCTTGCTTTCCATTTTTATTTCAGTGCGTGACAGGGAGACCGAGAGTATGGACCTTGGACAGACAACAAATCAACTTTTGCCCTGCCATGAAAGACCGAATGAGTTGGTGAATACTAGAACTATAAGCCTTAAAAAGGCACCCAAAGGCAGAACATGTGTGTAGGATGTTCTGATACATGGACCATTGCTTGTTTAAGTAGGAATGTAGTAAATGATGGCCAAATGTGAGATGTTTTGATATTTGATTATGTACATTCAAACAACATTGCTTTGATTTAAGGGTGCAGTGGCTGTATCCCTTTAACCTGGGCACTATCTCTAATTTGTAAACACTACAATTGAGATGTAGAAAATCCAAACGCAGCTTGTTGAGGATATGCATAGCTTCACTACGTCCCAAAATCAGGTACAGTAAACTACTGTAGAGAGGAGTAAGTAGCAGGTACAGCTTCCAAGTACCCAGCCTTACCTCCCCCATGAAGATCATGCTGCGGGGTTGTCTGAATTATGCCAACGTCTTGTCTATCCTTTGAAATGGCTTCAAAATGCAGCCATACGGCTCATTTTTAAACTATCTGTCACCGTATACCTTCAAGGTGCTCTCTTTAATCTTTAAGTGTGCCTGGGTCATGGAGTGCAATTTCGGAAGCAAAATGAACACTTTGTTTAACTGAAATGAATTCTTCTGGTTATCTCCAGTGTAAACAAACAAGTAAACAAAGCAGGCCGCACCGCTCCAAGCAGGCCCCATGTGTAAAGACATCTGAAAAATGAAGAGCACATTCAACACGGTGTTCAAAGCAGCACCTTCTTGTGAATACCATATTTTTCAACGCCTAACTTTATGTTGCATGGCATTGAAATAGCTTGTGCGTGCCATGCATGTACTGTTCTCATGTGACTGTTAGGATATTTATGACATTACGTTGTACTGACTAACTAGAGGATGGGTCCTGCTTATCCTAGAATACACATTACACATGTTACGGTATGTTATGTATGTCTGATGCATTGACACCGGGCAGTCAAGGTCATCTCTCTTGAAGTAGAGCAATGTGCCATCCAGGCGATCCAGAAAAGGGACGGGGGTAATTTAGATGGCCGATGACTTAAGCGGTCTCAATAATGTCTACTGCCTTCTTCTTAGAGGCTTGATCATGAGATTCAGCAAAGGAGTCTGGGATGCCCTGGATTTCCTGCTGAGTCAGCAGTTCGGAATCTGCATTACATCTTTTCTCTTACTTAAAGAAATCTGCCACGCCTTCAATGCCCCCCCCCCCAACCGCCCGTCGAGCATGTGAAATGGGATCATTTTGGTGCAACCTTACCTGGGTAGAAATAAATGTCAATCTTAGAATCTTAGATTTAACATCTTATTAAATTGACCTGAATTCTACATTTCTCTGAAAAGTAAACTCTCAAAAAGGTTGAACAAATATAAAATACAACACTGAAAGAAGAAACTCAAGAAACAAAGAAAATGTGAATGTGGTGTCCAAACACCCGATAACACAGACACACACATTGACCATGCCAGTGGTTTGTATAAATGTATTTGATTAAAAAACATTTTAAAAATGCAACAGTGGCCTGCCTTGCATTCAAATACAAATAAATAAACAACTTAACTCTGGCCTTTGACAAACATACCATCATCACCCTGAATTTATTTTCAATGCAGATCCAACTAGGGCATCACAGAATAAATTAAGAATCTCCTGTTACATGTACGATTTGCATATACTTTGCCTATGCACCCAACTTGCCACTGATATCAGTTGACCTAGGCAAACCCTTTTACATGTTGAACTTTAGACAGCGACCAGAATGTTATTTGTTGCTTTACACGTCTCATACTTCTGCAGGCAAGAAGAAAGTGGA
This sequence comes from Ambystoma mexicanum, assembly GCF_040938575.1. Classification (NCBI taxonomy): domain Eukaryota; kingdom Metazoa; phylum Chordata; class Amphibia; order Caudata; family Ambystomatidae; genus Ambystoma; species Ambystoma mexicanum. Next base: position 83,492,176 of record NC_090937.1, read on the forward strand.
GGACTACCTTTGGCCGTCTAATGTCAGATTACAGGTCGGGCCTCCCAAAATGAAAATTCCCAAGCCGAAACAGGTGGCAAATCAAGATCAGGTGAATTGCACCATCCAGGGACACATTGGGCCTCATTACGAGTGCGGCGGTAAGGGGTTAACGGCACCGGTAAGGATTCTGGTGCGGTTAACCCCTTACCGCCGCATTCCGAGGTCCCTTAGTCGGTCCCACTAAGGCCGGCTGGTTTTACCAGCTGCCCTTAGCGGGAGCCGCTAAGGCACCAGGGAGCTAATGACGGGCCCGCTATTTGCGGGCCCGTCATTAGCTCCTTCCCCATTCCCATTGAGCCCTAAGGGGGCTCGAATGGGAATGGGGAATGGTTTCAGAATGCAGACTTACCAGGGTCCTCCAAGGTTGGAATGACCCGGCAAGTCCCCATACCGAGACCCCGGACCCGGTATGCAGTATGGGGGTAGCCATGGCGCTAATAGCACCATGGCTACCTCCATAATTTAGAAAGGTACATACAAACATTGTAGTGATGTTCCGAGGAGAACCACTGAGCCGGCCTGAAAAGAAATCCCTGACTGATGTGATTTTATATTTGCTTTTATTTCTCTTATTTTTTTAAAACCATTGAATTGTTTTGTAACTTTCCTCAATGTTTTTTGACCATGTCATAAAAAATGTAAACTTTATCTGTCAAAGTTGCCCTAATCTGACATCGTCTAATCATATGGCCTTATGCTCTCTTGTTCAGCTGAGCCTGTGCTCACTTATTGGTGGTAGCCGGGGCAGAGGGCGTTCTGGAACAGTTCCAGGCTTTCCTTCTTTTCTTCTTGAAAACTTGTGGGAAGTTTAAAATAACTTTTGCAATTGGTTGTACATTTAGTTTGGGCTGCAATTGTTTTTGGCCGGGGCTACCATTATGACAAGGCTTTAACTTCACAGTGAATGACAAGTACTCACATTCTCATTATATGTCATATGAGGTGGAGAACAGACTTTCCTATTTAGGGCCACCGATATAGCATAATAATGGCCCGATCTTTCGCAACGACATCATCCACGCAGAGACAGAGGTTTTTCAAACACGTTATTATGCCTCCCCAGAGCTTCAAAATCCGATACAAAATATCTGAGGAGGCTACACGGGTGACCACTGATAGCGTCAAAAGGTCTGAGCTTAAAGTACCTCTTTTATGTGTTCAACTATGTTATTGAAATTGAATTCATGTGAACATCGAAACCAGAAGGAGGCAATCAGTAGTTTATTACATGACATGCCCAACAATTTCAAGGACACATTGTCCCAAATATGAATTTTGTAAAGAGGGAAAAGGGGGTGAGGTGCACAGAAACGAGAATTTTCCTTTTATGCAGGCACCGTGCCCAGGTACTGTTGATGAGTATCCCGGGTGCAGTCAATTTGCCAGGGCTTTAGTACATAAACCATAAGTAACCCAGTTGCACAGCTAGGCCATGTTAGTGTTAGAACATCGGAAAGAGACAGGAGTTGGGCGTTTGGTGAGCAGCGGCAGAGCATATATAATGGATTGTTGAGAGACCGCCATTTGCGGAGGCATTGAACAGCTCGCTGATTCTGAATATTTATGGATTGTTGAGAGACCGCCATTTGTGGAGGCATTGAACAGCTTGATGATTCTGAATATTTATGGATTGTTGAGAGACCGCCATTTGTGGAGGCATTGAACAGCTTGATGATTCTGAATATTTATGGATTGTTGAGAGACCGCCATTTGTGGAGGCATTGAACAGCTTGATGATTCTGAATATTTATGGATTGTTGAGAGACCGCCATTTGTGGAGGCATTGAACAGCTTGATGATTCTGAATATTTATGGATTGTTGAGAGACCGCCATTTGTGGAGGCATTGAACAGCTCGATGATTCTGAATATTTATGGATTGTTGAGAGACCGCCATTTGTGGAGGCATTGAACAGCTCGATGATTCTGAATATTTGTCCTCAACTCTTGACTTTCAAGGGATGAAAGCAGATTTTCATATGTAAATAGGCCCTGCAGGAGTTGAGACTCCAGGTTGCAGGAGAGAGATAGGAGTTGGATCCCGCTTCGGCATTACCCACCGCACAGCCCAGCACAGTAGAAATTGAGTGTGAATATGATTTGTCTTAAGCAACTAAGAAAATGCATCCGTGTAACTGTCTTCCCTTTATGTGTCTTTTTAGCAAGCCGTTGAGGAGACAGCAAAACTGTGCAAACAGCTGGGGGCCGCTGCTCATGCATTTGTGGTGGACTGCAGTAAGCGTGAGGAAATTTACCAGGCAGCAGACAAGGTAAAAACCCAAAGCAACAGAAACATTGCTCACTTTCTTAGGACAATCTGTAGTGTCATTGGTTCTCAATTACACAAACTTTCTTCTGGGACAGGTCAGAAAAGAAACAAAAGCAAGGGTGGCACATAGCAAGCACAACATCCTTTACTGTCGGAGGTCAAGGATGATAGAATGCAATAAATAGTTCCGCGATATGTTTATTCGGCAATGGGCAGAAGCGTATTGTGCGGATTGCTTTGATTTTTCTTTTTTATTCTATGTTTGACACGTTGCATGAGTCGTCTTAGCATTGCCAGGATAGTGACCTAGAATGGTGGCAGGTGTGTAATTTGGTAACCGCTTGTGTCATTCCTATGCAGAATTCCTCTAATACTGACATAGTTGCGGCTAGCCTCTATTCTGTTGCCACATTGGACGGTACGTTGACCAACCTGTCAATTACTTTGAAATCCAATTGCATGCACCAGGTTTTGAGGTAGTTTCACACTTTAGACAGTTTCCATGAATTACACGTTACATAGCTAAAATAGGTAGTAGTTGTCTTTCAGGTCACATGCATGCACACCTTTCCTCATCTCCTCACTATCAAAACTGCAACGCCATCATCATGAGTCTGGCAGTAAAAGCTGTACCGGCTCTTTTTGCCACCAACCAGAGTAGGAAGCTGGAGAGATTTATCACATGTGGTAATCCCATTTAATTCAGCCCATTTTATTCAACCCCTGTAAATACAGACTGATTAATGGCGTTGAATAAATTCAAAACACTCTGGCAATTTTCGCTTTCAGTTGAAATATGTAGGAAACAATTGAATATCCCTCAAACTTTTAAAAACGTTCTTTCACTATTGGGATTCTTATGTATAAGGGCAATACAATATGCTATGGGGCCGCTGAAGGGGGTGAACAAGGCACCTTTCTTCTTACCCACTTTTCAATGTCATACTGGCATGGGTTATTTGGGGCTCAACATTTCAAAATTAAGATTGCATAACCGGGCCCTAATGGTATCTCCTAGTTATCCAGCATTCCCCAGTTACCAGGAGCTACCGCTCTGGAACAAGGAGCTAGTACATAGGGTTCTGTAAATCTAACGTCCACATAAGATGCATAACACATAATTCTTTCTATTATGTAATCTGTAGGATGAGTGGACCGCAACCTGTAGGAGATCTGAACATAGGAGTACAACACCTTACTGCACACGGCAAATTATGAAAACCCAGGGGGATGATGGATGGACCCTCATGAGGGCCTAGATTTGGTCAGCCAAAATGAGTGACAATTATACCAGTTCCCCTGGTTAAATAAACAGACAAAGCCTTGCTTCTTATAACAAGCGTGAACTGCTTTAGTTTATGTCAATCTGTCAACCCAATCCTAGGTACACATGAACCATAGAACACTACAGTGCTCCTACCGGAGGCACTCTCTGCAAGTACATAAATGAACCAATCCTTAACAGTTCGTATTCCATCACTTTCCGTAGCATTAATTACACATTAGCTGAAATAATATTGAAGTAGGTCCTGTGGGGGGCCCGGAGGACAAGTTCATTCACATTTGGTAAATAACTGATTAAATGGATTAGTCGGGTCACTTGAGAACGTGCACATTCACATTTGGTAAATAAATAATCAAATATATCAGTGGGGTCACCTGAGAACGTGCATATTCGCATTTGGTACATAAATAATCATATACATCAGTGGGGTCACCTGAGAACGTGCATATTCACATTTGGTACATAAATAATCATATACATCAGTGAGGTCACCTGAGAACGTGTGCATTCACATTTGGTAAATAATTAATCATATATATCAGTGGGGTCACCTGAGAACGTGCGCATTCACATTTGGTAAATAAATAATCCAATATATCAGTGGGGTCACCTGAGAACGTGCGCATTCACATTTGGTAAATAAATAGTCAAATATATCAGTGAGGTCACCTGAGAACGTGCGCATTCACATTTGATAAATAAATAATCAAATATATCAGTGGGGTCACCTGAGAACGTGCATATTCGCATTTGGTACATAAATAATCATATACATCAGTGGGGTCACCTGAGAACGTGCATATTCACATTTGGTACATAAATAATCATATACATCAGTGAGGTCACCTGAGAACGTGTGCATTCACATTTGGTAAATAATTAATCATATATATCAGTGGGGTCACCTGAGAACGTGCGCATTCACATTTGGTAAATAAATAATCCAATATATCAGTGGGGTCACCTGAGAACGTGCGCATTCACATTTGGTAAATAAATAGTCAAATATATCAGTGAGGTCACCTGAGAACGTGCGCATTCACATTTGATAAATAATTAATCATATATATCAGTGGGGTCACCTGAGAACGTGCGCATTCACATTTGGTAAATAAATTATCCAATATTTCAGTGGGGTCCCCTGAGAATGTGCGCATTCACATATAGTAAATAAATAGTCGAAGATATCAGTAGGATCACCTGAGAATGTGCGCATTCACATTTGGTAAATAAATAATCCTCTTGATCGGACCAGCATCCCCGCACTACAGGTAGCCCACGTGTCAGCCGTATGCTGGCACACGCAGGGCACTGTGTCTCTATTCCACTCTTTACCCTTCCTACCTGACTGCTAATACTTAGCGTGAGAACTGACCCCGCTCTTTCTCTCTCATGAGCAGTGGCAGGCAGGGTGAAGCACCCGCCAAGTGCTCCTTCAGCTCACGACCTCCGGCTCATTATCTCGACCCCGGGTGGGGCAAAGAGAAATGCTGGCCTCGACAGGCAGATGGCCTACGGATGGGGGCCGTCCCTAACACAACAGAGGGCCTGGATGCCCTCTGTGGCGTAATGGAGCACCCTTCTCTGCTTGTCTCTCCCGGCTCTCCCCTCAGCCGATCCCCTCAGGCTCTTATCTTCCCAGGAACTCTCCACTTGTGTCCGCCAGCAGGGGGGCCTGCGCCCGTCCTGAGGTGAAATCACATCACAGACAGCCCTGCTCCGCCTGTTGGTGGAGCCTACCATGATTGTTCTGACAAACTCTGCACGGCAAGATCAGGCGCAGATGAAACTGACAACTCGGAGAGAAAGTAAATAAACATGCCACCAACAACGTGACACATAGCCCAGGCACACACGAAAACCCACAGGAAATGCGGGTTTACACTTTAAATGTCATATGGATGTTTCCTAATGTTTATTTATAGATTGTCCTAAATGCACATAGTTAAATTCACATAGGTGTGTTTGTTTGGCATCAGCTGGCCTGGCAAGCCAAAAGTACCTCCTGGTAGATGTTGGTGTCAATCTAATCAGGCTCTTCTAAGCCTCAATCGCTCCCAGCAGCCAGCTCCCCGCAATTTGGCACCCTGTGATATTACTGACTGTGCCTTTGAGTCAGTAGCATAGTAAAGCTTTGATCCGCCACTGTACCCATTCTATTTCCATCCTCAAAATGATGGTGGACATGGATGGAAAAAATGCCTGAAAATGATCTGAAATACCCCATGCAGATTACTGACAGTGTCGGATTGGCACCCTCGGCCTTTCGGCCCGTGGCAGGGCCGAAATCGTCCCTGGGGAGTGGGGGGGGCTGGTTTGTGGCCATGCCTGGGCCAGTTTGTAAGAAAACAAAATTGAAAACAAATTTATGCTTTTCAATGTTTCTTTTTTTTTCTCCAAAAAGCCTTTCATCCTTAGGTCGATAAAAGAGTACCAACACAGGTTGGGTGATATTGTATGCATATTTGTTCTATAAAAAAAGAGTTTAAGCCTAAGTGCTATACAATATCATGATCATTTGGCCTTGGCCGTCTGCTTGGATTCACAGTAATTTAGTGTACTTAGGTCAATGCAATTTGATGCCACTTCCTGTTTTGTCAAGGGGTGAAAGGTTGTGTTTCATCGCTTCCTGGGATGTAACTTTGCGGTGGGGTCAAATGACATCACTTCCGGTAATGTCCTCAGAGGTTAAGAGTCGTGAGACGAGGGGTCCACCACTTTTTTGAGTCGAGGGGGGGCCACTTTTTTTTGTCCCAGTCCGACCCTGATTACTGAACACGCTAATCGTAATATCCTCTTTCAGTAATCCGGGCAAAAAATCTGTTGAATTCGTAGTGAGACCTCAAGTGAGACCTAAAATTCTTCGGTCGTTATTTTGTTTTGTTCTTAGGTAAAGGAGAATATCGGAGATGTCACCATCTTAATAAATAATGCTGGCGTGATTTTCTGTGCGGATCTGCTCACGCTTCAAGACAGTCAGATACAAAAAATATTTGAGGTCAACACCCTCGCTCATTTCTGGGTAAGTGTGCAATACCACCACCATTGTTTGCATGCTGCATGTTTTGTGTTAGGGGTTCAGCCTACTCCCGTCAACTCGTATCCTTCTGTTCTGTTGTTATTAGTGGTCTTTCGACTGCCAGAGCAGTACTTTGCGATGATATAGTATTTGATTGATTTACAAAAGATGACTCCAACTTGTGTGATGACGCTGTCCACGCAAGTTGTAAACATTGTGTATTGAGTGATTCGCAAAGGGCTTTTGCACGTCCGTGATGCATGCTATGTGCACTTATGCGCTGAAGACTCAAATTGTATTGTAGAATCATTGGCAGGGGATATTTCAAGACTAGTTATGAACACATGCATGATTGACCGACGGTTCCTCTTAGAACGGTAAGCCTCCTGTGACAGCCTCCCCCTTGTCTGACCTGCAGCAGGCCAGGTGCTCCTGTGCAACCCAGACTGGTATCATTTTAGGCCGCTGTCCAGCCTCGAAGTGCCTCACCCCGGCTTGCTTGTATAAGGAACGAGTTTTTCTGATTGTGTTTGCACTTCCACACCTAAAAAGGGTGGAAGTGGCAAACAAGCACATGGTCTGGAACGAGCTCTTAGCAGGGATGGCAATTCACCGAAATGCCAGCAGTAGCGGACGTGACATCACAAAACTGATGGTATCACAGGATGTGCTAGAACATGGACCTTCACCCTCACCTGATAACAACACAGGAAGTGACTTCACAGGTGTAAAGGGCGCAGAAGCTAAAGTAGAATAGAATGGTTTCTAGACCAGACAAAAATGATTTCAGTTACCAATCACATTTTATTAGTGTGCTGCCTTGATGTGCCAGGTGCGGGCTTACATTAGGACAAGTGAACTAGCAGAACAAACATAGGGCAACATGTCACCATCTGGCCATTTACTGCCATCTTAACACCAGTAACAACCTCATGTCCCAGGTTTAGCCTATGTGAAAAACAGCCCCACATGCTGAAATACTTCCACCACATGCCAATGCAGCCCCATGTTCCATGTCACTGGTATAGTCATAATATGCAAGGTACAGAGTGAACAGCACAGGTGCTGCTATCATATTCCAAGTGCAGCCTCCAATACCTCAAAAACACCATCTAATTCTTCCTATAACATCATTTTCTCTGCTATAGTCACCAGAAGCAAGTTTCAGCCGTGTGGTCGCATGTGCTGCCAATGTACGCCAAATTCAGCCTCACATCCCTCAGAAATGCAATTTACCACAAGTTACTATCCCACATGCATGGTGTAGTCACCCGATACAATATGCAGCCTCACATGTCCGGTTGCTGCCACCATATGCCAAGTGCAGCCTCACATCCTTCACAGTCCAGCTAATGCCAGCTAATGCTTCCTTTGCATGGTATAGTCTACACATGTGAGGTGCAGCCTTAGATGTCCAGTTGCAATATTATATACCACACAGTGCCTCAATGCCATCCATTGTCAGTTACTGCATAATATGAATGGCAGACACCGTATGTAATGCCAGTATGTCTTATTGCTGTCTTCATAACCCAAGCACAGCTTTAATGCATTCAGTGCCAGACAATACCTCATATGCACATTGTTGCCATCATATGTACTCACATCCTCACAAACGCATGTGCTGACCCCTCGGAGGCGCAACCCATCCCTCTACCGCCGGCCAAAATGCTCATCGACCCAGACGCCTATAAGATTCCAACCTGCACATGCCCTACCTTACCTTGCAGGCGCGCATCACATCTTTGCCTGCACTTTCTAGTAGTCACCTTATGTTAAGGAAATATTTTTCAACCTCCTCTTGAAGGCTGTACAGCCACTAACCTTAAGGTGGTGCACAGCACCTGCCTAAAAGGAAAGTGAAACTGCTCTTAAAATGGTAGAGTGCCAGGGCATTCAGGCTTAACACCAGGAAGGGAGGACGTCCACACACTTAACCTTAGAAAATACATCACTGGTATTTTGAAGTATATACAAATGTATTGTTACACATATATAACTCTAGTTGTTGCATAAGTATTTTAGGAAAGCACATGTGACAAATTTGATTCTGCCCTGCAGAAGTACAAGGATGAGTAGAGGCTAAAATGCCCACTCCTCCCTCACACTGCTTCAAACCAAGACCCAACACAGTCAGAAAGGTAAAACTGGTACAGTTAAAGTATACACCTCTTTTGTCGTTTGTGGTAACATGGGCAGAGGGAAGGCTATGCTCTTCAGAGAGGTGTGAATATGATTCAATAGTGTCGTGGAAAAATGCCCTCTGACTATTCCAGCGCATTCGTGACCAATTTATTAGTAGAAAGCAAGCAACAGGACAAAAACAAACCAATGACAGTACAAGACTTCGACGCAAGTGAGAATCCCTGATCCTCCATGAACCATTCTCTTATACCCAAAGGAACACATACATTACAACGTAAGGGGAGGTCCAGGAAAGTTAAATAATCATACTGAAACAATGTTACAAGCAGGGAACAAAGCCGCACTATATAAGACTTTGATACCAGCTGGGTTCACACATGTAAGACGGTGTTATCAGGAAGTACAGAATAAAGTGATACATTTAGTGGAGCTGACTATACTCCTCAGAGGTTCACACATAGTCAGAGGCAGGTGAGCATGCTTACGGTATGTTGACTTCCATCTACTAAAGCCACTTTTTCTAAAGAAGCGGGACCCTAAAACACGCTTATTTATGCTGAAAGGGAAATACATAAGAAACGAGAGATGTGAAGCTGAGCATAGCTACACACTAGGCGGGGTGCCTTCATGACAAGGATATGAAGAGTAAGCCTAAAGCCTCAACTCACACGTGCAAGAAACAATCTTAAACATGTCAGTCTGCAGTACCTACTTCTTATTATAATGCAGCACTATGCTAGGGCAGTACATATATTTTCAATTCCAGACTTTCCCCCACAATTCCCTACTAGGAGACCTTCATTCCAGTCTCATTACATATGTCTTTGGGGGAACAATCATCACATCCAGGCATATCATAATATATTATTTTTTCCGTAGCATGATAGTAAAGCACTTGAGCAGCCTGAGAGACTTCAGACCAGGTGGCGCAGGTAGCTCATGCTCGATAATAGAGATACTTAGAGGCTGTCAAGGGTTTTGACCCATGTTGAATTATTAGACTGGGTAGATGTGGGGATGAGCTGTTGCCGCCCATCATTCTATCCCAGAACAAAACTAAATCAATAGACTGGGTAGATGTGGGGATGAGCTGCAGTTTTGCGCACACCAAAATGGTCGCCTGACCTGCCAGCCACCAGTGCGAGCGTGATAGGCCAGGAGTGCCATGAGTGAAATGTGTGCCAAAGGAAAAACAGCAGCTTGAAAGCGCTTTAAAATCACCTTTGTTTCTCTGAAATGCAAGCTAAAAATGCCTATTTTAAACATTGCAAGATATTCAAAAATCTCAATGAACACCAGCAGACATTTGCCAGAATGTAGACTTGTGTGCATACAAAATCTGGAAAGAGAAAGAGCCCAAAACAATGTTTATAACAAAACTGGCTGAGCTGTGGATGTCAGCAGCTGAAGTGAAATTGGACTGAAAGACACTAAAATCTAAATGTTTAAAATAAATGAGTGACCTACAGTTGAGTGGCGCATAGTTTGCAACTGTTAAATGCCATAGTTTTGAACTTAGAATCAGCGTTCTAGCTGCATGTGTAAAAATTGCAAGTTTGGTTTGAATGTAGAAAACTGGGAAATAAAGTGACATTTAGCTGAAGCCTGGCTTGAAGAGAGTGAATTCTGCCCGGCAACTACCCCCGACAGGAGTGAAACTTGCTCAACCACTCTTCCCAGGCCTGGCTGCATTCTGCTGCCCCCACCAAAAGGAGATGACACCTCCCTGATTGAATCAGGGGAGGAGCACCTGGGGACTGCAGGAAACTAAACAAAGCACTGTCCTTGGCCCAGGCAAATGTTAAATTAGGGGGGTCGTAAATGGCTTCCTCTTGGAAGGAAACGGGGAGGGGCACTGCATGTGAGCAAGCTGAGCTTGGGGGAAGTGGATAAACCAGAAATTCCACCATGTGCTTTGGAAAACCACACCCCTTTGGGGCCAGAGCATAATTTTAAAAAGATGAATAATTCATAGTGCGGACTTGTAAAAATTATATAAATAACATCATCATTCTTGTGATTTTTCTGTGCACATTTTAAGAGGTGTTAGGACTCTGGGGTATGTTCTTGGGGATAGTAGCAGAAAAAAGGTTGTTACTCCAAATGTATGCATGTTAAAAATCTGACACTTTATCATCTGAAACCCATATCCCTGGTGCACATTTGTGTAAAATCTGGAAAGGTTTAGAGGTTGTTATCTGGATGAAAAGGGGAGAATTCTGTCATAAGTGGACACAACATCTTACAAAGACAGGGATCGGATGGTTTGGTGCTACAGAAAATATGTTAACTGGACATATAATATTAGAAAAATGGTACATAGATAAATATGTGTTTGGATCAGAAATAGATTTGTGTGCAATTTGACAAGGGGAGGATCCTCTGACTATAAACCTACCTCATCACTCTGACTCACAACCCAGTTCCCCCAATCAAGGGAGAGAGGAGGAACTGGCCAATGATAAGTTGAGAGGGTTGGGCATAGAAGATGAGCCGACCCTCCCACTTTCTAAACACATAAAAGGAGACTGTGCAGGACAGGTAGGGACATTCACTTCCCACTTCAAGCTGATTTCTTGCGGAGCGTTTTGCCAGAAGACACCAGATCCAGCACTTAGACTTCAAATCCAGACAGAGACCAGAACTTTGAATTCAGACTTCAGAATTTGTCGGCAGGCCTCAAAATCATTTGCAAACTGATTTGCCCCAGACTTCCAAGGAGCACATCATAGTAAAACAGCCGGGCTGAGCTGTTTGATTCTGGCCTAGAACCCTGTGCCAGAAACACCCAGAAAGCAGAGCTGTACCCGGAACCAGAGACCAGACCTTTGTGAAGCGCCGGGCGCCAGACCAGCAGAGCAGAGCTGACCCAGACCGCTGTAACCAGAGAACCGGTACTAAAGACCGTCCGTGGCGAGAGAACCGCAGTCAACCTGACCACATCTGTGACGAGGCCCATTCCTTCCAAAATATAGTGTGAGTACCCAGCCAGAACTGTAAAAAACCAATCTCTTAGATTAAAATAATCTAATTCAAACTATTTTAACCTATTGAGAACTGCATCATAGAAATTGTGTCCCGTCTTTTGATTCAAAGCTGCAAAACTGTCATCTGTCATTCTGAAACTTTAAAATTTCATTTCTGAAACTCTACCTCCACAAAATCGTCCGTATCTCTTGAACCGTTTGTGATAAAAGCGAGATTCTACTTTTATTTTTAAGCTGAGATTCTAAGCTTTCCAACAAGCTCTAAAGCGACTTGCTACTCCTTATACTTCCTCCGTAATTGCGCTCGACGCACGCAACTAAATTGCCGCGATTTGACATTTTGCTTCATTTCAGCCACGTGTAAAAATATTTGTCCTTGCTTTCCTTTGCTGAAATTCGTTTGCAAACTGACAATCATTCATAGAGCATTGCTAAAGTGATCCTGAACTAATTTAAAGTAGCTATCACTCACACTGAACCTGTAGAGGGAATTAAAATAATTTTTAGCATATTTTCCCTTCTTTGCAGACCACCTTTAAGGTACTTTGCCTGTGTTTAAAATCATCCCTGTTGATCTAAGCTTGCTAGCGGGGAACTGAATTGGGATTGTACTGTGATTGTATTCCCGAAGACTGTGTGGGCCTCATTACGACCCAGGCGTTAAGGGTTAACGCCGTCGTTAACCCTTAACGCCTGATTCTGATTTTAACGGCTGCTCTTAGCAGCCGTTAAAATCCATGGCGCTAACCTGCCATGATGCTAATTACGCCACCGTAATTTACGGTGGCGTAATTAGCGCCTTCCCCACTCCCATTATGCCCTATGGGGCAAAAATGGGAATGGGGAAGGGAAAATGGGAAATGGGGATTTACCGCCCCACTCACCTTGGAATGGGGCGGTAAATCCACCAACCACCATGGTGTAAATGTAGTTTACACCATGGTGGTAAAGTTGGCGCAATTAGCGCCTGGGTCGTAATGACCCCATGTGTGTCACTTCCACCTCCTTACATTGCATAGAGGGGGGGTGAATTGCCAAAAGGGGAAAAGTGATTATATTATGTTTTGCTGAAATCATATCAAGTTTATTCCTGTGTTGCTTCTTTTCCACCTTGCATTTTCTTGTACCATATAAAGCATTCTCAGCTACCTTATCCTCTATACTACTCCTAAGTAATTACCCAGTGTGCTAGTATCACATCATCCATTGTTGATCACTCACTGTCATATGTCTAAGTGTGATATCAATTATTAATGTATTATAAAAGTGCGGTATATATATATATATATATATATATATATATATATATATATATAATTTAATTCCCAAATAAACAATTTAAACTTGCAAAACTAACTTACTTCTTGGCTCAGTGGGGTCAGAGGGATTCTAAGAGAGGGGTGTTATATAAGGGTTGTCATCCAGAGTACACGAACAAGACATAAAAATATATAAATAAGGGCTTCCCTTGAGCAATCCCAGACAAGGCACTGACTTAGTGGGGCTGCTTGATTGGAGTCATTTAACAAGGCCATCATCAAATAGGACAGATTTAGGATTATAACTAATGCTATAAGTAAGATCTGACCAATAGACACAACCAGAGGTACCAATAGACCCTCAGTCAGAGGCCCAAATGTCCAGGAAGCCGCCCTACTGGTGTGAAGGAGGCTTACAGTGTGGCGAATGTGGGCAACAATGTCAGTAATATTCTAAAGCCATATGGTTCTGAAGCGCTGTGGTTCGAACGGCTGCTTATTCTCAGGATAATAGAGTCAAGGAGGACGCTATGGCATTTGCAATATCCTCTACCAACCATGATAACTGGGCCAGGCATTCTCTGTTTATTTTAATCCCAAGGGCTGGTATGAGATATCCTTCCTCAGCAACATGTTCTCAGACAGTGCTTCTCCTGGGGCGGGGCTGAGCTGGATCATACAGAATAACAAAAAAACAATTCCCCAGTTTCTGGGACACTCAAGCCATCCATGCCATGAAAAGAACCAAATTGGGGTGCAACAAGGGCACATCTGATAAATCAACACGGGGTGACATAAGCGTCTCTAGAACAATCTGACAGTCATGCAGTTCTCCACCCTGTGAGGTGGAGAGCAGGATTCAGGACTGAACATCGATTCAAAGTCACATTAGCAGCAGAAATTCGCAACTTTTCATATCAAGTGAGGCGGGAGATAGCACATGCCGTGTCTTCCCTTTAAGCAAAACCTAGGCCACCACATCACTCCCCGCTTCAACTGACTTGCTAGATGCCGTCTGCACCTCTCCTCAATGCCACCCTGTACAGTTGTACCCCTCGGTATCCTCCCCCTGCTCTATAGCTGTTCTGTTGTTACCTCTGACAACCGCTGCGTTCTGCATCTGTGTTGCTGTATGCCTCTGTAAAGCGTCCTGTTTCTTCTGGAAGCTAGGTCCGCGCTCAATAAATACCATGTTAATAATCATTTACATTTTTTATTTAAAATTCTGTTTATTGAGACATACTCCATGTGCAGCAGTGCAGAGAAACAACAAGGACATCATCAATCTCAAGCATTGTAACACTGGTAATCACAGCACATTCTCATTGCAATTTCTAAACAGACTTTACTTTACATTTATACCGCGCACCATGGACCCGAAGGCTTCAGGGCGAACAAGTGCAGTGAGACCGCACTGTTTAAACAATTAAACTAATTAAACTAACAACGCTTAGGCAGTGGGTACATCGCATGGCAGGTTTAGTGATCAGGTAGCATACAAATACAGCAAACCAGGTTAGTGGGGAGCTTCGCACATGTGTACTGGGCGGGGCACATCAGAGCAGTGACCAGTATATTTCCCAAATAGTGCAACATCATTAATAACCAGTGAGCCATTGTTCAAGGCAGCTTATCATTAGAAGGTTGGAACATTTCCAATGTTAGGTTTTTCCAGGCTTCAAAGGCGGTAGGAAGCCCATCCTCCCTCTCATGTGGGGCCACACTCCATGCTTTTGTCTCAGCTAAGCACCAATTTTCGAACTCTCTGTGCCCAAGCCATACTGGGCCCCATGTCTATATTTCTATGACATAGCAAACCGCCTTTTTACCAGGACACATGCAAGGTTATGAATTTTACCACATGCTTTTATCTGCTCGGACTCGGGTATACCCCCAACAGGCACTCGAGGGGGTTCCATTCATATCTGACAATCCCAGCTTTCGTACAGGCCTGTGCTATGTTTCACCAGAAATGTGGTACCTGCGCGCAGTTCTAAAGCACATGTATTAAGTCAGTGCCATCTCCATTGCACCAAGGACAATTTGGGGTTACAATTTTTATTACATTTAGCCACTCTGCTGGGGGTCATATACGTGCGGTGGAGCACGTTAAGCTGAATCTATCGAAACCTTGCGTTTCGGGACACATTCTTTGTGAAGATTAAAGCTTGTTCCCATTGTGCCTCAGTGATCTCCAAACCCAGGTCGGCCTCCCACTTCTCCCTCAGTGGCACACTCTTTGCGCCAGTGCTGTTTAGCAAGCATTCACATAACCTGGACACAGGTCTCCAAACGTCTTACAAGCTGTACATTACGACCAGCAGTGTCGTCTCAACCGGCTCAGCAGGCCATACTCCCCATTTGCGCTTAGCCGCTCTTGCCACCTTCATGTATCTCAGGAATTGTCCCCCAGGTAGGCCTTCCCTCTGTACCAGACTTTCCAGACCTCGGAATAACCCACTATCATACATGTCCCACCAGGTAGATATGCCAAACTCCTCCCATCCTCTAGCAACCTTCAGGTCCTCCATACTAGCGCAAACATCAGCCACAATGGGAATATTCAGTGAATATGGGTGTGTCAAGTGCAACCATTTTAATGTTCTAGTCCATATCCGTCTACCCAATCGAACGATCAGGGGTTGAGAGCCCATGCAGCTATGTGGTACCCATAAGATCTCCATCAGCTGAGCAGGTCCCACCACTGTTTGAAGAAGCCCAGTTTCTGAGGTAACATCGTCCAACAGCCACAATGGGCCTCATTACACGTTAGGCGGAGAACCATGGCGCTATTAGCGCCATGGTTCATGCCGATAAAATACCGGTACCGCCTTGGTGGAAAGGGGAATTACCTCCCCATTCCAAGGTTGGCGGGGCGGTAATTCCCCCTTCCACCATTGCCCTTCCCCATTCCCATTTTTGCCCCATAGGGCATAATGGGAACGGGGAAGGCGCTAATTACGGTACCGCAAATTGCAGTACTGTAATTAGCTCCCTGGGTCCCTTTGCGGGTTGGTTTTTAACGCCTGCAAAAAGCAGGCGTTAAATACCCCAACCCGCAAAGGGACCTCGTAGTAAGGCGGTAAGGATTTATCGGTACCTATAAGAGATAGTGGGAGACCAACCCAGAATTTCATAGATTTCTTGATGCCGTCCACCACCCTGATCATGTTGTAAGTAAGTAAGTATAGCAAAATGTTGTCTGCATATATTGATATAAGATGCCTATATCCCCCTATTTCTATACCAGCCCCCAAATATTCCTGTTGCAGGAACGCTGGTAAGGGCACCAAGGCCAGTATGTATAGCATTGGGGAGAGTGGGCATCCCTGGTGGGTCCCCCTCTGTATGTTCGACAGTTCCGATATCTGCCTGCCGGACTGGACCCTATTTGTCGGGTATAGAGTAGTGTAACCCAGCGGATGAAGCCTTCCCCGAACCCAAAGCCCTTCAGTCCTGCATACATCCGCTCCCAATAGACTGAATCAAGGGCCTTTATGGCATCAAGGGACACAACAACGTAACAGTGCAGATTGCAAGTTGGTCTGATCGATGACATGTTGCAGTCTGCATAGGTTTGCAGTAGTGCTGCAGCCAGGCATACACTCTGTCTGGTCAGTTTGCATCAATGAAGCAATTACTCTGTGTAAATGACCAGCCAGTATGGTAGTGAGTATCTTAACATGGTAGTTCAGCATGGCCTGGGGACGGTAGGTGTCACAGTTTTCCGTTGGTTTGCCAAGTTTGGCAATAGGTATCACCAATGTTTCCCTCATGCTGGAGTCGTACCTAGAGGTTATGGAGAATTTCGCTGGCCTCTCCGGTATCTCGGTGAGCATTGCAAATTCCTGTCTATTCCAACTTGCGGGGTGGGCTGGAGTAGAAGAGGAACGGCTCCCATGCCTAGGACTACAATGGAAGGTCCATACCTTTAGGTACCTGAGGTACCTGGGGGTAGTTATTTACCATGATAGGAAGAACGCTCATCATCATAACACGCACAAGGCGAAGTCGGGCCTAGAGGCCGCCATCAAGGTCTGGGGGAAACTACCCCTCTTAGTAATGGGCATGATAGCGCTCCTAAAAATGGTCGCCCTCCGCCCTTGCTATACCACTTTGTAAATGTCCGGTACCTCATCCCGAGGGCCTTCTTCAGAGAACTGACATCAATAAGGAGTTTCATATGGAGAAACGCTAGAAGAAGGGTTGCCATAGAGGTGTTGTATAGGGACCATGAAGAAGGGGGACTGCGCCTCCCGCACTTTGAACTCTATTACTTAGCCGGACAGCTCCAGCACATGGTGGGGTGGTTGGCGGACACGTAAACAGTAGAACACACTCTGCTGAGTGCTAAAATAGCTCTGCACGTACTGAAAGAAGTATTATGGTTGGGAAAGGATGGGATCAAAGGCCCCCTTGGCCTGTTGCTGCTGAGAAAACAGATATGAGCTAGGACCAAGAAAGTACTAACGTTTCAAGAACCCTACTCCCACCAGATACCCCTGGCTGCCATTTATGGGAGAAACAGGATAGACTTGGTGTAAAGTAGGACACACTGGGAAGAGAAAGGAGTAGTGATGATTAGAGATCTGCTCCTGGAGGATAGGCTCCTGGTGTTCCAAGAAGCACGAGAAACATATGGGACACACAAGAGACAGTACATAACATACTCCTGGGTAATACACGTAGTAAAAGAAAAGGGCCCAGGCTTCTGAAGGCAAGCGTCCCCAACCAGCACGATCCTCCCCGCAATGAGAGACAATGACGGACTCTCCCAAGTCGGGAATAAAGCCAAGACAGAGTGCGGGTGAGCTTAAATGGGAGTTTATCAATCAGAATAGGGCATGCAAAGAACTCTGCAAACTCCGAGAGCGCTCTGTCTGACAATAGCAAAGACAGGCGTATATATTTACAAAAAACGTCATAAGAACCTACATACTATAGGGGGCACAAGTTCGATGGGATTGGGTGGCGATGACTAACTATAGGTGCTGCTGCGATGCGGTTGGCTTTGGCTGGAAGACGTCACTGGTCAGCCTCGTGGGTTGGGCTGGGCCTGGCAGGTTGGCTGAGTTCATCCGGGCGGTGTTGTTATGCCATCGCGGCCAGTGTCAGAGATGAATGTCGTTTCCTGACTTATTTGCCCTAGGCCATGCACACCGCAGTCATTCAGTCATTACAATCTTATCTTCTTTAGTAAATCTTCCAATAGGTTATTCTACAGGTTAATGCAACACAGGAGGAATGCACCTTGTGAGGGGTCTGATGGTCATTCGTCATGGGCAAGGTTACCAGTGTCCTGTTGACCGGAGCCATAGGTTGAGGGGCTAAGCTTCAGGGCATGGGACGGGCGGTGCATGCCTCCCTGTCTTGTTAGATGTGGTTATAAATGTGCCGCCGTGTGTTGCCACAGTGTTGGGTGTCCTGATTGCACAGGGCCATAAGTCTAAGATGATCCGGTGGGTTGTGGGGTTTACGAGGGGGCGCCTTTGGAAGTGTGTGTTCAGGCAGAGGTTTACCGCTGTGCTGTAAATAATGCAGGTGGCGGGCCGCGGCCTTGGGTGCTGCAGAGGGGGCTACAAATCTTTGAAGCGGCTCCAGTCTGGTTGGGGGAGGTGGAGCAGCGCGGCACGGGCCTCTGCTCTCATGTTTGGCAGTCTTCGCAGGGTGGGAGGGGGAATGGCCTTGCACATATTCACAAAGGTATCTTCCTCGTGTGTTGCCGGCTTTTAGAGGTGAAAACATCGCAATCATTTGAACACTTTATAATATTTGTTTGAATCACTTGAAAACATACATTTCACTTTGTTGGATGTGTCTCAATTATATCCAGTCTGAACACCTTATTCGTACACTATGTTTTAACAATTACAGTATTTAGTTATATGCATATACATTTGCAGTAAGTGAGGTAGTATTGAGGTTGGTGGAGTATATAGAAAATGACCCGCCACTGTATGTGACGGTGGTGGCACATAAGGGGCTTAGACATACACGCATGACAAGTGCATTCTTGCACATCCTTCACATGAGCCCTCTGCATGGTTACATTCGTCTTCTTGTGCACTCTAGCAGCATTAGTTCAGTTATGGCGCGGGACCGCGGGGTGTACGGTTTTCAATGATACATATAGAGAATAATCCCCCGGAATGCTTTTATCATTTGCACACCCCTGCAGGGGTGTGGGTCCTTCATTGCTGGTGTCATGTAAACATGCGTTTCTTACAATCATTACACAATTTTACAGGTTTCTTTAGTAGAAGTAGTTTTATGGAAAGGATACACGTATTAAAAGTAGTTTTTGACATTCGTATTTGGGTGTTTTTCTGCTTTCATCGGATGACCATTCTACAGATCTCCCCATCACCCAGGCCTCGCTGACCGGGTCATGCTGGGAGCAGTGATACACTGTGGACGGTGAAATGTTACAGTATTAGTATCTTATGCTAGTTCATGTCCGTCTTGTTCGTGGGAACGGGCTCACAGCGGATCTGCCAGGGTGCTGTGGCGACAGGGATAATTGAAACTCTCCGAGGGTGGGGGCAGCGCTACAGTGCGCTGAGCTCACACCATCTTTGATAGACAAAATGGTTTCTGGGCCTAGCTAAATTCAATACGTGTGGGCAATGTCATCAGCAGGTGAACCCTCCACCACCTGGGCCCGGGTGGTCTGAGGGGACGCCCAATGAGCCATGGCCCTCACCTGGGGAGGGGATGCAGGCAAGGAGGGTCTTTTGGACCACTCCTCCCCTACATTTCCCCCCTTTCGTTACTTAAGTAACAAATACTTTAAGTCCTCCAGCCTTCTACATTCTTCTTCGTTCATCACTGCCTCATCCCATGCAGGTGTGCCTTTTATGGGCATCCATGCTCTGCACACCCCCCGTAAGCTCTCCCCTCTTCTGGGATATTCATCTGGGGTACAAGTCAGGTAGATACATCCGCCATCTCCCGCCAAATCTACCCACACCTCCTGGTACCATTTTAATACACGGGGCTCTCTGATGGTGGTGTGCCATAATTTGTCTATGATATCCTTGTCATGATACCTAGGCACTAGTTGATACCTTGGTGCGTCATCAGTTCCAGTTTGCACCTGCACTTCCTGCATAGTTTGCATTGTCCCACGGGTGTTGCCCATTGTCACCATCATCATTGCACCATTAGGTACTGCGTTAGCACAACATTGAAGACCCACCTGGCACAGGCAAAATATTAAAAGAAGGAACACCACAGCTGGCATCAAAAATTTTACAGTTGTTCCAAGCCATGAAGGGACCCAGGAGAAGAGGTTATCGAACCACGTACTGTCTTCTGCTCCACCTTCCATTTTCATTTTTTCTCCTAGGTTGTGTACTGCTTCGATCACATGAGACAGGGAGCCGTTTTCTGCGTCTTCGGAAGGTACGAAAGTGCAGCAGGCACTTCCAATTTTTCGGGAAACACCTCCATCCATCGCTGTCAACAGGTCCAAGACATACCTGTTTTGCATTGTCATCAGCCGTAAAGCCCTTAGTTCCACTTTTATTACGTTGAACCCTTCTTCAGTGTCATTAGCCAGCTGAATCAATTCCCAACGTGTTATCTGGAGCCATTTTGCGTTTGCCCTTGCTTGGACACTTGAGATGAGTGAGGCAAAGAATGTTTCTGCTGAGCTGAACAATCGATATCTGTCTGGGATCTGAGCCAACAGTTCTGATGATGCCTTTGATATGTAGTTTGATGCTCGTCTGTTACGGATCAGCACCTCTCCCTTGCTCCCGGAAGACAGGACATACATTTGTGACTCTGCAGTCGGCTGGGCTGCGCTCTGTTGTATGCGTTCCTGTGCCTTTTTTCTCCCATCGATGTGGCTTTCTGGTATTACCATTAGGGCTGAGTGCAGAGTGGCCATTGAGCAGCTGCCACTCCATGACGGGGGAAGGTGCAGGTATGCCTGGTTGCCGCATACCCAGTACGTGTCCATCAGGGCCGCTGTCCCTTTTCTCAGATCTGGGATGGTGAGGGTCTTGTTACAGTTCTTGTTTGTTCCCATGGAGGTCTTCCCCTCTCCTTTAAAACATAGTTCATAGTCTATTTCGTTCTGTAGTTTGAAGGGTTTTTCAATGGCGGTTACCCAAGTTAGTTTTGAAATGTGTTCCTTCCATACTGGTGTGCATGTTTCTTCTATCCACTGCAATTTCTCTGGTGCCCTACCTCTCAGCGCTTCAGCTTTGCACATTACTTCTTCATCCTTCCACTTGTCCGAAAAAAGTGTCCCTTGTATTACAAAAAATGGTTCCTCCAGACATACCACCCCTGCCGTCTTCGGGTAGCAAGTTTTCTCGTTCTGCAGCATTCTGAAAGTAACTCCATGTGCCTGGAAGGTGTTCTTAATCCTGCATAACGTGAGATGAAGGAGACATTGGGCATCTATAATTGGCAACTCTCTGGGTAGCAATACTTTGGGTGTACCTGAAGCATGAGGAATGAGGGAGCAAACATAACAGCTCTCATTTGTTGTTTGTTTAGCTGTAGCACTCATATCCGCATACCATTTATTTGTCTGGTGGGGGTGTCGTGGGTCTTCCATTTTATCGAGTCCTAACCCATAGTACTCATCATACCTCCTTCCCCCTGCGTCTCTTTTTCGTCTGTTGTTCTTGTTCCTCATGTATTTCCCAGCCTCCTGGGCGAGTGACAAAATAGACCCCCCCCTTTCTCATTCCCGCCCCCCTTGGCCCATTCATCATACAAGATATCGTGTGCTGCTTGCATCTTTTCCTTTTCGTCCCTGACGCTATCTTGCAGGTTGTTTTTTAATATGGGGGCAGGTTGGCTGGTGGGGGTATCATACAACCACGATATGGCAGACGGGTTTCGATCATTTAAACTGCGAGCATTATAATTAGATATCTTTGGTGGAGACACTGTGTTGTTTTGCATTCCACCCTGCGGCTCTTTCTTTTCTGAGATGACAGCATTGGATGGTGTAGTATAGTAACCCCATACAAGTTTAGTTCCGTCCCATACCAGAAAATCACCTTCCCTCGTATTGGCACTTGCAGTTGCATTGGCCCCAGTAGTGCTGTTAATCCCAGTAGTGCTGTTAATCCCTCCCCCCTCGTTCAT
Organism: Ambystoma mexicanum; assembly: GCF_040938575.1. Lineage (NCBI taxonomy): Eukaryota > Metazoa > Chordata > Amphibia > Caudata > Ambystomatidae > Ambystoma > Ambystoma mexicanum. The sequence goes on from NC_090937.1 coordinate 83,514,292, forward strand.
CTCGATAGAGATGAACGCTACAAACCAATATGTAACCAGGCCAAACATTATTATAAAAAACAACGTAATGCACACAGATAGTCCACACTCATACGAATATCTGCATCTCTCATTTAGTAATTCTCTCATTCTACTAATTCTATCCGTTGCAGGCTGCCCGTTAGATGCCATGGTAGTTCCTGTTCGAGATACAAAAGTGCATTAAGTGCATGCATGTAAACATTTTGCTGGCACCATCAGTGCCAATATATATTGACGGGGAATGGAAGCGGGTAGGGATGCAGGGAAGGGTATTCACAGACAAGGGTGTAAACACGTAATACTTTGGTCACTTCATTAATTACATATAAGTCTACAAGATAAAAAAGAAAAAAAACGTTTTATTTATTTTTTTTTTTTCCTTTCCAGTAACATCTTAAAAAGAATGCAAGTATACTTATCAGCCATTTTCCCATTCAGGTCCAGTACTAACACACATACACGAATTCATTTTCAAACATTCTGCTCAGTTGTATCATTTGCTGTTGTCTGTGCCTCCTCATCTACCTCCTCTTGCACATTACTATATACTTTTCGTACATCTGTCAAGTGTACCCAGTACTTCAGGCCCTTCACTTTTACTGCCGTGGGCGTGCAGAACACTACCTCGTACGGGCCATGGAACCGTGGTGCATTCCATCGACGCACAAAACTCCTGACATAAATAAATTCGCCCGGCATCAGCTGTAGCTGTTGCTCAGGCTCCGTGACAGACCCTGTTATGTTTCCCTCCTCTCTCGTGAAGGGTGGAGAGAGCTGCTTTGATATTGCGCGCGCTGCCCTTGTCAATTTCTTCAAATAGTCTGTAAACTCATCCCCCAATATCGCAGCGCTTCTGTGTGCATCTGAGTGTTCGCGCAGTGGAGAGTGTGCTGTGCACATTCGTCTCCCAGTCACAATCTCGTGCGGGGACAAATGGTGGTCTTTGCTTGGCTGATTCCTCAGCTCAAATAGCGCAAGGGGCAGACAGTAAATCCAATTCTTTTTCAGTGAGAAGCATAGTTTTGATAACCTGCCTTTTAACAGTCCGTTCATCTTTTCCACTACGCCATTACTTTGAGGATGATAAATCGAACACAACTTGTGTTTTATTCCCAATAATGTAGTGACTTCCTTGAAAAGTTCATTTACAAAATGAGTGCCATTATCTGAGCGAATCACGTCACAAATTCCCCAGCGCGGGAACACTTCCCTCACTAGGAACTTTGCAGCGCTTTTGGCATCAGGTCGTGCACATGGTCCTGCTTCCACCCACCTTGAGAATGGGCATACAACCACAATCATGTATCGTGCGCCATTACACCTTTCCCCCATGTCGGCGTAATCAATATGTAGCTCTCTGAATGGGCCAATGGGTTTTGGAATTGTTCCCCGGAGCGTGCGTAATGTCATTCCTGAATTGTAGATCTGACATGTTGTGCATTCCATTGCCAATCGTGATACGTGCTCCTGGAGACAGGGCACAAACCATTCTTCCTGTATTTCTGCTGCAATGTGCTCTTTGGTATTGTGTGCAGGGAAGTGTAGTTGTTGAAACGCAATTTCCAATAACTTTATTGGCATAACCACTTTCCCTGAGTTGTTTTGTCACCACAGTAAGTCTGTTGCCGACTTGCTGCACCCTCGTTTTGTCCACATCAATTTTTCGTCTGCACTAGCTCCTTCCTGTAATTCTAGTATTTGTGATATAGGCATCATGTTGTAGCCTTCTGGGAGCTCTTCGTTTGTCTTGTGCTGCAGTATGTACTCACCTGCTTCATATTTCTGAAAATAGGAAGCCTCCTTGGCGGCAGCGTCCGCTGCCGCGTTTCCCAAAGACACAACGTCTGTGTTGGATGTATGTGCTTGGCACTTCACTATTGCTACTGCAGTAGGGTTTTGGAGGGCCTCAATTAACTCTTTCAGTAATTCCGCATGTTGTACTGGCGTTCCATCTGCCCGTCGGAATCCCCTCCGCCCCCATCTCGCTAGACCTCCATGTACTGCCGTTGTCATGTAGGCCAAGTCTGTATATATTGTCACTGCGCAACCCTTTGCTGCATGTAGTGCTTCTATGAGTGCAATCAGTTCTGCTGCTTGTGCGGAGTAATGTGATGGGAGGCGGTACTGCACTAGTGTTTCATACTCACCGTCTTCTAACCTCACCACTGCCATACCAACATGTTTTTCTCCCGTGTCCACATCAATGGATGCAGACCCATCCACGAAGTACACTTATCCCTCGCTTAGAGCGTTCTCACACACCACTGTGTCCTCCCCTCTTTCTCCTGTGTAAGTTGCACAATCGTGGTCCTGCATGTCCTCTAGTGTGCATGCTTCTGTAATGAATGTTGCGGGGTTCACTGTTTTGCATCTCACCACATGAATATTGGCGCTAGACAATATGATCTCATAGGCTGTTGCCCGCTGTGTTGTCAGTGTGCTTTTTGACCTCTCAAGTATTGCAAATAATGAGTGTTCCACAAACAATGTCACAGGGCAACCCATTACTATTGTGGCACTTTTCTCAATCGCGAACGCGGCTGCAGCGAGTGATTGCTCGCACGCGAAATGGCCTTGCATCACGGCATCTAAAGTACCACTATAGTAAGCCAAAGGCTTGTGTCCTAGGGACGTCTTTTGTGTCAGAACAGCTGTCATGAGTGTTCCCTTGCAGTGTGAGAATAGGTAAAATTCGCGTCCATAATCAGGATTTGCTAGCACTGGAGCGCTTGAAATTAACTCTTTTAATGATTGGAATGACATGCTCATTTCTTCTGATCATTCGATATTTTTATTTTCCTGTTGTGCTTCTTTGAGCGCTTGTAGTAGGGGTCTTGTGTATGCTGCATAGTCTAATATCCGTGCTCGGCAATAGTTGCACATTCCCAAGAATTTCTGCATGTCTTTCACTGTTGTGGGTTCTCGTACTGATCTTATTGCTTCTACCCTGTCGGGTATTATTCTCTTTCCATCTTTTGATATCAGCTGTCCCAAGTATAAGACCTCTGTCAGGCAGTACTGTAGTTTCTCCTTGTCTACTTTGTACCCCTTATTGGCCAATAGAGTCAGGAGTGTTGTTGAATCCTTCCTACATATTTCTCCGTCTTGTGCACACACTAGTAAATCGTCTACGTACTGAATGATCGTACTCTCAACTGATAGGTTCCCCAAATCTTCATGCAATATGCGGTTGAATATGCTTGGGCTCTCACAGTATCCCTGTGGTAATCTGCAGTGTTCATATCTCTTTCCCCCCAGTGTAAATGCTGTCAGGTATCTACTCTCATCAGCCAGGGGGATTGAGAAAAATGCGTTTTTCAAGTCTACTACTGTGAAGTGTGATGCCGTTTTTGGGATGCTGCATAATATTGATGCAGGGTTCGGGACCAAAGGGAACTCTTTCTGAATTACATCATTTAGGGGGCGTAAATCCTGTATCATCCTCCAAGACCCTCCTTTTGCTTTTTTGATTGGATAAATACATGTGTTGCATGGGGAGTTTGAAGGCACTATTATCCCTTGTGCTAGTAGTGCATTTATTGTCTCTTTTATCCCTTCTTCAGCTTCACGGGACAATGGATACTGTTTCACTCGAGGTAAAATTGCTCCTTGCTTTAGTTTTATTACCACAGGTTGTACTCCATGCAACAGCCCTACATCATGGGGGCCTGTTGTCCACAAATTATTTGGTACGAGCCTCATGTCGTCATCAAAAAATGACGGCGGTGCTCCCACCACTGCCATCAGTTGAACGGGGATTTCCCTGGCTTGAATCAAAATGTCACAGGGCATCGCTATTTCCATTACTATTTCACCATCCCCTTCTGCATCTGAAAAGAGATCCTCATCTGTTAACTCTCTTAGAGCGATGTTGGCATTTGTACACAGCACTGTACGCCACTCACATCCTTCCCTATCTAATCCAATCACAGTAATCCTTTTCGCTGATACCTGTACAGCGTGCAAGTCTAATGATACCACTGATCCTGGTGCTGTGTCGGGGCACACTATGGGGCGGAAGAGGAACTCCGCTGGAATCCTCCAGTCCATTCTTCTCAGCTCTGGAATTATGAGGGCCAATGTCTTTAGCCCTTTAATAAACATTTCCTCATTTTCCGGCAACCCTCGTACTTCTTGTGTGGTTGTGTAGGCTTGCACTACCAACATTGCGCGCAAGGGGCATATTCCGGGTGTTGAACACACTATTCCTCTCTCGGTAAATGATATGGTCATGTTGAGTTTACTCAGGAGATCCCTCCCTAATAAATTTATTGGTGAGTGTTCATAATACAGTAAGGGTGTCTTTACAGTCTTACCCCCCACTGTTACATCCAATACTTCTGTGTAAGGAACTTCAATTACAGCCCCAGAGAACCCCTGCGTCTCTAACTTCCTGTTAGATAACGGGAACCGGCCCTCCCTGATACATGATTTCTCCGCTCCCGAATCCACCATGAATATGAACTGCTTGTCTCCTATCTGCGCCCCTACCAATGGTTCCTCTGCTGCATCGTAGGTGGTAGATAGAACTGGACACGCAAGTGTTCTCTGTGGGCTGTCCTATGCGGGGTGTCTCATCGCCCCCCCTTGATTGAAGACACTCCCTGAAACTACTGATACGCCGCTATAGGGTGCTGGTGCGGGGGCCCCGTTTGCCGTTGTCGCAAAAGGGTTGCCTGGCGTGTACTGCATATTGTCATTGTTTTGTGGGTGGTTCTGTGTTCTATACTGGTGCCCCGGTTGTTGCTCATTATTACCTTGGCCTACGTTTCTCGGTTGTTGTTGTCCCATTGGAAGACCATATGGGCTTCCCGGGTGGGTATGGCCATACTGTTCTACCTCTTGGAACCCATTATTGGGTCTGGCTCTGCATTCCCTAGAATAATGCCCCCATCTTCCACAGTTCCAGCAACTCCCTTGTGCACCTCTAGGGCCCTGCCATCCATTTCCTCCCATTCCCCCGTACCCTGGTCCACCTCCTCTTCGGCCTCTGTACCCACCTCGTCCCCCTCGAGGGGTCCACTCTTGCCACTGCAGACCTCCGCCTTGCTCCTGCTCGTTCCACTGCCGCTGTCCTGCTCTAGCCCAATTAGTTGCCATCCTTCCTTGTATTGCTATCAGCCCCTCCTCCTCCTCATCTCCCTCCCTCCTGTGGGGGAGTGCGGCTACAGCCGCTGCGACCTTCACCAACTTTGTCTGCACTAGTTTTGCTTCGTCTGCCAATCTCCTCTGCGCCACCTCCTTCTCCCTTTCCTTTATTCGCTTACAATGGTGTACTATTATGCTCTGGATCTCAGGCCATCCCTTCGCTTCAATGCCCGCTATTTTGTCAAGCGCCTTTTGCACCTCCTTTGGGAGCCCTCTTTTTATAATGAAGTAAAATAAAGAAGTCGATTGATACCAGGGCGTGCCCGTTTATGCTCTCCACATCTCTTGGACCCGGAAAATGTAATCCATAGCCTCCTCCCCGTCATTCATTGTACACTGCATTACTGACTGTAAGTCTGGTGTATCTGGAAACGTTTCGCGCAAGGCATCCCACACCCTTGCACGCACTGTGTTAAAGGAGGCCCCGTCATGGCGGTCGCAGTCTAATGTTACTCCCGGGAAACCGGCCTTGACCCATACTCTATCAGCCTGATCCCCCACTGCTGATACAAGCAAGCTCTTTACATCTCCTATTGCTAGGGGTACCCCGGCAGTGTGTTTCTCAAAGGAGTATATCCACTTACTTGCCCCTCCTGATAACGGGGGCAATAGCTTTAATAAATTGGCTTTATCCATCTGAGCCCATGGGATATAATTCGGCCTCCCTCCTCCCCTATGTATCAATGGGAGCTGTAGCCTTCCTTTTGTCGTTGCATCTACACCCGTTTTGGCTGCTGATGTTCCCAGTGATGCCATTTTCCCCACCCTGTTCCTTAATCGCCCCGTCCACTCATCATCCAGTGTTCTCATTGAACATGTACCATCCACCCCTTCACTTCCCCCTCCCATTGCCATGCTCAACCTGTCGCTTTCCTCTAAATCGTCCCTTATGTCACATAGTAGTTCCTCTCTGTCCCCTATAAGCCTTTCTTCATTATCAATACCTCCCTCTCGTGCCCCTACTTCAATTATTCGTGTCGGTTCTTCCTCAATTCTGAACAGTATCTCACCTTTTTTCCACCCATCTTCGAGTGTTCTATTCTCACTCGGCGCTCTAGACGTGCGCCCTGATCTTGCTGCATTAAGTGCTGTCTGTTCACATATGTCTTTTATCCTTGAGAGCTCATCTTTCGCTATTGAGAGTCTGGATTGTAAATCATCTGTTAGCTTTTCTATGTCCACCCTTTGTGTACTTGCCTGGGCTCGCTCCCTTGTACTTTCATATGGCGGGGGTGCCGTTGGCCGGTGGGGTGTAGTAGTTGTCGGGGGAGGCACATAAGTGGGGTCACTATACCCTTCTGCGGGCACAGGTTTGTTTAATATCGGGTACAAGCTTATTACCTCTATCGGTGGCGCTACATTTGACGATTCTTTAGCATCTTTCTGTATCTTCAGTGGATTGTCAGTGGTGGATGGGAGGTCAGGATTTAATGCTGGTGCTTTAGGCGGTGGTATCTCTTCAAATAACCTCCAGAGATCTAATATTTCCCTCCTATTGTGCAACTGCTTCCCCTTGTATTTCAAACAAATGCATGTGGCCACCATATCCAGAACACTTTTATCAAAGGACCCCCCCTCGGGCCATATCTGGGGTAACCCCTCTCCTTTCAGCTCTGTTATCCATTGGTTATGATATTTCTTAATTTGCTCCGCGTACCCTGGTAGGTTCTTACAAATATGTGATAAGGGTGTTTCGGCCCCCATCTTTGCGTTTTCCTAGTATTTGTGTGTCTCTGTGTGTCCACAATTACAATGTAAACCTATTACCAATATGGGTTTCGTTTTCTTCTTCACATTCAATAATGGGCTCCTTTGTGCTCTTCCCCCTGCCTGCGCAATACAAAAACTGGCTGTACACAATCTCTATTCTATTCTCTTTGGGGGGGGGGGCACATACAAGAGCAAACCATCAGTGATTTTGACAATATTAACCCTGAAATCAAAAAGGTACACACTCACTTCACCTTGTCATTTTTTCCTTCAAGAAGCTTTATCCGGCCACACTTACCATGACCATGCAATTACTATACATTTATAACCACTTTACACACCCACAGCACCAAATTGTCTTCTGACGCATACGAGGTGCACACACCTCTCTGTAACACTCTATTCACAATTCAAACTGCCCTCCCTTTCCTCCCTAGCCGGCTGTCCCTGTCCGTCTTATTCAGATATATGGATGCGCATATATATATATTGGTCTGCTCTTCCCTCTTCTAGTAAGACTCTTGGCCTCATTACAACTCAGGCGTTAAGGGTTAACGCCACCGTTAACCCTTAACGCCTGATTCTGATTTTAACGCCTGCTTTTAGCAGGCGTTAAAATCCATGGCGCTAACCTGCCATGGTGCTAATTACGCCGCTGTAATTTACGGCGGCGTAATTAGCGCCTTCCCCACTCCCATTATGCCCTATGGGGCAAAAATGAGAATGGGGAAGGGAAAATGGGAAATGGGGATTTACCGCCCCACTCACCTTGGAATGGGGCGGTAAATCCGCCATCCACCATGGTGTAAACGGAGTTTACACCATGGTGGTAAAGTTGGTGCACTTAGCACCAAGGTTGTAATGAGGCCTTCTCTCTCTTTTACTTTCTCCCTAACATTTTGTACTGATCTCACTTTCATTTTCCCCCCAACCCGAAGGAAAAGAAAAGAAGGAAGAAATAGCAGTCACTAATATATTCTCCGTGTCCCCCTTTGCCAGACACTTTTATCTTATAATCCACTTCTTCATATATTCCCAGTACTAGTCAAGATAGCACTATGCGGCGCCGCCTTCCACCCCCTTTCGGAGCTAGGTTCCCGTCACTTTTATCTCTTATTCACCTCTTGATCCTAATGGCCATATGCAAAGAAATTTTAGGATGATCCTTAGTAGATCTGCGTACCCCCTTTTCTACCCCTCTTCGTTCTCTGTCCTAGACTTCTTCCCCCACTCCCTTTACGATAGCTCGCACTCAATACTCACGTGCCCGTCTTGAACCGATAGTCTCCGAAACTGGGTCCGTCCAGGCAGTGTTGCCGTCCGCTCAACAGTCAGCCCCGGCTCCGGCGAGCGGTACTCAAAGGGGATTTTTCAACTGGGATCCCGTACCCTCTCTCTTTTGAGTGCGCACTTCTTAGTGTACCGGTCGCCGTTGGCGGGCAGCCTCCCGGAGCCGGCTCACCGTGCATATCCCTTTTCGACCGGAGATTCTCGTGCCAAAAGGGGACGGTAATGTTAGGTCGGGAAAAAATAATAATAGTAATAATCATGCTTTCGGGGTCACCACTGAAGGCAAGCGTCCCCAACCAGCACGATCCTCCCCGCAATGAGAGACAATGACGGACTCTCCCAAGTCGGGAATAAAGCCAAGACAGAGTGCGGGTGAGCTTAAATGGGAGTTTATCAATCAGAATAGGGCATGCAAAGAACTCTGCAAACTCCCAGAGCGCTCTGTCTGACAATAGCAAAGACAGGCGTATATATTTACAAAAAACGTCATAAGAACCTACATACTATAGGGGGCACAAGTTCGATAGGATTGGGTGGCGATGACTAACTATAGGTGCTGCTGCGATGCGGTTGGCTTTGGCTGGAAGACGTCACTGGTCAGCCTCGTGGGTTGGGCTGGGCCTGGCAGGTTGGCTGAGTTCATCCGGGCGGTGTTGTTATGCCATCGCGGCCAGTGTCAGAGATGAATGTCGTTTCCTGACTTATTTGCCCTAGGCCATGCACACCGCAGTCATTCAGTCATTACAATCTTATCTTCTTTAGTAAATCTTCCAATAGGTTATTCTACAGGTTAATGCAACACAGGAGGAATGCACCTTGTGAGGGGTCTGATGGTCATTCGTCATGGGCAAGGTTACCAGTGTCCTGTTGACCGGAGCCATAGGTTGAGGGGCTAAGCTTCAGGGCATGGGACGGGCGGTGCATGCCTCCCTGTCTTGTTAGATGTGGTTATAAATGTGCCGCCGTGTGTTGCCACAGTGTTGGGTGTCCTAATTGCACAGGGCCATACGTCTAAGATGATCCGGTGGGTTGTGGGGTTTACGAGGGGGCGCCTTTGGAAGTGTGTGTTCAGGCAGAGGTTTACTGCTGTGCTGTAAATAATGCAGGTGGCGGGCCGCGGCCTTGGGTGCTGCAGAGGGGGCTACAAATCTTTGAAGCGGCTCCAGTCTGGTTGGGGGAGGTGGAGCAGCGCGGCGCGGGCCTCTGCTCTCATGTTTGGCAGTCTTCGCAGGGTGGGAGGGGGAATGGCCTTTCACATATTCACAAAGGTATCTTCCTCGTGTGTTGCCGGCTTTTAGAGGTGAAAACATCGCAATCATTTGAACACTTTATAATATTTGTTTGAATCACTTGAAAACATACATTTCACTTTGTTGGATGTGTCTCAATTATATCCAGTCTGAACACCTTATTCGTACACTATGTTTTAACAATTACAGTATTTAGTTATATGCATATACATTTGCAGTAAGTGAGGTAGTATTGAGGTTGGTGGAGTACATAGAAAATGACCTGCCACTGTATGTGACGGTGGTGGCACATAAGGGGCTTAGACATACACGCATGACAAGTGCATTCTCGCACATCCTTCACATGAGCCCTCTGCATGGTTACATTCGTCTTCTTGTGTACTCTAGCAGCATTAGTTCAGTTATGGCGCGGGACCGCGGGGTGTACGGTTTTCAATGATACATATAGAGAATAATCCCCCGGAATGCTTTTATCATTTGCACACCCCTGCAGGGGTGTGGGTCCTTCATTGCTGGTGTCATGTAAACATGCGTTTCTTACAATCATTACACAATTTTACAGGTTTCTTTACTAGAAGTAGTTTTATGGAAAGGATACACGTATTAAAAGTAGTTTTTGACATTCGTATTTGGGTGTTTTTCTGCTTTCATCGGATGACCATTCTACAGATCTCCCCATCACCCAGGCCTCGCTGACCGGGTCATGCTGGGAGCAGTGATACACTGTGGACGGTGAAATGTTACAGTATTAGTATCTTATGCTAGTTCATGTCCGTCTTGTTCGTGGGAACGGGCTCACAGCGGATCTGCCAGGGTGCTGTGGCGACAGGGATAATTGAAACTCTCCGAGGGTGGGGGCCGCGCTACAGTGCGCTGAGCTCACACCATCTTTGATAGACAAAATGGTTTCTGGGCCTAGCTAAATTCAATACGTGTGGGCAATGTCATCAGCAGGTGAACCCTCCACCACCTGGGCCCGGGAGGTCTGAGGGGACGCCCAATGAGCCATGGCCCTCACCTGGGGAGGGGATGCAGGCAAGGAGGGTCTTTTGGACCACTCCTCCCCTACACTTCCCAAACCACTGTGAGGAAAATGAGTTATTTGGCCTGTTATATGATGTATCGGAGGGTGGGCACGGGGTGTCCAGACTGTTTCAGGGACTACTAGAGGCACTACACATAGAGACTAGGAAGGGGAAGAATACATGGGAATCAAGAATAGGAGAAGAGTTTACAACAGAGGAATGGTCGAGAGCACTTCTATACCCGAAGAAGGTCTCAAGAAACGCCAGTTTAAAATTGACACAATTTTACACACTCCACAGACCTTACATGACCCTGCAGCTATTGTCGCGCTTCACAGTCTCAGAAGTAAGGGGGTGCCTAGATGTGGAGCAAACAAGGCAGGAATGGAACATATGTTCTGGACCTGCCCAATTATCCGGGGGTTCTGGCAAGAAATGGAATTACAACTGAAAAAGGGGGCATGATAGGATAAAATGGACACCCAAATCTTGCCTCCTTGGAGTGTTTGCACGTTCCAAGAAAGCCAAGCCGGAAAATAAGATGATAGACCTGGCCTGGGTGCTGACAAAAAGAAGGATACCAATGGCATGGAAGTCATGTGAAGGTCCAAGTATAGACAAGTGGTGGAGGGATCTGAAAAAATTGTCTATGGCGGAAATGGAAGTATGGTATGATCCAGTCCAAACGGGGAGAAGAGAAAGCTCAGATGACGTGACATCCTGGAATGCATTGGTACAGACTCTTTTCACCTCACCTGATGACAAACCCCCTTGATATACCACAGACACTGAATAAGATAAGAGAAGGGGGAGATCTGGGAATTTTTTTTAAAAAAAGGCTGCAAAGAGTTCAGCAGTAAAAACTCAGCATCAAAGGAAAGATAACGCAAGCTACTGTTCATCAGATCATAGCCGTGGTTAAAGCTCTGGTTTGGTTAAAGGGGGAGTTTGGGAAAGGGTGGGCAGGGAGGGAGGGATTTGACGATCATGATGTGTAACATTTTGTACTAAACAATGTACTGTAAATAAGATGGCACAAATCAATAAACATGTTTTTAAAAAAAAGATTTGTTAAAGGGTGTTCAGAGAATGCTGGACTTAGATGATCTTAAGGCTCTGGCTGGATGAGAGTGTGGCTGAAGGTGGATGCGAGTCCATGAAATACCCATGGATGACACAAAGAATCTTGAAATTGGTCCTGGCTGTGAGCAGTAGCCAGTGAAAAGTACATAGTGTAGCAGTAGTGTAGCAGTAATATGGTCTGTGTCTGGGCCAAGTGATTGCACGGACTAGAGAACATAGGCTGGGAACCCTAGACACAGCACACTGACCTAGACAACATCAAAAAGAACCAATGTCCCAGTAGGAGTGATTTTCTGTTCATATTCAACCCAAACTCAATCAATTGTTGAAGTTTAAAGAGAGAAGATATCAGAATAAGATTCTATGTTAAGAAGACAAAAGACTTAAAAGACCTGCTATTTTTAGGAGCAAAGATCCCAAATCCAACATCACCACTAAGAAAGTGAGATTGGTCACCAACTACAGCTCTAATGTATTTACTGTAAGAAAGATACCGAAGAAACATTGGAACAGTTTGCAAGTGGACAGTCATCTCAACAGCTACATTGACTCACTCAAAGCCATCTATCACTTATTGTAAGGCAAGAACCTTCAAAAACCAATTCAGCCCCAGCTACATGACACCAATGCAAGAATTAAGACCCTGGAACACGTATGGAATCTACCAGCAGTAAAAGGAAACACAAATGTGGAAACCCGTAGGATTTGTCCCAATGTTGAATGGACAAATATCGAATTACCCAATGGTTTCAAGAAAAATATCCATCAATGTATTCATTGCAAAACCAAAACCACACATGTAGTATATGGCATGCATTGTTTATGTGACAAATGGTACATATGAAGTACCAAACGGAAATTGAAGATCAGGATAATGGACCATTTTAGAGGTATTCGGATAAGGGACATCAGATATCCCTTAGCAGCCCATTTCATCGAAGAACACCCTGAAGGCAAACTAGTGCTCCTCAAATGTGTAGGGCTGGAAAAAGTTGGCAAGCCGCCGAGAGGAGGAAACAGAGAGAAGCAAGGTGGATCAACACTATGGACGCGTCTTTTCCTGGTCTAAATAAGGACAATGAACGCTGCAACTTTCTATGACAAAAACTATACCCTCCCCCCTCTGTTTATTCTGTTAGTCCTTTCTCCCCCAGACCCCTTCTTTGTATTATATTCACATTATCATTTTGTTATCATCTGGATCAATTCATTGATTTGTAAACTACCTATTATCTATTTTCACATGCTAACACAGTGTATTAGCACTAATACAACTTTATATCAGTCCTAACGTAGTTGGTGCCATTTGAAAGGAGGTTCGCCTGTGGAATATAATAGCATGAGTGACAATTATACATGTCCAATAGCCCTTCAACTTTAATATAATCAACTTCATGTAATAGTTATCACTAATCATTCAGACAGGAACATCATATAACTCAATATACACTGGCCTATATCATTTACCAAGGATGGTGCCCCACACATCATTCCATATGCATTAGTAGAGCATACCCTCAATTGGACACTTTATCTCTATATTATTTGAATTTCTAAGACTCTGGTGGCTAATAGCCCAGAGAGAATCCCCTCAGGTATTGATTTTTATTTTGAGTTCCCGTTCACACAGCACTTTTTCAACATGGCAGCCGCATGAATGGCAATAGTGATGTCACTGCACTCGCAACGCTTGCACGATGATGTCACATGTGATCATTTAAGAAGGCGGCCATTTTAGAACACTGGATCCCCCAGAAAGGTGTTCGAACACATTTGGAAACTGGAGAAAACAATCCAGTGAAAGGGAGACAAATTAGGTGCGTCAAGAATGCGAACCCTACAACATTTTATTCTGGGAAACAACCGCTATCCCTAATTTGTCCGTTTTCTGAGACTCTAACTCCCTCCTTATCTAAGGAGACCACTTGTTTGAACATTAAGACTGACATTGATTTTTATTTTCCTACATAGAGCATTCCAATATTATATATATAACGACTTATAATACTCATAATCTTTTTATTTGTATTTTCAGATAGTATGAAGTTATGCTGATCTGAAAGTCAATAACTTTTGAAACAAAAAGCAACAGACACATTGAGACTTGTGCTTGATCCCTCCTGATGAGCCATTATATAGTGGTAAAACAGGTGTAGAGGGCTTCGCACTTATTTGATGAGCTACAGGTTATTAGAACTACATGAGGCTATTGCCCTCAATTGATGAGCTATTTGTTTAAGAACCACATGACGAAGATTGAGAACTCTGTACTAATTGGATGAATAACCTATTAAAGCTTTAATTAACACTACACAATGGACTTTTTATATATTCATCTGTACCAAACAAGCCACAAACCCACTTGGACCATTCTATTATTAAACTACACGCCGGGGCAGTGACCTGACCCCATGATGTTTCTATTCTGTTCGTATTCTAGTAAGGAAATGAAAAGATTTATAGCGGAAAAGTGCATAAAGATGGTTTGAATGACGCCCCGACAGGGAGTAATCACCAATGGCTTCAAAGTTCTGGACTGATAGCCAATAAAGGACAGGGACCTCATTCTCTAGGTCATAGATGAGTATCTGTACTGTTTAGCAAGATCTCTGTAAGTAGGCACTCGAAGCGCACCACAGAGATGATGTCCTACAAGATTGTTTTCACATGCACGCATGAGGTAACGTAGACATGAATGGTTTAACTGACTTTTTGGGGCCTGGCTTGTATGCTGATTGTGTAATTGCAACCGTAAGATAGATGGGGATGACAAGCTATTCAGTGGTAATAAAAGAAATAGCACTCATTGGTGAGAAATATGGTGTTGCCAATGGCTTGGAACTACTTCCCTTTCTAAAAGCTGCATTCCCTACTGTTATGTCATGGTAGAAGATTATGGAATTCATAATCAATGGGCATGACATCACACCAGGCATTTTCTCTAACGGGTATTTTACTTTTTTGGGTGGATGTCGGGAGTGGGGACAGGGAACTCGGTATATGTTTATGCTGTATACTGTCCCCTTGTCTTCACTCCACGCCCCTGCATGGCTGGCCCATAACAAACAGTGCAGGGAGGTTCAAGGCTGGCCCATAACAAACAGTGCAGGGAGGTTCAAGGCTGGCCCATAACAAACAGTGCAGGGGGTTCAAAGGAATTCTGGCGGCATATAAAAGAAAAAAATGACAGATGGGGTGTATTCCATCTGGGAGTGCTGAGTGACATCACAGACAACTGCAGCTTCACCCTAGTTTTCTTTCAGGTGTCAGCTGGAGCCCCTCGATGGCATATGCCGCTGTAGTTTATAGTTACAATTCTATAAGTCACGTGTTTTGATTTCGATCGTATTCTCTGTTATCCTTTATAGCATGGCTATACTTGAAAATGTTTATAAAAGCTCTGAAATGCCATGTTTTAGTTACAGTCCCCCTAAGTTTGGCTTACTCCTATCATGAGCCGCTGCATCTTACTTTCCGCTGAGTTGGGCTTACTCCTATCATGAGCCGCTGCATCTTACTTTCCGCTGAGTTGGGCTTACTCCTATCATGAGCTGCTGCATCTTACTTTCCGCTGAGTTGGGCTTACTACTATCATGAGCCGCTACATCTTACTTTCCGCTGAGTTGGGCTTACTCCTATCATGAGCCACTGCATCTTACTTTCCGCTGCGTTGGGCTTACTACTATCATGAGCCGCTGCATCTTACTTTCCGCTGAGTTGGGCTTACTCCCTTCATGAGCCCGTGCATCTTACTTTCCACTGAGTTGGCCTTACTCCCCTCATGAGCCGGTTTGAAGGATTTACGTTTGCAGTAAAACAATATAGGCAAATTCACTACCAAAATGCAGAATTGTAATTGGTTATTTATAACGCGCTTAATACTGAGCGGTTCTAAGCGCGACCCAGGGAATCGAACCTCTGTTGCTCGGTGTCGTCTTCGTCTTGCTTCTAAGGCGAGCACGTTGCCCGTGAGCTATCCTGCCGAGACATTCCATGTGATTATACAATAATGCTACGCCAACATTTAAGGATTAGGAGGCGGTAGAATGTTCGATCTGTAGACTTACACTAATATGTACTCTCTGAATGTATTGCAGACGACAAGAGCCTTCCTGCCAGCGATGATGAGAAGCAATCATGGCCACGTTGTTACTGTGGCCTCGTCAGCTGGTCACATAGGAGTACGTTTCATGGTGGATTATTGGTATGTTTATTAAGATGTGCACATATGATATCTTCTGTGCAGTTATCCAGGGGTTGTGGCTGCGACTGCGGTGGTGGGTGGTGCATTAGGTGTGTAGGCTGCCACACTGATTTAGTGCTTTCTCATTTGTGCTCAGAAGCTGCTCCAAACACATATGCATATCATGTATGAGTTGCTAAAAAGTAGCAAGGATAGGCACCCTTGGTAAGCCATGTAATTTTGTATTACAAGCACTGGCTTGTGATGCCGTGAAGCCCCGACTACAAGTGATCGAAGGGTACGGGAGGTGTTCCACTACTTTTATGTCATTTCTGTTTACCATTCCTTTACTTTTTTACGACCATATACACCATTTCTATATAGAGGATTTGCCCATTCATATCCCTGTGCAAGTCTGAAGTTGTAATAGGAGCCTTAGTTACAAGTCACTTAGACCATTGGAATTCCCCGGCACAGTCCCACTACTTTTTTCGGCACACTTCTACCACTGTCGACCACCTACACGGGACAGGTGCTCTGACCTGACGGCACGGGGAGTGGGGCAGGGGGAATAGTAGGATTTTAGTTTGAGCATGAACACGGAGGATTAAAGACATGTTGTGATCCAGCGATCATCGTGTCCGCGCCTAACTACTGGGTGGTGCTGTGTGTGGGTGACTAAATACCTATTGCTAGGCAGACCACAGCTATAGGATCGGATATGGGTCGCCTGGATAATGCCAGTGGAAACGGTTGGCCCTTGGGGTGGGAATGAAGAATGGTTCTGGGCAAGACCAGAGATCCGGCCGTGAAATATGCTGAATTGTCTTGTCTCGTGGCTGCCAGACCCCGGACTTCCTTGTGGTGCTACCCTAGTTTACTCTGCTTCAGCTTGCTGCTTGCGTTGCTGATGCCAGTCCCTTACACCACTCACCACCAAACACAGCCTACCGCACCTTAGCTGGAGGAGGCCGCTTCGTGCCCCCACCTTACTCTCACAGGATGGAATACCCTGAAGTGTTTGATGCCAGCTATATTGGCAGTAGAAGTCTATTGGGCTGTGTATGTGTTAATGGAGCAGTTTTGGTCAATGTGGCGCAGTAGTAAATAAGAGCACTTAATGAAAATGCAGGCTGTTGTTTGACAGAATGAATCACCCTAAATCACCAAATGTTGGGCATCTAAAAATAGCTCAGAGGATGCACTTTTTTAAAAAGATGCCTGGTTTTTGAAAACGCACAGTTCAGCTTTTCCTCAAAGGTGACTGACGCGTTTCCAGGGAGTTGTTCATTTGTGCAAATGATGTGACGGACAGCCCACTTGCATGCACAAGTGTTTTTGGCGCGCTTCTGACGCGACGGTTTGATAGACACTCCCGGAACACATGCAGGCTACTGTGACTGCATTTCACATCAACAGGCGCCGAGGGGGCCCGCCATTGTGAAATAAAGAAAACACGCATTTCCATACCTATTTTAGGGAATCGAAAAGCAAGTGGGACAGCCTGCATGAAAAGTTCAGAAACATTGCTCAGCCCGCTGGGCCGGTTCCAAAAAGGAGCAGTGGAATGCTTTTATGAAGAAACTCCTCCTTTAATACCCTACTTCACTCAATTGTACACAGTAAAGTATAATAGGCCTCTAGAAATGTCCATCAATCATGCACCAATTGGGTTTATCTGTTTTTGGCACACGTAATGGGGAGGAATCAGGCCCAATACGTTCCTCAAAATAACGAGGTTGAGGTTGTATTTAGCAATCGACTGTCTTTTCTAACAATCTCTATAATCTGAGTTTGCTCTTCTGTCTGATCCTCTAAAATATGGACTAAGGTAAGGGATTGTTCTGACTGTCTGCGCCTTCAGATTGGGGGATCCATGTATTTATGCCAAAGAGAAGGCAGAGGCGTTGCTAGGGGGGGCTAAGGGGGCTATAGCCCCTGGTCTTTTGGTTGTAGCCCCGGATAGAATCTCAGGAGCTACAACCAAAAGGCTAGCTAGCCCCCAGTCCCGACAGTTCCGACATCAGCGTAGCCCTGAGTCTTTTCCAAACCTAGCAACACCCCTGAGAGGAGGGGCTCCCGGCCAAATTCAATAGTCAAGCCAGCATACTGTTGTATAAAAACACAAAAGGGACTTATCTATTTTCTCAGTACTGTTCAGCTAAACACCTTTAGACATTTCCCACAGTACCTTGAACAATAGAATTTTAATTCAGTAACAATCCGTTTTTTGCAATTCTATTTTAATATATTAAAACAAATCTTTCTGAAACTCACAATCCACAAAAAATGCACAACTCATACAAAAATACAGGTTTGTAGATCTGCTTAGAATCGCATGCCTTGCATAGGCCGCCATGTAGTGGTAGATGCAGAGTCATGCATTACTTGTTTTCAAAGTATGAAAAGGGAATTCAACTGGGCGTGTCTGTAATACTATACTTCCTAGTGTTTTGTCCTCACATGTCCAGGTTCCTCAGATTATTTGTTTCCGCCATGGTGGTCGGTCACATGTTGCAGAGTTTGTGGCTTATAGCCTTTATTTAGTTATTGTTGATATTACTATAACTTTTCATTATGGTTCTTCAACATCTTCGACGATCAACGCTGCAACAGACTTCTCGATGGCGTATTTGACAAAGAAGCTTTTCGACATCTGTTCCAGCAACTGTCATCTGCTTCGGCCTATGCCAGGCTGCGGCCTGTACAGTAGGTAGAGAGGGGAGTTTTACATATATATTACCCTTAGAGAATGCATACATTTAGACACTCCTTTTATTCTCTGTTGAATTTACTTGTCCTTCAGTCATTGTAAAGACTCAATTTAAATGTTGTCCTTCTGCCGTAAAAAATATCCTTGGAAGACACTCACCGGGTGTGCAATTGCTGCCTTCTGAGAGATAATTGTGAAAAACGCTGTGCATCCTGCCGGCTTTTTCGACCAAAAACTTTGGTGGAAAGCTAGCCTAGACTTCCCAACAGGCACCGAAGAGTGCGAGGAAAAACAGGGTGCTTTCAGCGCACAAAGTGACGCCGAAGACGATATGGCATCAGTAGATTGCCAAGTGCCAGTCCCCCCCTCCGGAAGGCAGGCTGGCAGCACTGCTATGGAGGCTGCCCCTGGTGACAGTGGCGCGCACAAACACACACAACTTGGGGATGCTCACTCACGTGATCAGCACACAACCTTCAGCCAGTCAACAACAAAATCGTTGAAATATGGCCATGCGGTACACAAATGCACCTACGGTGCATCTACCTCAATGCAGATCGGGATAATAGTGATGATCAGGGTACTTCACACGATTATCTAGGTGATGATGATTTATGGTGATGATGATCCTTATAATCAGGATGACACATTTCTGCTTCCTTCACCTCAGGATGACCAACCTGTGTCTGATTCTCCTGTTCATGAACACATCCTGTATAATGATTTCCTTAAAAAGGCAGCAGACCATTTTAAAAGTTAGACAGAAGATGTCCCTCAAGATTTGGATTTTGTGGTTGAAATGCTAGAGGAAGAATCCTCTAAAGGGCAGTGTATTCCACTGCTTCAGTCTGTAACCAAAATAATTAAACGTTCATTATTAACACCTTCACCAACCAGGTCTGTTAATCCCAATGTGGAGAAAAAATTTCATCCAGATTCCTCTGACCCCTAATATATATGAGGTCACCTGGTGGTTACTGTTATAATGGCTCTTGGTTACCACAGTTACCACCACCCACAAAATGGCAGGGACCCCCTTAGCTTCCACAGAAGCTCCTCTTTAAAAGGAGAGTAAAAATCCGTTTGCTCTAGGGAAACAACTAGCCACCTCTGCCACTTACCATGTGTTTATTGCCAACAATAGCACTCTTCTTTCCACCTGTAAAAGGTCACTTGGGGACAATGTTCAGTCACAGCTGGACTCAGTCCCTGAACCACTTTGTACGCACATTTCAAAAACAGTGGCTGAGGGCAAACAAGTTGCTAACAATATAATTAAGGGTACTTTAGATGCAGCTGACAATGCTGGTAGGATTGTAGCAGAGGGCACATTACCCAAGTGCCGTGCTTGGTTGCGACATCAGGGTTTAAGCTTGAGACTCAAGCAACCTTACTTAATATGCCCATTGAGTCTAACGTGTTGTTTGGAAAGGCAGTGGATGATGCCTTGGAAACGGCTAAAAAAAGATGAGGAAACTCTAAAATCCTTGGACCAGATTTCAAACAAACCCTATATTTAGGGAGGTGTTTTTAACACACACTGTTTTTTTCGTGGACAAACAAATCCATGCGCAACACAATCTGCCTTCAGCCAAGGTTCCACATCCCATTGGTACTCAAACACTGCACAGTCGACCCCCTTTGAATCTACCTATCAGAGGGGCTTTAGACGGGGTAGAGGTTGCTCTAGGGCAACAGCCGCTAAAGTGACATTCTGATTCAGGTTCCCTCCCGTGTTTCCCCACTATGGGGTCGTATCTCTCAATTCACCCATGCATGGGAAGGAATCACTTCAGACAAATGGCTACTTTCCAGTGTTTCCCCACTATGGGGTCGTATCTCTCAATTCACCCATGCATGGGAAGGAATCACTTCAGACAAATGGCTACTTTCCACCGTGCCCAAGGGATACTTCATAGAGTTTCTCAAAAGACCTCATTACCATCCACCAAAACACCAGAAAATGTCACAAGAACACCAGAAAATTCTGCAAGACAAGATTCAAACTCTTCTACTAAAAGGAGCAATAGACCTGGTCCATCCTCACGAGGTAAAAACGAGTATTTATTCAGCATACTCCTTGTCCCCAAAAAGCATTTAACTATGCGCCCTGTGTTAGACCTACACCCAGCAAACACATATGTGAAGCCGCAAATGTTTCGAATGACACTTCAAGAACTAATCACTCTCTTAAAACAGGGGGATAACATGGCAGCATTGGATATGAAGGATGCATACTTTCATATTTCAATGTTGTTAGCACACAGGAAGTATCTCAGGTTCAAAGTCGAAATGACTCATTACCAGTTCAAGGTGCT
This sequence comes from Ambystoma mexicanum, assembly GCF_040938575.1. Classification (NCBI taxonomy): domain Eukaryota; kingdom Metazoa; phylum Chordata; class Amphibia; order Caudata; family Ambystomatidae; genus Ambystoma; species Ambystoma mexicanum. Next base: position 83,535,033 of record NC_090937.1, read on the forward strand.
TCCCTTCAGCATCTCCTCAGCACCAAGAGCATTCACCAAAGTCCTTGCAGTAGTAGCTGTCCACATGCGCAGACAGTCCATTCCAGTGTACCCTTAACTTGATGACTGGTGAATTACAGGAGAAACACCTCAAGCTTGTCAACAAAACACCGAAGAGACAATCAACCTACTTTTCAAATTAGGCTTTTCAATCAACAAGAAGTAACCAAGTCTCATTCCAAGTCAAACAAAACAGTTTCTTGGTGCTGAAATCCGAACGAAAGACACCTTAGTCTTCCCCTCGAAAGAGAGGGTACAAAATATGCTTTTTCAAATTCCACATTATATTGCTGGTCATCAGATAACCGTACGAAAGGCCACGCGCCTTCTACAAATGATGGCTTCCTGCATTTATCTAGTGCCTCACACTCAGCTGCACATGCATCCTAGGCAAGAGTGGCTGGTAAAACAATGGTCCCAAGCAAGCAGTCAGTGGACAATCTAGTGGTAATTTCTCAAAACTTGCTTCACTCTCTACAGTGGTGGACAAAGGAGGACCTTCTGCAGGCAAAATCCTTCACCGCCCCCGCAGTAGTGGCCACTCTTACCACAGACACATCACTGTCAGGGTGGGAAGCTCATCTTCTCCATCACACTGCTCTCGGCAAATGCTCACAATCAGCAGCAAAGAAGCACTTTAGCCTTCTAGAGTTGTTGGGAGTGTTCAAAGTGATTCAAGCCTTTCAACATCAACTCAGGGTAAACAGTCCTAGTCCTAACAGACAGCCCTACAGCCATGTTTAACATAAACAAGCAAGGCAGAACACATTCTCTTGGTCTGTATGTTCCTACTATCCCAAAACGTTCAACGGGAACACAACTGTCTAGCCGATGTATTAAGCAGCAACTTACTGCTTCCGTCAGAACACGAATGGCAGTTGCACAAAGACATTCTACACATTTTCAAAAACTGGCAACAACCAGACATAGATCTGTTTCCAACCCAAGACAACACACAGAGCCCAAACTATGCTTCCAGGTACCCCCAAACAGGGTACAAGGGTCATGCTTTGTGGATGGGCTGGTCAGGAAAATGTGCTTACGCTTTTCCCCCCCAACACCACTCCTGAACAAAACCATTCACAAGATGCACTAGGAACAAGTCAAGCTCATTCTAATAGCTCCAATGTGGGCATGCCTACCATGGTTCTCAAACCTGCTCAGAGTGTCCCTTTGCTCACCATTGAAACTTCCATGCCCATGCAACATGCTGTCCCACATCAAGGGACAACATATCATCCTTGCCTTCAAACACTGAACTTGGCAGCTTGGCTCCTGAGGTCATAGAGTTTGGTCATTTAAACTTAACACAAACATGTATGGACATCCTTAAAGAGGATCACACACCTAACACTAGACATTGCTATTTCAATAAATGGAAATTATTTGTTATCTGGTGCAAATCTCAAGACATCAACCCAATTGATTGATTTCCTTCACACATCATTATCTGCTTACTTTGCATGTTAGATTCAGATTTGGTCTTTAGCTCTCTTAAAATCCACTTAGAAGCACTCTCTGCATACACCACCTCTCAAACTAAAGTCTCTTGGTGGAAGGTGCCAGTAGTGAAGGCTTAAAGATTATACCCACATATTCTAACCCAACTCCTGGATAGGATTTAAATGTTGTACTTAATTCAAAACCTTCCACCCATCACTTTTTTGGTTTCAGTTTGTCTCCCTATGTGAGAGAGGGTATGTCCAGATGTGGGTCCCTTGCTCGCTGCACCATAGGAACCAAGCTGCACCTCACTGGGGAGGCCCAACAAGGCTAAACCATGTCTGGGGTTGCTTGTGTTTCTGTGCAGAGTGGACCTGGCCTAACAGTTCCGGCAGGGCTGCTCCCATTGTTGGCAGTACCTGACTGATTTGCATATGGCTGGACCCCTTTCGCAATGACGCAGACGGGCTAAAAAACAGTGGTGTGAAAGGTTCATAAATCCTTGCTTTGGATTCTCGGTGGGCATGTTTGGCGTTGTCTAGTTCTATGTTCCGAAGACACTCTCTAGCCGTTTTAAGGGATCTGAGGGTTCCATGGCTTGGGTCGAGAATGTACTTAGCTTCCCAATCGCCCATTTCTGATTCCGCGTCTAGTAACTTCTAGAGCCGTTCCCTCTTTTTTATTTGCTGTCCAGGAGATTATCTCACTCCTGAGCACTGTTTTGTAGGCCTCCCATATCGTGACATGGCTATCGACCGTGGTAGTATTAATTTCAAAATATTCGTCGGTCGCGGCATTGAGGCGATCAATAAGATCAAGAGAGCCCAGATTATAACTATTCAATCTCCATGACTTGGGGGGAGTTATGCCCCGCACGCTCAAAGCCATCATCAAAGGTGAGTGGTCAGAGATGCCCCGGGGAAGTAGGTCCACAGTCATCACCCTGTGTATGTTGGTGTTCGGGAGGAAAAGGTAGTCCAGTCTGGACAAGGAGCCATGTGCACCTGAGAGGAACGCGTATCCCTCGGCTTCAGGTTGGAGGTGCCTCCATACATCTCGGAGGCCCAGGGCTGATGCAAATCCTGCTAGTTTAGTGGGAGTGTTCGGGGTGCGGTCCCTAATATGAGTGCCGTCCATGGTGTTACACATGATGTCATTAAAATATCCCCCCAAAATCCACATATCAGGTTGGTGCTTTGCCATGAGGGTAACCAGGTTGTCTAGCAATTCCTCCCCCAGTCCCGGCGGAGAATATATCGCCGCAATAGCTAGTGTTTCTTCCCAGAGCGTTATGAGGACCACTCCATAGCGCCCCCTGGGATCCTGTTCCATTGTCAATGGTGCGAATGGAACACGTTTGTGCACAAGGATGAGAGTCCCTTTGGAGCCCATTGTGTACCCTGCATGCACTGCAGATCGGTAATTGGTCCTATGGAAGAAGGTGCAGCTGGTTCCAGCTAGGTGTGTCTCAGTTAGCAGGGCAATGTCAGGAGAGTGCCTATTCAAGAACTGTGTGATGAGACGTTGCTTGATTCCCAAGCCCAGCCTGTTCACGTTCCATGTGATCAGTTTAAGGGACCTAGGGCGTTCAGGGGTCGATGAGTGAGTTGGTGTAGGTGCCATTTCTAGTGCATAGTGTCGGATTTGCAGATTCCGTGGAGGTGTGATAGAAGAGTAGTCTACAGGAGTTAGCTACAGTGGGGATGTGCTGCCGGTAGACAGTGACATGAGAGAGCATATACTCCTTGATATGATCGTTTAGCCTTGCAATACGTAATAACTGTACATCAACACAAAAACAACATAAACTTTCCCCTCCCCCCTCCCTATACTCCACCCCAACACGAAGTACCTGTTGCCCGAACATTGTTGACACTCGGAACTAGAGCGTCAGCCTAAACTTCAAAGAATTAGGGAACAAAAACTTAGTTTATCCTCAAACTCCTATTGAGGGGTCTGGGCGGTCCGGGCCGCCGGTTGCCATGCGCTCAAGTTCTGGAACGAAATTAGTTGCATGTGTGCGCATCATGTCTGTAGTAACGCTTTGGGAGGTCGAGAGCTTGTATCAGTGTGGTTGCTATCTTTTCAGTCAGCATCTGCACCAGGCAGTTCTACCTCCTGTGGTGGAAGCTCGTGTGGTGCTCTTTTGGGTCTTGGCCGATTTCTGCTATTATCTTGCCTTCGATTCAGTCTCCAGTCTCCCTCAATGTGTCTTTCTGCCCAGTTCCACGCCTCTCCGGGATCTGTAAAGTGTACTGACGTCCCTTTATGGTATATTTTGAGCTGTGCAGGGAATAGTAAGCCATACTTTACGTTGAGAGTCTGGAGACGTTTTTTAAGAGGATCAAAGGACTGTCTTGCTTTCTGTACCTCTCTGGTGAAGTCTGGAAAAAAGGCAATTTTGGAACCGTTGTATGTTATGGAGCCTTTGGTTCTAGCCATTTGCAGCACTGCGTCTCAATCTCAGTAATTCAGGAACCTCGCTATAACTGTGCATGGGGGAGCCCCAGGGATCTGTCTGCCCGATGGTATGTGGTGTCACGTTCGATCGAAAAGAATTTAGAGAGGGTGTTGGGGGCAAAGACGTCCGTCAGCCATTGCTCTAGGAATAATTCCATGGTCGGGCTTTCTGTCTTTTCTGGTAGTCTGAGGATTCAAATGTTGTTTCTCCTGGACCTACCCTCACCATCTTCCATGCATTCCTCCAGTGTCTTAAGCCGAACCAGTACGTTGCTTAATTGCTGAATTGCAGTGCGCAGGCTGTCTTCTGTTTCTGATATACGGGTTTCAGCTTGGCCTGTGCGGGACGTGAGTTTTTGCAGATCGTGTCATAGCAGTCACACTTCTGTACTTAAACCGTCCATCTTTTTTTCCATGGAAGAGCGTGAGTTGGTGATAGCGTTCATGACGTCTTTGAGAGATATGTTGTCATCTGGCCCTTGCACACTGTCACATTTGGCTTGCTCCTTTAGAGGGGCCTGGCAGGAGGTGGTATATTGGTCCATTCTGCTTTGTGTCGTGGCATTCTTTGCTCTTTTTTTGCCCATGTTGAGTTTGCCAGTGTCGCCTGCCATTTAATGCTTCCTCTGTTTGACGTTTGACGTTGCCTGTGGAGTAGCTTCTGTCGGTGGGGTGTATTTGCCGTGGTTAGCAGGTTTGTGTGCCACGTTAGGAACAGTGGTGTATTCGCTGTATTTGTATGGGCTCTGTCCAGACCAGTTACATTCCCGTTATGTTGATCCCACCGGGTCCCGGCCGCTCCTTGTTCGCATTCAGTACTCCGTGTCAGTGTATTAATTGTGGGCGTTGTGGTGGTATCAGCACCATGAGATGCAAATCTTCAGGCCAGTCGGCATGGGAGCCCCTTGAGTGTATCAGGCCCGGCGGGGGTTTTGGCCACGTGCTTGCTGGGATGATCCAGGCAGGGAGGGCTTTGGGTTACAACAGCCAGCTTTCCGTATGCCAGTTGTATTCAAGTGTGTTCCGGGGGTATCGCTGTATAGTTTATTGGGTTTTGTTCACTGTAGCACTTGCTTTATTGGCGTGCGGATGTTACCTGCATAGCCCCAAAATGTTCGGGCTTTGCTAACTTGTGGGATGGGCGCACTGCTCTAGTCGATGTGAATCTCCTTGCAAGGCGCTGATTTCTTTATGTATGGCACTATTTGGCCGCAGCACTGTTGCTCAGGGTTTAGTATTGTTTAATATTATTTAATGTGGCATTCTGCAACATCTGTCACCCCTCCCAGTCCCTCACAATCAAAAATAAACACTTAGGTCTGTCGAGCACTTCCGGTTTCCCGGAGCGGCCCCATCCTCGGCTCCAAGACAGTGCCCCTTATGTGCCGCGTTGTCGTGTCACTGCAGAAAGCCTGGAGGGCAAGGAGGTCAAGGAAAAGTGGGGCGTATATTCCTCCTAGAGCCCAGAGAGGGGCAGGCATCCATGCTTTATGGCAGTCTTTGTGCAGGGTATGGGTGCTCAGTTGCTGGGTTTGCCTCCAGGTTAGATGGCTCAAGTAAGCGGCAGAGGGGGCCGCTTCTGCATACGATGGCTTGTATATGATCCTCCTTCGGCGGAGCTACAATGCTAGTATTACTCGGAGCCGGGGAGGGCCTGTGTCGCTCGTGGCGCCCACCCACGGTCCTCCTCAGGTAGATCGTTGGGCGTCCTGGGCTGGCGATACTCTGGGGTCGGAGGTACACACAGGAACTGCTCTGCAGCATCTACAAGTTGGCAGCCCTCCCTCCGCCCCGAGTACGTTGTATGATGTGGAGTGGGGAGTGCCTCCAAAAACGAAAGATACAGCTGGTGCTGCAGAAGCGTAGAGCCCCGCACTGTCCCTTATCTTCGTTGACCGCACTGGGGCCTGGATATGCACTCACCTGCAGTGTTGCCTCTCGCGGGCTCCGCCCCAGGTCCGCCGACTCGGTCCGCTCACCTTCTGTGTTCCGATCCTACTTCACCCGCCCGAGGATGCCCCGTCACGGCGGGACTCTGCTTTACTCCCCCCCCCCCTCTGCTCGTGGCGTCCCGCCCGCAACGTCTCCAGGCAGGGGATGCGGTCCTGTGAGCGGGCACAGCCAGTCACCTCCAGGGTGATATGTGGCGGTGATTTGTGCCCCCTCTCGTCCCGCAGGCTTTTCTTTTTCACCTCAGCAGCAGGTCCCAGAGCCACCAGTTACAGCGGCGTCCTCCGATCGTCCCAGGCGGCGGATATGCTCCGCCTGCCATTTTGCAGGAGTCCATGCCGCCGGGCTGTGTTTCCGTGCCTCAGGACCTCCGTCAACAGGCAGATTTCTCGGTTCCTGCATATTACAAGGATGTTCCCGTTCTTTACTGAGCATCTCAGTTTAGGTTTTAGTAGGATTTAGCTGGTGGCCATGGGAGCTCACAGATTTCACGTCTGCATAGCTTGCTGGTTGACCAGGCCCCCTACATGTGTTCTTCTTGCGTTCCGGTGCTGCTGCGGCAAGCTAATGGCAATATAATGAACGTTCAGACAGTATGCATATGTCACTGTCCACCAACCCGTAGGACTGTACGCAAATGTTCTTTGTGTAGTTGGGTGTGTGAGTGTCTCGAATGTGCGGATGGCACGTGAGCTTCACGTCGGGTGCAGCCATGTCGTCATGGTGTCTCTAACGACTTGAGGCATGGCTTCTTGGTATTTCAGTCCATTCTGTCCTTGTAGCTGTCTCCAGCTCAGTCTTGAGTGTCTTCGTCCACCTTGGGCAGTGTTCGCACTGCTCCTGGTGTGTAGGGTTTGGTGAGAGGGTACCTCTCCTGGTAGGTGTCCATAGGAGGAGCAGTGGGAATTGGTGTGAGCTCGTATGACCGGCAGCCATGTTGTTTTTGGTGCTTCTTCGCGGTTGGAGGATCCTCCGGGACGGGAGGCGTATTCTGGCCTACCCTCTTCAGTCCCCCCTCTGGTCGACTTGTCGATCACACTACCAAAATCTCTTCTGTCATTTATCAGGCGCCATACCTTTGTTATCCCCGCCAGGTGTCCATAGTAGTTGACGTGATCTTCGAATGACCAATACATGTATACATATCCACCTTACCCACTTCCCAACATACTTCTTTGGGTTGCGTGGATTTTCTATCTTCGTTCGAAGTGAGAAGAGGTCAGACTCTGCTATCTTTTTCCTTAGTCTCTCTCTTTCCTTCACAGAGCTATCCATTGCTTCCCCATTCTCCAGTTCCATCAGCACTTGCATATTGCGTTGAACCCGTTCACCATTGAATTTATGGTTACCATCAACTCCCAGCGAGTGATCTGCAACCATTTGGAATTTGCACATGCCTATACTCCAGGAAATAATGCTGCAAAGAACATCTGTGTTCTGCTGAACAACCTGTGTGTTGCAGGTTCTTCAACCAGTGCTTCTTCCGATCTCCCCCATAGGTAATTTCCCTCTCCCCTCACTCTCTTGAGTGTTTTGTGTTGGTCAATGTTGGTTGGTTGGTTGGATAGTTGCTGTAGCAGCTAGGGATCTTTTCTTTCTCCTGTTAGATTGCATCTTCGGAAACTCATCAAGCTTGATGTCCTTCTTAGGTACCACTAAAGAGGACATGTTGACGTGTTCTAGGGCGCATTCTCCTCCCCAGTTTGGTGGCAGTTTGTCATATGCCTTTGCTCTGCAAGCCCAATAGTGGTCCATGAGTACTGCTGTTCCAGCTCCAATTTCAGGTATTGTTTCTATTGTCTTCCATCCAATGTTTTCCCCTACCTCTTCTTTACCATTGTGCTGGTAACACAGTGCTGGTGTAGCGAGGGGAATTATTGGCATGGGCCCGGCTTCATTTTCAACCCATGTCACTAGTTTTGTGCTTCTGTCCCACTCTTTGAGGCACTTATCATTTTCTTCTTGTACCTTATTCACTGCTGCTTTTGCTAAGGTCAGTGCCTTGCTCCCCACTACTCCATCTTCCTATCCATCATCTGTGTATACCTTCCCATAGATCAGTGCTTGTGGTCTTTCCCAGCATCCTAGCTCGCCTCCCACCTCCCTCGCTTTCCACTTGCATGGCAGGTATTGCAGTGTGATTTTATTTGTTTCTTCCTTCTCAGGTCCTTCTGTTGTATATTGCAAGCCTTCACTGAGTTGCCAGTAATTGTTCATCATGGGTAATGTCTTGATATAATTGTCTTGGTATGGAAAGGTTGCCTTTGACATCCATCTTAATGTGGCTGTTTTCCATTGGAATCTTCCTCTTGTCTGGAACCTTGCTAGGTACATTAGGCATCTTACTGTTGCTGCAGGAATTTCTGTTGCTACGAAGGTTCTGGAAGCGCTCATGGCATAGGGGATCAATAAGCAGACATAACGGCTCTCCCCGGTAGTATCCGTACCAATTTTGGACATGTGTTTATACCACATGTTGTTTGTTATGTGTGCTGTGTCTGTGAGGTATGTGTCAACCCTGTTCATATCTGTGCCAACACTGTGCTTACCTCTCCTCGCCTTATCAGCAGTGTCTTCTGTTCCACCTGACATGATCTTTCTTTGCTGCTTTGGTTGGGGAAATGTTAGGATGGGATACAACGGTGGCATGCAAAGCAAAATATAGCTGCCAGAAAGCAGTACCTAAGAGCCCAATAGATAATGAGAGCCACCCAATGGTTATGTCCACGTAGTCACCATGGAGGTGCAGGAATGGGCCCTCGGGTCTGGGTATAACTCCTCTCACTACTCTCAGGGTGTGCCCTGTGGTGAACTGCTGGCACGTCAAACAATTACTGATGAAGTTCGCCACATGTTCATTTAGGTTGGGGGAAAACCATGATTCTCCAATGTGTGCAGTAATGACTTCTTTCCCTGTGTGTGTGGGGTGATGCAACAGTGTCAGTGCTGTTTTCAGTAACGCAAGTGACATGACCACTTCCCCTGTGTTGTATTGTCACCAGAGGGTGTCTGTAGGGGACATTGAGCATCCTCCTTTTACCCAGAGTTCCTTTTCATCCGTAGGTGCAGCCCCCTGCAGTTCCATTATGTGAGTTTCTGGGAGGTAATTATATCCTTCTTTCAACAACATCTACCTCACCCCCTCTTTCTTTTTGTGTCCCCTTCATTTCCCATATTTCCCCAAAGTAGGATGCACACTTTGCCTCATGATTTGCTGCTTTGTTTCCTTTTGAGATTGCATCTCCCCCATTAGTGTGTGCTTGGCACTTCACTAATGCTAGTTCCTGTGGGTATGTGATTACCTCTATTAATTCTCCTAACAGCAGAGCATGCTGTACTGGAGTTCCATCAGCTCTTTTGAATCCTCTCTGGAGCCATCGGGCTAATCCTGAATGTACTGTTGATGTTACATAAGCACTATCTGAGTATATTGTCACGCTTTTCCCTACGTTGTTTTGCAGTGCTAATATTAGTGCCACTAATTCTGCTGCTTGTGCTGAGTAATGAGGCAAACAAACACTTGCTACTGTTTCACTTTCCCATCTTCTTTCATCCTTACTACAGCAGCCCCTGTTCTCCTGATGCTGTCATTCTGATCAATAGTTAAAGAGCCATCAATGTACAGTACCTCTCCCCCCTCAAGTGCATCTTCCTCTACTTTGTGTGTCTCAGTGAATAGCTCAAAGTTTTTGGTGCAATTGTGGGCCCACTCACCTGGTTGGTAGAAATCTGCTAAGAACAGTGCTGGGTTTACATTTTTACATCTTACGATTTTTAATTCTGGTTATGAGAGTATCATCTCATAACCTGATACTATTTGTGTTGTTAGGGTGCTCTTTGGCTTATTCAGTATCGCAAGAGGGCGTGTTCTACATAGAGGGTGATTGTACACCCCATTGTTATTGTTGATGCCCTGTCTACTGCTAATGCTGCAGCAGCCAATGATTGCACAAACTGATAATGTCCTTTCATGACTGGGTCGAGCTGTCCACTGTAATAAGCAATTGCTTTGTGACCCATGCTTGTTTTTTGTGTTAGAACTGCCTTCATGACCTCGCCATCGGCGTGGGAAAACAGGAAGAATTCTTTGATAACACTTGAGCTGTACCTATTGCTTCTTTTGATTCATTGAAAGCTTCCATCATTTCCCTTGTCCAACTAAGCGGCTTTGCTTCTCTCTGTGCTTCCTTGAGAGCAGATAAGAGTGGACATGTGCAGGAGCTGTGGTCAAAAACACATGTATTGCAATAGTTGCATAAACCGAGGAACCTCGTTCGCTTATGGTTTTAGGTTGTGGAATGTTGGATATTGCTTGTGCTCTCTTTGGGGCAATGTGTCTTCCATTTTTGGAGATCAGCACTTCCTCTTGGCAGTACTGGAGTTTGGACTTGTCTACCTTGTACCCCTTTTCTGCAAGTACTGTGAGCAAGTGTATTAAATAATTTCTGCATTCTTCCTCTGTTCTGCTGCAGATGAGAATATCGTCTACATACTGCAAGACCATGCTCTCTGTGTGTATGTTCCCTAAATCCATCTGTATCACTCTGTTAAAGATAGATGGTGATTCGCTGTACCCTTGTGGTAATCTAGTGTGTTTCCATTTCTGGTTACGGTACATAAAGCTCATCAAATCTTGTGAATATGGGTGTAAAGCATTGAGAAAAAAGCATTCTTAAGGTTGAAACAGGTGGCTTCTGCTGGGGATGCCACATAAGATTGTTGCAGGGTTTGCTGCTATGGGGTATTATGCTTCACAATGTGGTTAAGAGGGTGTACATCTTGTATGAAATGCCACAACCCCCCCGTTGACCTTTCACAGGGGGTACACTGCGGTGTGGCATGTAGATTCTGATGGTATCAAGATGCCCCTTTTAATGAGGGCGTTGATAGTTTCATAAATGCCATTGTCAGCTTCTTTGGTCAGGGGGGTATTGCTTCAACCGTGGCAATATTGCTCTGGGTTTCAACTTTATCTTCACTCCTCCTATGTTCTTGATGCACCCCACAACATAGGGACTCGTGGTCCATAGTGTGTCGGGTACCTTGGCAAGATCTTCCTCAAAGAATGATGGTGGTGCTTCTAGTGTCATTGCCATCTTCTGTGCAACATCCCTTTATGTGATACGCAACCAGAAGCGTACACTCATTTCCAACATAACTTCTGTCTCCCCTCTATCGTCTAAAAAGAAAACAGCTCTTCATCTGTTACCTGTGTTAGCCTCCACCCTTCTGCTACTGCAATTATTGCCCTCCATGCCTTCCCTTGGTCAACAATGGCGTGCACTGCAACCCAGTCTTCTCATGCCACAACACCTTCGATGTCTATGGATACAATAGCTCCCTCCTTCTCATGTAGTGGAGTCTCAGGTCGGAACAGGGACTCACCTGGCCTTCTCCATACCTTTCCTGCTATTCCTGGCATCCCCGCAAGGGCCATGTCTGTCCCGTACTGGAACATTTCAGGGTCAACTGGATCCCCTCGTTCTGTGTTTCCACAATATGCTTGAATGTTCTTTCTTACAGTTAGCATGTGTATTTCTGGTGTAGAGCAAATTATGCCTTTGTCAGTGAATGAGATGGTCATGTTTTGTCTGGTCATTATATTGCCTCCAAATGGATTTACAGGTGCTTGTTTAGAGTAGAGTTAAGGTAAAGATAAGTCGTGATCTCCCATAGATAAGGAGATGTTATCAGTAAAGCGAACCACTTCCCGAGCCCCAGAGAATCTTTGAGTGTTCATGGCATCGCCTGAAAATGCAAATGTCCCTTCCCGGATGCATGACCTAGTCGACCCAGTGTCAACAAGAAAGGAAAAAGTTTTGTCACCTATCGTCACCCTTATGCGAGGTTCCTCTGCAGGATTAGGTGTGACAGACAGGATGGGACACAACAAGTTTGACTGTGGGCTGTTCTATTGTGGGTACAATGATAATCTGTTCCCAGTGTAACGGTAATTCCCCACTGTGGTGACCCCTCCCATTCGTCTGACGGGTACTGTTGTCATCGTGTCCATGGGTTCTGGGGAGTGGTGGTCCTGTATTTGTGTTAGCTGTTGTGCGGCTTGTGATGGTACTGCCGTGGAAGGTGTCGTTGGGGTACTCTGAGGTTGTGTCCATACTGGATGTAGGGCTTGTTGGTGTGCATTCTGTGGCTGCCCTTGTAGCTGCTTGTAATGGAGGTAGTACCCATCTTGCCCTTCCTTGATAAACCTGCTGTCTTTTCTCCCCCTGCCCCCTGTGGCATTGCCCTGTTACGGCATGCATGTGAAATGTGTCCTAGTTGCCTGCAGGTCCAGCACTTGGGTGGTTCTATTGCTTGCCATGGGAATCCTCCTCCTTCCTCTCCTAGCCCTTGGAACATTTGTTGTGTGTAACCCCTAAACCCCCCCATTGGATGGTGTGATTGGGGCCTGAAGCTCCCCCCTCTTGGAAACCTCCCCTCCCTCTGTAACTGTTGGTATCCACCCCTTCCCATGTACCCTCCTCCCATTCGGGTGGGTACTATTGCATGGTGTTATATGGCAGCTGCTGTTGGTGCTGAGGCTGCTGCTGAGTGGTCTTTGCTTGTGTCAGTGCATTGGGGTAGTTATTAATGCTCCTTCTAATGCATACTTTGACAATTTCCTTTGAACTAGCTTTACTTCATCTTCCTTTCTCTCTTCTGCCTTTCTTTTCATTTTCTCCTACCATTACCGGCAATGATGCACTATAGTGAGTTGTATCTCTGGCCAGCCTTTGCAACCATTCCCACTAACATTTTTAAACTTTTCTGTACCGGTTCTGGTAATCCTTGTATCAAAATGCAAAATGTGATAAAAGATTGCTATCGTTTTGTCCCAAGGCTCATGTGTTTCGAGGCACCACAGGTCTTGCATGTCTTGAATGCAAGTGACAGGGTCCTCATCTTCACGCATCTTGCGTGACGTAATAGCTCCTATATCTGAGATATCAGGGTATTGTGTCTGCAGGGCCTGCCATACTGCTGCCCTGCAATTTGCAAATGGCGCACCGTCGTGTTCAGTGTAATGGATAGTCACACCTGGGAACCCCACACTTTCAAATGTCATCAGCTGCGTCACCCAATATCGAAATCAGTAGTCCCTTGACGTCACCCACTGCCAGTCTGTGTCCTGCAGTCTTCTTCTCCATTTCATAGATCCACTTCCCCGCTCCGGCACTTAGTGAGGGTAGTAGGTACTTAACATTGTCTGTTTACAGGGAATGTATTGCGGTCTTGTACCACCCCGCTCTAGTAATGGCATTTGGGAGTATGCTGCTCTTTTCTCTGGTGTCCGTCTATACTGCCTGGTCTGGATGGGCCCTCTCTCGTCTTCAATGTCTGTGCATGTGTCTATTGGTTCTATTGCTGGTGTCCGTTGTGGTTTGTCATTGGCCCTGGGCATTCGTCCCCTCGAGCAGGAGTGCCCCCTTGATTGTACAACCATTGTCTCATCCCTCCTGTCCCCTGGGAAGTCCCATAGTCTATTATTGTATGGGCTTGATGGGGCCACTCTTCCTGTGATGTCGTGTGTGTATTTTGTTGTATGGTGCCCTCCCCTCCTCTGTTCGTGTGATCTACATTTCCATGACGCGCCGTCACCCATTCTAGTGAGTTAGAGTTTGCTGGGCCTCCCTCTTCATCACTATGGTTGTCGTTCTGGTCAGACTGTTCATCAGCGTTGCTACAGAACACTTTTGAAAAGTCTAGTTTCCGTGTAGTTTGGTTGGGGCTATGTTGTGTGTTAAGATCAATGGGCCTCATTACAAAGCTGGCGGCCGTGGAATTAACGGTGCCGGTAAGGGACCGGCACCGTTCATTCCAGGCCGCCACATTACGAGGTCTGCAGCAGGTCCCGCTCTTCACGCCTGGTCAGACCAGATGTGCAGAGCGGGACCCGCTAGCAGACCAGTGTGCTAACAACGTGCCTGTCATTAACGGGGCCGTTGTTAGCATCCTCACCATTCCCATTGAGCCCTATGGGGGTCAAATGGGAATGGGGATGTACCGGGTCCCGCTAAAGTTGGCATGGCCCGGTAATTCCCTATTTTTGGGATGCGGCTAAAAACGGCATGGCTACCTCCAAACTCCTAATGAGGCCCAATCTCTTTTAATTGGCATGTGTTTTCCTCCTCCTGCACCTTTAGGCGTGCAGCGCCCTTTCCTACCGAACGCACTTTGGGGACATCTTCGCTCTCTCGTTCCCGTTGTTTGTCCTCATCATGCCTTTTCCTTTCTAATTCCAATGGAATTTGTTTGCTTACCTTCCACAGCACTCGCGCATCCTCATCCTCTCTGTCACGTTCCCTCAGCATTCTTTCCAACCTCAACTGTTTTAACCTTTTCACTTCATACTTTAGTAATTCCTGCAATTATATTTTCTTCCTCCATAGTGCATTCTCTACCTCCTTTTCCTCTTCTCCCTTCTTTTCCCATTCTTCCCTTATCTTCTCCCACTCTTCCTTTTGCCTTGTCTCCTCCGGATCTCGTTCTACTATGCCTCTCTGTTCCTTTTATAACATTGCCAAGTGCTCGTTCTGCCCCTGTTCCCGGAATTCTACTTCCTTTTCTATCTCCTTCCTCCGCTCCTGGTCCTCACATTCAAGCCTCATCTCTTTGTGCCTGCATTGCTGCTCCTCCTTCTCCCCCTGTGCTGTGCTTCCGCGGCATCCATGTCCCAGTTCCAAGCTCTTTATTACCTTTGTTGCCCCTTCGGCTACCCCCGTTGTCTTTCCTTTTAACTTTAGGAGTATCTGCGCAGCTATCCATTCCTCTGCCACTATTCCCGCAAACTCTGCTTTAGCGTGCTGCAGCCCCTCCTTGTCAAGTACAGGACTGCTGGCCGCTTACCCTGTTCCTTGCTGCTGTTCGTCCTTTGTATATGGTGGTGGTTTATACGTAGGGTTTGACTACCCCTCTGCTGCTTTTAGCTCTCTCAATGGGTATAGGCCCTGCTCTTCCTCCTCTGCATCATCTGCATCCTCTGATACTACGCTAGGTGGTGCTGGAGGCGGTGCAGAGGTATCTGATCCTCCCTCCTTTACCTCCTGCTGGCTCAGCATCCATGGCTTTTCTTCTTGGAACATAAACCACAGCTCAAAGATGGACATATGATTGGCTTGCTTCTTCCCCTTGTATTTACTCTGTAAGTGTGTCAGGAGTGATTGCAGCACGTCTTTGAAAATTTGCCTGTTGTCTCTTTTGACCACTGTATGTGTCATGCTCACTGCTTCCAAGGAGCCAGGACCAACCCAACGTCCTTGGAAGCAGGCCCCTAACCCTAATCCTAGGCACCAGCCGGTCCCCACGGGGACCTTTTGGACCTTGTCCTGGCGCCGGTGGCACCAGGCTCATCAGAATCATCGGTCCCGGCACTGGAAGCGCCGGGCTCATAATATGTGTGCAGATGCTTGGGTGGACTTACCTGCAGCAGACCATGCTGCTTACTTACCAGCCACTTAGAAGTCCTCTGTGAACAGGAACTACTTTCTTACCTGGGTGGGGCAAGCTCCACTCCCTGGATTCAGCACTGGAAAGCTTCTGGAACTGGAACTCTTTTCTTACCTAGGCGGGGCCGTGGAGGAAGACTCCTCATCACTCCAAGGCTATTTAAACCACACCCGATAGACGAAAAGTGCTTCGCGTTATTCTGCATCTGCAGCAGAACGCTCACCGAGTCTGTTCCAGCCTTTCTTCTTACGATCCTGAATCTGCAAGAATCATACTCACCATTCCGGCATCCTGAATCTGCAAGAATCATACTCACCATTCCGGCATCCTGAATCTGCAAGAAGCATACTCACCATTCCTGCATCCAGTCGACAGCAGCACCTGCAGAGACAAGAAACAGCAGGTTAGCAAGGCAGCCTTAACTCGCAGTGCTACTCACCTGATCCATCGGCTGCGGTCATTTTCGGCACGCTGCACCTCCGCCTGCGAAGACAAAAGCATTGTCACTACTTACCGGCACTCCGCGAATTCTGGAGTTCTTCACACTGCATCGTCGCCTGCGGAGATAAAAGCATTGTATCTACTTACGGACATTCTGCGGACTCCGGCGCTGCAAAGCAACTTCTGAAAGACAAAAGAAGAGACATTAGACAGGTATTTACTTACGCCCATCGCGCTCTTCGCAATAGAACGCCTGCAATACTCTGGTGTCTCTTCAGCAAGAACTACGCTGCAAGGGAAAAGACAGTAAGAGCGCTTGCATTTACTCACGCATTTCCAGGCGCTTCACTCCATCTTCCTCAAGAGTCCTGCAAGACAAAAGGGAGAAAAGCATTATACGAAGTCCTGTTCAATGTTAACGTGCCTTGCACCTAAAGACTATAAAGACTAAGAAGGTGTCTGGAAACTCACCGCTCGTGCAGTTAACGACGGTAACGGTCTTCTGAGTCCAAGAGGCCTATGTTTCACCAGTGAAGGAACTGGCAACAGCGCCCTGCACCAGACGCAGATGGAGAGCCCAGCATTCACCTATCTAAGGTTAGCACGTTGACCTGGGGGCTCTACGGAGAGGGAGAGAGAGGAAGAGGGACATTGAACAACCCAGACCATTAACCCCTATATTCTTTCACCTGCAGAAACCTCACCCTACGAGTTCGACACACAGTGCGAAGAGGTTCGACCCCAGAAGCCCATCGGGTTCTGCACATCACCTTTCGAGTCACAGACACCTTCCTGCCAAGATCAGCGCCTCCGTGGGAATCAGGTGAGCGTTACAGTATGCTATCCTTCACTATTTTATCTTTATATGGGGGCAGGGTCTTACAGAGATGTTGTATGGGGGGTTACTGTCCCATTGTTCATAGAATACTGTATGGGGGCTATCATCCTGTTATACAGAGGATACATAGTGGACCTTGTGTTCTTACCAGACCTCTAATCGACGGTTTCGATAAACCACTGTCAAGCAGAGAATATTACAGTATGATGGGTATTCACTTTCAGTTGCTACGAGCCCCAGCGGCTCTACACCTTACACACAGCATTCCGTTCACAGCCCTGCCTTCACCAGCTCTGCCGCTCTCTGGCACCTCAATTCTGCATGTGCGCCTTCCACGCAGTGCCACTAGTCCACCTCTCCTTATAGTCCAAGCCTATCAAGTCTATAGTCCCGGTCACTCACCAGAACCTTTTACCTCAAAGACCGAACGTTCCCTAAACATAGAAAAGGGACTTCTAACTCTGCTCAGGTCCCTACGATCATACACGTGCTGTCGTTATTCACCGACCACCATTTACTACTATTTTCACAAGTAACACCTCCCCCTCTCGCACATGTGACGCCCACCCTCACACCGCATTGCTCATTGCATGGACCACTACTTATGTTCTGTGTTCGATGACGTTGCTCGTCCACTAGCTCCCCGTCATTCGCTCATCTCGCCCTTCTGGACTGCAGGGACACCGCGCTGACCGCGGGCAGGATAACATTTTGAAGGCGGCTACTGACGACCTATCTCCGGTTGCGCTCGCTGGTTGTCTCGCAATTCCCACGAGAGTCCTGCAGCCTTCCAGGTCCGATGGCTAAGGAGGCAGCTTCTGGCCGGGCTGACATCACAAACAATCTCATCAGTGCCTGCAACTTGTTAGGGTGGATCCCCAGGCAAGCAGAGCCATCTGCTAGGAGCCTGTAGGTGCGGAACTCGTGGAAGGCCTAACTCCTTCCCAACCCAAAAGAAATGTAAGGTCCACACAAGTAGCAAGGTATACTGGGGTTTATTACAGCCAACAAACCACAGGGAACATATATTCGCCAGCAATTCCAGGCAGCTCTGGCAGACCTCTGGCTCACAGGCCAGTTTTGTTAGTGTGTGACGTCACACTTGAGTCACATTTTAGGTGTTTTCCCAAAACCTAACTCCATTCCGGATAGGTTGCTGAGTGTTAGTCCCCCTATGGATCCCCATATAGACAGTTATCAATTGAGCCAGGCCATGTCAGGTGTCAGGCTTGGATTTTCCCCCAAAATTGTTACTCTAGAATTGTTACAGTGTGCTGACCCCATGATTGGTCGGTGATGCCCTCTACCCACCCCTAGGGTCATAGATTTCCTTTGGTCAGGCCGCGGACCCCCAAACCTGAGACAACTCCGTTCCCAGCCTGCAAGACACCTGTTCATGGTGCTTGGGCAATATTGTGTCCATGAGTTGCAACTATGTGTCAGCGTCACTAACGTGTGTGGACAATTATTGCCACAGATGCACTCCCTTCCCAGCACAGAACTGTATCTTTGTCTGTAACAAGTTTGTTGCGCCCATCGTCTGGTCCGTGAGATGGTTTTCTCTTCCCAGCCACCTGATCTTGGCACCGCCTCAGCTCGGCTGGACCACGTGCTTGAAGACCACGTTTGTGAGCCCAGGAGCTCCGAATTATTCTGTATTTTACAGGGACTGGGGTGCTCCTGCGACAGGTGTTACTTTAGTTCAGGTTGAGGAATGTCACTTGCAACATTGCGTCCTTGGCAGGCTTCAGTCCGTGGTGATGAATCTGCTTGCACAGCGGTCTGCATGCTACAGGTTTTTCAAAGACGATCACAGCCTACTAAGATTTCCTAAGTCACGTTCTGGCTTCTGCTGTGTGTCTTCCATGGTATCCATAGGTTAGTGCATTATGGCTGTCAGGTCCCTCGAGTGGAGAGTGCTCCTGCGTCCCATAGGATTAGTTGCATGTAAGCACTTGCAAGCATTTACACGTGTTCTTCTTGCTTCTTGCGTTCAGGCGCTGCTGCGGCAAGCTAATGGCAAAATAATAAATGTGCAGACAGTATGCATATGTCACTGTCCTCTAACCCGTAGGACTGTACGCAAATGTTCTTCGTGTAGCTGGGTGTTTTAATGTCCCAAATGTGCGGCTGGCACATGTGTTTCATGTCGGGTGCAGCTATGTCATCATGGTGTCTCTAACGACTTGAGGCATGGCTTCCTTGTATTTCAGTCAATTCTGTCCATGTAGCTGTCTCCAGCTCTTTCTTGAGCGTCTTCGTCCTCCTTGGGCAGCGTTCGCACTGCTCCTGGGTTGTAGGGTTTGGTGAGAGGGTATCTCTTGCAGTAGGTGACCATCGGGGGAGCAGTGGGGATTGGCATGAGCTCGTACAACCAGTGGTCATATTGTTTTTGGTGCTTCTACCAGTTGGAGGGTCCTCCGGGACGGGAGGCGTATTCTGGCCTACCCTCTTCAAGACAGAATCCTTTAACTTCTATGTAATGTTACTTGGAAAAAATAGTTCTGTGTGAATATCCTGCTCTTTTGAAGCCACATATAAAAGACTTTTTTTGCTCACCTCAGAGTTCTCTCAAACTGGAAGGATTAGGCATTCATCTGGACTTTCCCCTCCTCAATTCCCCCTTTCGCATTACCCCACCTTCTAAGTGTCACTACCCCAGAGCCCCCTCGCTTGCAAGCCTATGTGAGGCCTGAGTGGTCAAGGCAGACAGCCCCAGTGCCCAACCGCCTATGACGCTCTTGTGTGTGGCCTCTGCAGTTGAAAGTAATAGGTTTGTATTCCATAGGCAACATAACAGGAGTGCTGATCCTGACATGGGTGGGCATGAGGGTGGCTGTTGTAGGTGTGCATAACAGGTGTGCAGTGTTTATCAAACGGGCTGTGGTATCCACAATCTTCAAAAAACAGGATGAAAACCTGTTATAGGAAAAATGATGTGTACTATTTAAATTGACATTATTTCTTTGGGGTGAAAGGGATACACCACCCTCCTTTCCAATTACACTGTAATGAGTAAAACACGACATTAAGAACTATTTTATGTAAACTGTGGTTTTCACAGGTCAAGAAGTTTAGTAATCCCTGTCAGACATTTTACATGAATCTCGAAAACTCAGATATAATATGCCCCTTTGAAAACCCTAGGACTTAATAATGGTTACTGCTTTATACAAGTATATCCTGCACAATTGTAGAATCTAGGACAATGGGCCTCATTATGACCCTGATTATTTACCGGAGCCCAGAAAAGGGCAATAACTGGGTCATGCCGACATTGGCGGACCCGGTAATTGCCCTTTTCTGGGCTCCGGTAAAAATTAATCCCCATTCCCTTTGAGCCCAATAGGGCTCAATGGGAATGGGGAGGATGCTAACAACGGGCCTGTTAATGATGGGCCCATTTTTAGCATCCTGGTCTGCTAGCGGATCCTGCTAAGGACGCCTGGTCAGGCCAGGTGTCCTGAGCGGGACCTGCAGCAGACCTCGTAATGAGGCGGCCCGGAATGAACGGTGCCGGTCCCTTACTGGCACCGTTCATTCCGCGGCTGCCAGGGTCCTAATGAGGCCCAATGAATTTTAAATATAATTCCATCAAATTTTATTTACATGCAAAATCTACCCTTTATTGGCATTGCTTGTAAGAAAGGTTTTCCCAAAATAAGTTTAATTTGCAATCAGTGATTTAATTAATTATTTGCACTTTTATTTAAATGCTCTGGCTTTTATTGTACTCACTTCTGGTATGTCTTTCAAAGGCCCAGGACAAGTAAGGATATCAAACAGCTCCCGGCCTCAACACCAGATAGGCTGTTCTTTTCAGTCTGTCCACCTGCTTCCCAAAATCCCTCTCACATAATCTGCTTCTGTCTCGAGAAAGGCCTGTGCATTCAGTCCAAGCTGGACATGCCTTCTTAAGGAGATTCTCCATTAGCTTTCATCAAGGTCAAACCCCAATCCACACTTTTCCTGTCAAACAGCCTCTCTTCATTTTCTGCTTTCCCAAAACCTGTCCTTCTTCCTATGTGTTGGATTCTAAATACCCAGCAAACTCTAGTGGGGCAGCATTATTTTAATGAAGAAATTATGGATTGGGCAGAGTTTGTGCCATTTCCATACACTTACTCACACCTACTAAGATCATCCTCTTTGCTTTGGCCTCTTGAATTATCTTTGTCATAAGTGATATGTAAGGAATCTAGAGAACCAAAACTGATTTTTTTATTTTCCTTATAATTCCCAGGAAAAACATGTGATGTTAATAATAATTATATATTCAGAGTTGCAAGAAGTTTCCAAAGACATCCCTTTATGTTTTTATGACTGCATGCATAGCAGAGTTGGTGAGAGTTGGACTACAGTCGTTGCAGTCTCTAGTGTGTCTTCACTGTCTACACTTTATTTTTGCTTGAGGAGGAGATTGCTTCCAAACCCCAGCATTCAGCATAGCATACCGGAGTTGGTGAGAGTTGGACTGCAGTCGTCGCAGTCGCTAGTGTGTCTTCTCTCTCTACACTTTTATTTGCGCTTGTGGAGGAGGAGTTTGCTTCAAATGCCCAAGATTCAGCGGAGCATAGCAGAGTGGAGTTGGTGAGAGCTGGACTGCAGTCGTCGCAGTCTGTGCACGAGAGCTCGGGAGCCTTTTATTCCCTGACAGTACTCAGCTCCCTCTTTGCTGGAAGAACATGCTGGGAGAATACAGTGAGAACTAATTCCAATCTCTGTGGCATAACTAAACACGGAAGTGCGTGTAGGAGTGTGGTCTCTCTGTCATATGCAGAGATCCATAGCCTCCCTCAGCCGGCTTGGGTATTTTCGGTGATCAGTCTATGAATCGATTTAACTGCTTATTGGTTTAGCTCAGAGCACTTTGCGTTATGCTGCTACACCAAGCTGTGCTGACCCCTTCTCCTTTGGTTTCTTTGCTACTATTTGAAAAAACAGAAAGCAGTGAAACAGCGGCGTGACTTCATAACCATTTGTCTCCTTTCTGAGAGGAAAAGCTCTGGACTGCTGTTTTATTTTTGGCTGAATATACCGTGGTATTTTATATACACTTTTTATTTCTTAAATTTTAACCATATACTTTTAATTTTGAGATTTGAACCTGTTTGGGCGCACATTTCTACTTTACCATTCTTTCCTTCCCACAGTAGGACATGGAACTGGCCTACAACTAAGCTCATTGACCCAGTCCTTACATTTTGAACATTGCAAACTAAGATGCCTGGAAAAATAAGCTTGAGGTCTCACAACCACAAACGGAGGAAAACAGCTCTGTATCCAAAAGCACAGGTGAGACTTGGCCTCACAACCGAGCTGAGGGAAATAACATGAGCTCTTCTAGAGCACAGACAACAAGCTCACCCAGCGGCAAACATAACAAGGAGTGCGGGACCGGTACCATTGACTCTTACTTTACATCTGTACCAACAACCAACCCCTCCTGTCCACCAACATTGGGAATCGATAACGGGCCCTCTGTGTGAAACCAAGTAGGGTAAACAACTTATCCCATTCTGACCTTTTTTTTTCTACAATGGACAATAACCTCTCATTGTTGACCCTTTGTTCCGCGCTACGTGACTCTCTTGCTCCTGATACCCTAATTCAACATCAGCTCTCGGTGCACGATGAGTCACATTAATATGTTGGCCACCCCTCCAGAACCAATATTGTCGTTGGAACAGCGCCTATGAGACATGACTCTGAACAAAGTGGTGCTGAGGACACTGGGCATAGACTATCGGCCTCACCTAATATGTGCCCTACAGATGATGGGGGGGTGGGACTACCACCTCAACTGGTGAGCATTTGGGGCAAAAGTGTGCGTCCCAAGCACAATTGTCGGTCCTACAATTTGCAGTGAAGGTGCTATTGAAGATGTGTGGTAGGATATTGGAGGAGGTCTCTTTCTTGACCAGCCGTAATATACCAGAAGCTGTTGAAGACAAAGACCTAGACAAACTGATTGCTGCTGCAGTTCCATATACCTCTGATGGTCGGAACGTACATAATGAAATTGTATTTATTGAGAGGGCTAATGTTGTTGACGTTGACCTTATTACATTTGAGGCTAAGGTGATGGCCGAGCTCCGTAGTGAGACCTCGACCATCTACCTGACCCGAAAACAACACAGGAAAAAGAAGAGACAAAATCGGAACGATGTACAGAACAATATAGAATTTGTACTTGCACAAAATTGTGAGGGCCTAGAGGAGGTACCTATACGAGTTCCAAATATTAAGAAAACAAAAAAGTGAAACAGGAAAAGTAAGAAGGACATTAGATCTAAAGGCACACTAACGAGTTGGGTGCTGAACGACAGGCATCATAGCATTCCGAACGATGTGTCAGAACAGAATTTGAGCATGATGCCCTCTCCTCCCCGTTCCCCGACGCCTACCAATCTTTTGGTGCAACTGCAAAATCATGAACCTACCATTACTGTTCCCAGACCCTTAAAAGACTCCAGAGCCCCTGGCCCAAATGGGTTACCCAATGTAATAATAAAAAAGAATATGATATTCTGGGGGGAAACTATTATACTGTTTGTTCAGCAAGGTAAACCAGGAAGGATGGATCCCTAGCTCTTGGCGTGGCTCGATTCTTGTACCAATCCACAAGAAGGGGCCCAGGACACGCCCTGAGAATTTTAGAAGGCTAGCCATGCTAGATGCAAATGGGAAAATCTTTGCGTCCCTACTACTAAGTAGACTAACCGAAAGCATCGGTTCAATCAGCCTACCGAGTAATATTCAAATGGGCTTTCGTGCAGGCCCAGCCACAGCCCATTGTCTTTGTCTATTAGACTCAATTAATAAAGTGGCAAAGAATAAAGATCATTCAGTCCTTTATGTGGCAATGATTGATTTTGATACCGTTAATAGGAGTAAGCTTAGGAGTAAGCTTTGGGCCAAAATGAATCGTCTGTGCTGTCCACGATATGAGTTACTGGCTACTATGGGCCTACATGAGAACACCACAGTACAAATCGGGTTGGACAATAGGGGCCTAGTTTCTGCACGTACAAGAACAAACCAAGGGGTTGTTATTCAATATATACCTATCTGAATTACCTGAAGCATTATAAACGGGACAATCCTGCCCTCCTAAGATATCGGGGACTATGGTCTCTTTCCTCTTTTATGCAGATGGCCTCATCTTATTTGATCATACCTTTGCTGGACTTAAAAGAGCTTTGGAAGTGCTACAAAATTATGCTCTGAAACATGATTTTATGTTGTATGTCGAGAAGACTAAGATAATGCACTTCTTGCATAAACGGGTATCGATTCCTACTTTGGCTATTGACAGGAATATTATAGAGTGCGTCCATAGCCATAAGTACTTAGGAGTCGAATTCACTACTAAAACACAACAACTAAGTTGAATATGATATATTGCTGTGTAAGAGCGACTTCAGGCTTCAGCTTCCAAGGTATCCTCACCCTTTATAGGCAATTTTATTTGTACTTCAGGCTTATATGGGCTGGAAGCAATTAGTATGAAGGATTTTCCTGGTTGAACGTGCTAAAGGGCAGATACCAATAGAAATTATCCGCTTAGAATGGGGCCTTGAATCATTGTCTGCAATGGCAATGAAGAGGAGAATACTTCTGTACTTGAAATCCTGTAAAGCCCCAGTTTGCCAATTGTTGGATCTACTGGGCCAACAATTACCCTCTACCATCTGTGATTCGCTGGACTCAATCACAGAGCTGAGTTTTGGAATTATGGGATGGAAAACTGATTGGGGGGATAGCCTGCATAAATTGACGAAGGAAGCTACCCATAAGCTTCAGCGATGGAATTGGTGTGCAAATTATGAACATTTTACTGCACTTACTAGCTTTCACACCATTATAAAGCAACTTGATCACAAATACAAAACACCACAATGTTGTATTCAACTTTGCCCCTCCTCTGCATTGCGCAGGTTTGTGCTATTATTCAGAACCAGTAGACTTCCAGTGCTCGTAACGTTTGGCCCATAGCAGGGAATCCCAAAAGAGGCGAGGGGATGCCACTCTTGTGGTCTAGCAGGTACATTGGAGACCACCCAGCATATTTTGGCCGAATACAGGGAACATGGCCCTCTGTAAATGAATATGCTCGGCTCTTATGTCTCTGAGCTTAATAGCATTAAGAGTGAGTCCTTGTGGTGGTTTTGTCTGAATTCTGGCTACACATCTGTGGATATTGCTCTGTTTAACATCTGGAATGAATTGCTCAAGCAGGGAAAGGTTGGGAAATTTGGCTGATCCGAATATCTAAGGTCTGAAGACCATTGCCTTGTTCTGTTTCAATATGTGTCCAATATAGGGTGTAATTAATGAATTTATGATGTATATATGTTATTTATGTATATAGAATGAAATTACATGAACTGTGATGTGTATATGATATTTATGTAATTGTGTTTTAATGAAATGTGTTTTTTATCTTTATGTATCAAATTTTGTATGTATATTATGATAAAGCTCATTGAGCTATGAACATAATTAAATAGATTTAAAATTAAAATAAGTGACTTTATTAACAATTCTTACATTTTAATATATCCTTTGTTGTCCTCCATGTTCAGCTGAATTCAGATCTATTTTTCTTTTTTAGCCAGAAAGATGGAGATCATCCTCATTGGCACTCCTGCTCCCCTCTTTTCTGCCACCCTCTGGCAGGCCTCCTTTGGCCCTCCCCCTGCTCCCACCTGTGAGGCTAAGAACCTCAGGGTTATCTTCGACTCCTCACTCTCCTTCTCCCCTCATATTTCTGACATCTCTAAGAAGTCCAACTACAAACTGCACCTCCTAAGAGGTATTCTTCATTTCCTCTCCTTCCCCCAGAAGCTTACTGTATCTAGGGCTCTGGTTCTCTCTAGTCTTGACTACTGTAACAGCCTCTTTTTAAATCTGCTTTCCTCCACTCTCCGTCCTCTGCAACTCATCCAGAACACGACTGTGAGACTTGTCCTTGGCCTCAAGCCCCGGGATCGTATCTCTCCAGCACTGACATCTCTCCATTGGCTCCCAGTGGCTGCAAAGATCAAGTTCAACACCCTTTGCATTGTCCCCAAGGCCTTCTGGGGCCTGGGAGCAAAATATCTCCAGCTTTCTCGTCTGAAGTATCTTCCTACTCGAGCTCTACGCTCCTCCACCTCCTTCACAGTCAGGTGATTTTCCAAGCAATGAGTCGGGGGCAGATCTCTCTCTTCGGCCGGTGCCTCCCTCTGGAACAGCCTCCCTGCCTCTCTGAAACTTCAGCAGAACCATCTCTAGTTCCAGAGCAGCTCAAGACTTTCCTCTTTGCCTCTGCCTTATCTCTTCCGCTATATTGCTGATCTCCTGACTGATAGTGCACTGGTTACCTGACTACCCTCTGTCCACGGGCCCCGGTCCCTGCACTCCCATTTGCACACCTGCACTGCCTCCTGGCAACCCTGGACCTGGGACTGTTTCTGCAACTCTACAACCCCGCTACCTGCACTTAACTAACACTTGTTTTTTTGGGCACCTAATCCCTGCACTGCCACCTGCTGGCCGCACTTCTTGTTTTCGATGTTGATCCTATCTCTTGCACTTGCGCCCCCTCTCCTGTCACTTCTCCCATTGCTTCTCCCCTGCACTTGTGCAATCTCAGTGTCACTGGGCCTAAAAAGATCGCTGTCTTGTCCCCCCTTGCTCTCCTCCCTTGCCTCGTCGCGCCTTGAAACACTTGTGTATAGGCATGATATAAATAAAATATCATATCATATCAAATCGGACAAATGTTTCTAAAGTTGTATCCAAAACTATATTTCCCATTTGTCCTCTTCAAACACATTGAGCCTCATCATAAGTATGGCTGTACAGTAACAATGGTGCCGGTAGTGCTACCGGCACCATTGCTACCGTACCGCCGGTGCATCCGAGCTCCCCATTCCCATTCAGCGCTATGGGGCCGAATGGGGATGGGGAGTCCCTTATTACTGGCACCCGCGAATGGGCAATTACCAGGTCTGCCAAACTCACCATGACCTGGTAATTGCCCATTCGTGGTTGCCAGTAAAATCACGGGTTTGGAGGCAGCTGTGCCTGTATTACTGCCAAACCCGTAATGAGGTCCAGAGCAGAAATAACGTGCCGGTAATAACGTTTACCAGCACATTTCCGCACTGGCAAACTACAAGTTTGCTGGTGCGGGGCCTGCCAAGAGCTGGAGGTAAGGCAGGCACCGCACTGCCAAAAAACTGCTGGTATTACAGGCACCGCTGTTACCGGTGCCTTTAATACCAGCAATCCCTCCATGGGACTCCCTGGAATGGGGATTAACCACTCTTGCCGGCACTTGCAATCTGCTGGTGATTCGGGCAGTCCAAGTGCCGGTAATAGTAATTTGGTCTGGTGGCTTGTAATGAGGCCTGTTATCTTATATTAACACGATACAAGCAATAGAGAGATGGAAACACCACCGGAAACTGAGTATGTTGAATTCAAACCTAAAAGCATATTCAGTCGACCAGTGAATGTTCCGTCAATCGATATTTTTCACAACATGGTGCTTAATGACATTAAAAAAATTCAATTTCATCCTCCGAAAAGACACAACTTAAGTAGAGGAGAATTATCTCTTATTAAAAAACTTTTTTCAGATGATACGATAACTGAGGACCAGCCATTAAGGGTGGAACACTAATGATACAGAACACTGAACAATACCATCAAGAATGTCTAAGACAACTATCAGATCAAGCAACATACAGAGCACTGACGCATAACCCAACCAAGAATATCAAGGTTGATCTCGAAAAGCTACTTGAAACAGCAGTTGAAAATGAATGGATCAGTAATAAGGCCAAGGCCTATAAATGGACATCCTATCCTAAAATGCCACATCTGTATACCTTACCTAAGATACACAAACAGCTCAATAATCCACCATGAAGACCCATCGTAGCAGCTACAGGAAGCATTCTACAACCTTTAGGGGACGTATATAGATCACTTCCTTCAGCCTTTGATACAGCAAACATCTACCTATGTAAAGGATACTACTCTTTTCCTCCAAATCTTGGACCAGATCACACTAACACCTGATGATATTCTATTCACTATAGATGTGGCTAGTCTTTATACTAGCATCCCACACGATTTAGGGCAGAAGGCAGTAGAGAAACTTCTGATACAAACAGGACCCATAGGAGCGAATAAAGTGTTCCCGATGTTACTTTTGAATTGTATTGCAACACACTCTTGCTTCGACTACAGTGGTACATATTACAAAAAATTTTCAGGTACGGTAATGGGAGCCACCATGGCACCATCATATGCGAATAGCTCCATGCTTGATTTTGAAACTACCCATATTATTAGTAATCCAAAATGGAAGGACCATCTTAAAAAATGGATATGTTACATTGATGACGTTTTTGGAGTATGGTCAGGTAGTCGTGAAGAACTTAATAATTTTTTGATCTTTTTGAACAGCATTGACAGTCGACTACAATTCACCATGGAAGTAGGAAATCCTAATGTTCACTATCTTGATGTACAGATTATCACCACAGACTTGAGAATTTCCACAACATTATACACTAAACCCACCAATAGAAACAATCTGCTTCATAGAATGAGTTTTCACCCACCCAATATTCTGCGTAACCTACCACTCAGACAAATGTTGCAAATCAAAAGAATTGTGAGTGGCTCAGTGGAATGTGACATCGAATTAAATAAACTCCATAAGAAATTACAGGAAAGAGGTTACCCAGAGGAAGATCTTCAAGCGGCAAGAGTCAAGACAGACACACGTGACCGTACACAATTGCTAACTACAAAACATAAATGAGAGAGTCCTGATCTAGTCTTTGTAATTAAGTATCACACACAGAGTCAACAAATAAAAGACAGCATCCTCAAAAGATGGAGCATATTACAGAAAGATAATAGAACCAAAGAACTGTTTACAAACCCTGCAGTGTTCGCTTATCAAAAAAGCAACAATTTACTTAATTTATTAGTAGATACAAACAACAAAAGAATTGGCAAACAGAGAACACCAGATAAACATCCAGGCACGTATCCATGCATGAGCTGTGGGAACTGCAACAATGTAATTAAAGGACCCTACGTATCCCATCCCAGAACAGGAGAGCAGATCAAATTGAAATATCATGCTACATTCTTATCAGAGAATGTCATTTACGCCTTTAAGTGTCCTTGTGCCCAGTACTATGTCGGAGAAACCGCGTGCAAAGTACGTGTCCGCATGAATGAGTATAAATCTTGCATCAGACTGAACAATAGAACATCAGCAGTAGCGAAACACTTCCATGACAATGGGCATACAGTTGCCCAGCTTAAATTTGCAGTGCTAGAAGTCATACCAACCAAAGGCCAAACCTGCAATATGAAGAAACTGAGAGCTCAGAAAGAAGCACAATGGATAGAAAGAATGGGATACATTGCTCCAGAAGGGATGAATGAGGAGATGGATTTGAGTAGCTTTTTATGAATCTTTCAACCGGTTCTCAGACCGTTTGTCCACGTGACACTGTCAAGTTTTGATGTACTTTTACCCTCTTACTATGATCTGTAGGGCGATTTTCAGTTTGTTGTTTTCATTTATTTCAGCTTGTTGTTTTTGTTTATTTTGGTTTTTGAGTTTATTTCATGGTAATTTTTTGAGTAGTCACTTGATTCAGTGGTATTTATTATTATTCATCTCTAATTTATCCTTTTGTAATTTTTTTGTATGCGCCACTTTTGTTTTTCAGATTTAAATTGACACCCATTTTGTTTTTTTTGTGTCACCAGAGGCATTCCGTCTCGGTAATTCAAGATTTTTTCTGTTAATTTATGTGCTTCTTAAATATTACTTATATTCGCACATGCAGTATTGCACACAATATACCAGCAAAACGTTAATTTACAGTTTACTAGACTGTATTTACCTTTGTGCCATGTTAACATGGCCGCCCGATCAGCATTGAGTTATTTACTGAGTTCACACCTTGCAATATGGCCGTCGCTCACTGAGCAACGGTTGCCTAGGCAACCCTGTGAAAACATAGCAGGGACTTTGCGGTGAACGCGCGCAATCGCGTTCGGCATCAGCAGGGTCCTATGATTCAGAACTCGAGTAAGTCCACACTAATACTTATGTTAACGGCAGCACACGATCGCTAAGTTATACTTCTGTCTAATACACGCGGTTGATCTCCCTACAGAGACCAAAGCCAATTGCTCAGTAGTCCCGCAGTTTTGACCGCCAGAGAGAATTTACGTTAGTTTTTACATCGACGCCGTCCACAGGTTAGTGATGCTGTTTTAGCTAATCGTTCGGATATATAATGAATCTTTAATGACGTTTCTAATGGAATATGTGATTTTACACTACACTGATTTTTCTTTGTACCTTTTTTCAGTTGTTTTCTTTTCTTCTTTTATTTCTATCTACGGGATTTGTGTTGCACACGTTACTTGACTGGAACTGGGGTAACGTATGACATTATGTTCATTATACATATGCGCTTTTACGTCCGCATTATGCACTGTTTTGATATGCTTTGAATATGTTAATGCAACAACATTTATGTTGTTTTATGGTATGGCGACCTTGATATTTTTTCCTTGCTTGATGATATTAATGCTTTGCATTTGCAATGTGATGTTTATGTGACCAATCAATATATGAACAGCTCTAATCCCAGGCCCTGATGAAGGGTTTCGACCCGAAATGCATAGGCCATACATGTGATTTATTCTGCCACAAGAAGTTATTTGAAGACTGGCATATTTTGCAAATAACACCTAATTAATTAAAAAAAACTTTGAAAAAAGAAACCAACTTTGAGGAACTATATTTATTGGAATCATACCAATTCGTAGTGGTTTTAGGGTGTGCAGCCCGCACCGCTGGCCTCATGGCCAAGGTCTCTTCGGTTCATTGATCACTCAGTGCCACATCACAGAGGCACGTTTTTCAGTGGGTTTGCACCCTAAGCTTGATAAGTTTTATTGATACAATCGAATGAAACAATGTTTTGTAATTTAAGGAGTGCCCGACTCACCAGCATTCATCTTATGTGAAGCACATCAGCATTTAGCTTGGATTGCATGTTTTGCTCGGGTATTTGTATCTAGATAGACTCCCGCTATTATGAACTCAAGGCCCTATTAATAGGCTGCTTTTAAAGGAGCAGACACATTCTGCATGAGGCTTTATTGCTCTGCTAGGTAAGATGCTAGTGTTTCTGTAGACATCTGCTTCTTTTGAAATTGCTATTTCTGGCTGAGCATGCATTCATCAACCTCTAACAAGATCGGCTTTGCAGACCTGCTTACAAAAATATGATTATGAAAATCCTGGATTTGGAATGCATTTTGACTATTTTTTTCTATATTACACACATGCCTTTGTCCTGTGTAAAGACAGCTGTGCCATCAGCTTTTTTAATGTCCTTTGTTCACTTCATATGGATAATATGGCCTGTTTTACATGGCAACAGAAAAATAGCTCTTTGGCATTAACTAATTTCATTTGTCATCAAAAGACCGGCCATGTTTAACATTATTTACCACTAGCCATTAGGAAGTCACATTTTTCTTTTGGAAAGCATTGCATTCCAATGAGATAACTGGTTACAACGGTGAGCGTTATGAAACATGAAATGAGCACTGAACCCTGTGTGCATCATGCAAGTCAAGTAGTCAACCCTTTTTCACAGACATATTTGGCAAATCTAAAGATCCGAGCTCCTTCTTATGTTTCCAGGCTGCTCTTTGATTTGATGAAAAGCAAGTTGTTACATTCACTGGTGTTAATAATGTATGTGGATAGTCTAGCTTTTGCTAATGTGCTTTGCTTAATAAGATTTGTAATGTTCTTATGACTAAAATATGTACTGGAAGTGTTAGTTAGAAATGAACATTGTATATTTTAAAATGATCCAGGTTGGAATGTTAGTGCAATTAAATAATATATTGTTTTAATACATGCTGTTGCAAAAAATGTTTCCCCTTCTCTCCCAAGATACGTTATTTTCTCCGGTTTCGAAGCTGTCAGCAATGGTGGGGGGTGGCCATGGCAAATACACATCTCACAACTCAAGTCTTACCCAAATAGAAAGGGACAGATAACAAAAGAGTCAAAAATTCCTGATAGAGGTAGAGATAGAGAGAGAGAGAGAGAGAGAGACAGAGAGAGAGAGAAAGAGAAAGAGAGAGAAAGAGAGAAAGAGAGAGACAGAGAGAGATACAGAGAGAGAAAGAGAGAGAGAGAGAGAGAGAGAGAGAGAGAGAGAGAGAGAGAGAGAGAGAGAGAATCACCACAGGCCCTTCCCTCAGTGACTCCCACAGCAACTTCTGATTCATAGGGTCAAAAGCTGCTTTCAAATCTACACATTTCTTTATCTCCCTTTGCTTTTATCTCTCACGGGGCAGTGTGGTGCTGGCCAGAAGAGAAGGAGAGGAAATAATTTAAAGCTCAATGGAGAGTTTTAAGGGGGGGCTAGATGCTGAAGGAATAAAATGTGGTGTAAGGCAGGGGCAGATGTAGCTTTTGACCAGGCT
Organism: Ambystoma mexicanum; assembly: GCF_040938575.1. Taxonomy (NCBI): domain Eukaryota; kingdom Metazoa; phylum Chordata; class Amphibia; order Caudata; family Ambystomatidae; genus Ambystoma; species Ambystoma mexicanum. The sequence continues at coordinate 83,567,203 of NC_090937.1, forward strand.
GTAGAAAGATACCTATCACCCGGGCGTGCCAGTATTTGTACGGCATCTGGTTCTTTTGACCTTTCCCAAAATATATACAGAGAAAACATTATTATGCTGCTTGCAACTAGAAAGTCTGTTTCCACTGTGCCTAGGCCCTGGTCTGTGTAGGCCCAGGGCAGGAACATTTTGGAGAGGAAATAGTGCTGCAGCGCTATCCGTAGTCCCGCTTGGCGAGAAGAAGGAAGGGAACTGGTTCCTGTACCTGGGCTTCCTTCCCAGCTGCTCACTGATCTTTCTGGTTTCTTCTATGCTGAGGCTCAGCATAGTCACTGCAGTGACTAGCTGGCAGAATCCTTTGCCTCATAAGGGGTAGGCGTCAGGAGCTGTTCCCCCTTCTGCCTGGCACGTGCCAGTTCCTCCTGGCTCGCAGCTTCACTCTCTCAAACTCGCACATCTTGCCTTGGGAAAGCACCAACCTGTTTCATCTCCTGGCAGACAGATACTAAACTGTCATAGACTTCCAGGTACAGCTCCCTCTGACTTACACATAATCAGCCTCTTGCTGTGGATTTATCATGTATGTGTAATAATAGTTACCTGGTGATTTATATAGCACTTCATGCAGACAAACTGCTTCTAAATTCTTTAATTAAGCAAGACTACATGTACTCCCTTCTCCCTTTCTATGGTGGCCATTGAAATGTGATGACGAAAAAGAAAGACAGATGTCTGCCAGGGGTTACAAGTGGTCCCTTCTCCCTTTCCATGGCAGCCAGGACGCGGTTGTGACCGGCCCAACAACAACCTGGTGAGGGCCAATCAGATCGCTTGTTTCAAACTGATTGTCCCTCGCTGGGTACTAATAATCAGTATTATTATTATTATTATTCTCTTGTGGTGTTTCATTTATTGAACTCGGAAGGATGAAGGGCTAAGTTGGCATTGACCTGGGCTTCAAATCCATGTCACACGGCTCCCCGATGTGCCTGCACAGCACCTGAATAGCGCCAAAAAAGGCTTTGTAAATTTCTCCCACAGTGCCTAATGCTCTGCTCATTGCCTTCCCCAATGCTACTACTTCGGGCAGCACTTTTCGGGCCAGTAAAGCAGACTTATTAAGAGCGACCAGGGATTTGTCAACTAACATTAGGATCACTCGAGAAGTTTAGAGCATTAATGTTGCTAAATTCAACAGTTACATCTTTAATCAAGGGCACCTGATGGGTTTGCTTGCTAGACCATGAATCTCATCAGTAAATGGCTTTCGGTAATCTCGACCTGTAGATCAATTTCCGGGAGGAGAGCAAAGACATGAAGATAATGCCATTTTAACTGTTAATATTGATTTTTTGGTAAAAAAATTTAAATGTGATTTTCATTTCAGCTCTACGAAACACGCTGCAGTCGGGTTCCACCGCGCTCTCACCGATGAGCTTGCTTCTATGGGCAAAGATGGAATCAAAACCTCGTGCCTCTGCCCCGGCTTTGTGGACACCGGCTTTGTGAAAAATCCAAGTACAAGGTAAGGGAAGCATTCAACTCCTCAAGGTCATGTATATGGACATAAATCTGCAGTATTATCGACAGGCCTACCCTCCCAAATTTGGATTTTAGCTCGAATGTTGGAGTGGATCTTTGGTATTGACCACCTGAGGTTTGCAGTGGAGTAGTAGACAGACAATGGGGCTGCTTTTCAAGGACCCGAATGTGCAAAAGAAAGGCATAAAAGCAAGGTGTTAGACACGCACGCCTTATTTTTACACTACAGGACATTTTAGAGCCATTTTAAAAAAAAAAGTGCATGTAGGCGACTGCCAATGTTAGCACCTACTGTTGGGTCAAAAAAGTTAAGACTAAAAACAAGCAAAATCGGCCTAACTCTGTGCTCTTATGCTCCATTTTTATAAAAAAAAACATAAATGCTGTCTGCAGAGCAATCTTTGCAGATGGCATTTGCAATGGATTTGTATGGAATCTGCCTGCTTTCAGCAGGTGCTGCAAACAGGCGGATTCATAGGAATCCATTCCTATGGTGCCTGCGTGAAAATCTCAAGCAGGCATAAAAGCAAATGCACTTTGAAGCCAGAGGAGGAATGCACGCAGGACATGTAATGTCCGCTTCGAGCTCTTGGACGGCCTCCAGATCCCTGCAAAATGCCATGGAGTGTAAAAGTAAGACGTATAATGGCTAATGCCTTGCTTTTACGCCTACCTTTGCACTCCAGGGCTGTATAACTGACCCACTTCATATCTGTACGGTACTTGGTGGTAGGATCATGCACTGGTTCACCGGCCCATACATGCACTTCCATAGAGATTTGAATTTCAGCCTTGCCCACTTTAAATCAGAGTATAGATGTAAGACAGCTATGCAGCTTCTCGTTGTATTTGGCAGGTGAAAGGTGTTAAACCTGATTCCAATCAGATGATTCTTCCAGATAATCGAAAAGGGATTCCCTTGTGTCAATGGCCAGATTCTTTGCACTCCACTTGATTGCAAAGATACGTGAGGTTGCGCGTAGTGTCTTTTCAAAATGTCATGACACATTCAAAAAAACATATTTCTTTCTCGCTGCTTTTCATCATTTTTATACCAGCAGGATGCAACTTTCCACTTTCTTAAGCACCGGTCATCATAACTAGTCAAACGTTATCAGCAGATCACCATCTCAAATACCGGTGAACCATCCAGCCCAACAACCCCCCCAATGAACTCAATAATGCATCCATTAATGTATCCGTGTCCGGAGAGTGGCATGAAGAAGGGCTTGTATCGCCATTCTAAAAGCATGGGTACCACTTGCAAAACACGCGCCGAGCATCCACAAATCTGAGACCTTTGCATGAGTCATTTTCATTTTGTACTCATTCATTTAGAGCAATGTAGGGTATTTCAATACAAAATGGTTTATTTGAAGCACATGAGCGGTGCATTCTCTTACACAAATAGTTGAACCTTTATGAAAGAAAGTTATTTTCCGACAGCAATTCCACTTCACAGTCCTGATTGATCTTATTTTATGTTATGTTATGTTGAATGGAATTGGTAAGGTGCACCTCGAACATTAACACACCTGTGTGGCACTGATGATACGCTCATATGAGTACGCAATTAGCTTGGCCAAATAACCTGTTCTGTGAGAAGGTGCCTACTCAGAACTGTCTACAGTCACGTGTTATCTCAATGTGCTTTCGCAGAAGAGAAATATCCATTTACATATAAATTGGAACTGTCCAGTCCAGCACCAAAAAGCTAGTCAGTTTTTCTCTGAACAATAGTACCCCCAAATAACCACAGTCAGTTTATTTGTTCATGCTCGTTCTCATTAGAGGGGCTCTCACAATTTAGGAAATATATCTGGTGGCAGGTGAGGGTTTGGTTTCTGGCAGGGTGGACGGAAAGATTGTGAATTGTGTGTGTGCATCCTGTGTGAACCGTCGGACCGCTGGAGTTTCAGGTTTGTGGTTCCAGATAGTGGGCCTCATTACGAGCTATTAGCTCCATGGCTGCCGCCAAACCTGGCTCCTTTACCGGGTTCCCAGAATGAGGAATTACCAGGCCATTCTGAGTTCATAGGGCTCAATGGGAATGCGAGAGGGAGCTAACAACGGGCCGATTACGACCGGCCCGTTGTTAGCTCCCTCGCGGGACCCCGTAACGATGCCTGGTTTTACCAGGCGTCCTTACCGAGTCCCGCGAGGGGACCTCGTAATCGTGCGGAATGGTGTTAACGGGCCCGCCTCCATTAGCGGAACCCGTTAACCCATTCCACACGGATCGTAATGAGGCCCAGTGTGTCTGTGTATGTTTATCCTTTCACACAGCTCCTGGCTGGTCTCATCTACATAATTTCCTTGTACAATTGACTGCACTGGAGGAGGCATACAACATTAGTAAATCTTCAGTGGTATGCCCCTTTTATGTGTATCATTCAGTTCTATGGGTTTGTTATGACAGAAATGGTGCTGATGTATTGGCAGGTTTTGCATCTCCCAACATTGCATGGGTGCGTTTCAGGTCCCCTTTATACTTAATCTAGTGGCAAGGTACTCCTAGTCAGGAACATGCTAGTTTTCTCAGCTGCTTGTTTGCAATTTTACGATCTTGTTTCAAAATGTCTCACTGCTCCACATCTATGTTAGATATTCGTTGTAGTTCCTTAACATTTCTAGTATTTTGTGTAAGTGCAGGATGATGGGGGTCAACCAAGGTCATGTGTTCTATATTTCCATCGTCTCTTTATTGTTGCAGGTTGTATCTGGGTATTTCTAATGCAAAATTCTCTGTCAATTTGTCTAGTTTAGTGACTACTTTACAGACGTATGTACTGAGTGTGCAAGATGATTGTCCCTTGTCTTCCTATTGCAACATTTGCGCTGGTGCCAGGTAACCTGGCTGCAGATAACAGACCTCTTTGTGTAGCTTGCATGAAAACTTGCCAGGTGAAGGTATTTGTTCCGGTCTGTGGTTTTCTTGTACGCAGCTGTTTCCAGGTGGCTGTTCTTCCAAACATAGATAGTTGTATCCAGGAAGTGTATGTGATTCTTGGAGTATTCTATAATGAACTTGGTGGAAGCCATTTAGTGATTCATGGGATTGTGTTGTGGTTTCTAGGATTGTTGTTGTAAGGACTTTTGTTCGAGGTCAGTCATAAAGAGGTTAGCATACTGAAGTGCCATTTTTGTGCTTGTGGACATTCTCGTCTTCTTAAGAAGTATCTTCCATTGAAACACAAATTGGTGTGTCTGTGAGTATGAATCTCATGAGATCTTGATGACAGTGGTTGCAGTGTTATGTTATTTTATGTTATGTCTGCTTATATAGCGCCAGCAGCCCAAGGGCATCAGGGCACTTTGACCAAACGACACAATTAAACAGAAAAGAAAAATACATTGCGGCCAACAGATTCTACCGGTTCTAGCTCTCTACCGGTAGCTTATCCCGACGGAGGGACCCTAAATCACCTAAACAAATGGGTTTTCAGGATTTTCCTGAATTTTAAATGGTTCTCTTCCAGTCTAAGATCTTGGGGAAGGCTGTTCCACATCTGAGGCGCCAGCACTACAACAGATCTTCCCAAACCTCTCTTCAGCTTATATTTAGGCACTGTAAGCAGTCCTTTGTCTTCTGACCTAAGTACTCTCTGTCGAATGTACCGTTCCAAACGATTTTTTAAATAGCTGGGGGCTTTTCCGAAAAGACACTTGTGGATGAGTGTCTTAGGGCCTCATTACGACCCAGGCGGTAATCGTCCGTCATTACCGCCATGGCGTAATGGGCGTTTACGCCGTGGGCTGATGGCGTAAAGAGCGCCACATTGCGACCCATCGCGCACGAGCATTACGCCATGGCGGTAATGCAATTAACGCCATGGCGGAAAAGGCCCCTACCGGCATCGTAAAGCGAGCAAGGTGCACTTCCGCCACCGTAAGTAGCAGCCACCGTAAGTAGCGGCCACCGTAAGTAGCGGCCACCGTAAGTAGCGGCCACCGTAATTTGCGGCGGCCGTAAAAAGCAGAACCGGAAATAGCGTCATCGCGCCGGAACGGGAAACAGCCCATCGGCCATCTTTAAAAACACAATCCATTGCCATCCTACCGAACAACACCAGACCCAACCCTGACACCTGTCCCAACCAATCACCCACCCATCCAAGTACCCGAAAATGCCTAAAGCTGTGAAATAGGCATGTGACCGCCAGCGCCAGGAGAGATTCAGCCGGGAGGAACTGCTTGCGGAGACCCTGCAAGACAACGCAGGTGTCGTTTTCTCCCCGGAAATGACCAGGACAGCGATAGGGAAAAAGAAGGCCATCTGGGCCCTGGTGGCTGAGCGCGTCAGCGCGGTGGTGACCGTACCCCGCACCCCACAGCAGTGCAGGAAGCGCTGGGATGACCTACGCATACGGGTCAGAGCAGTCATCTCTGCAAACCGCAACCGTGCCCTGGGTACCGGTGGAGGGTCGGAATCCCCCCTAAAACTCCAACCGTGGGAGGAGATCTGTGCAACCACGATTGGCATGGAATCCATTGAAGGCGTCGGAGGGATGGAAAGGGGAGCTCCGACATCAGGCGATGAAGGTAGGTGCCTCAAACAAGACATGCCATAGTCACTGCAGTCCAATCATGTGTAGCACAAGGTTTCCCTAGAGTGTAAATGCAACACATATCAACACTGCCCATAGCCACATGCGAGCACCACCCTGTACACACTGCTGGCACCCGCATACCTGCATCCACATTCCCCACTAAAAGGAGACAACCTGCATGGCACTGCCTGAAATCTGCCTCATCTACTGACCAGAATAATGTCAATCATTGTCATTCCAAAGTCCGCAGACCCATCAATAACGCCCTCCCTCCTTTGCTCCACCACAGGCACAGATTCACACCCAGAGGACCAGGACACCCCTGCGCCGAAGAGAGCCAAGAAGGCCATCAATAACGTCCCTGCACCCTCAACCTCAGCTGCAGTGAGGCAGACCCCACAACAAGCAGGTCCCACTGCAAGCATACCGGATGTCCCACCGGCAAGCACCCCTGTAGGCAGCAGGCCAGCAGCAGCTGCTCCACCTCCACCGACATTGCCTCCCACAGAAGGCACGGGGTCAGCGGCCAGCAGCAACATCGGTGAGACAGCTGCAACAGCTGCATGTTCAGACTCAGACATGGAGCACGAGGTCAGAAGCCCCACTGACCTACTACATTCCCCCTGTTTCTCAGACACCAGCCCCCATGAGGATCACACATAGGGGCACACAGAGGTAGAGGAGTGGCCTTCCACCCCATGCCCTGTCCACACTCCACAGGAGGGGAGCAGCCCCTCCATCACTCCACCAGCACTGGCCATGGCCCAGCAGGGCCAGCAGTCCCTCGAGGACATCACAGAACGGCAGCATCAACTGTCCACGATGCTGAATGAGCATGCCGCGGAATGTGTGGGGGTTAGGTCTACCATTGAACAAGCCACGGAGACCCTAAGGGCCGAAGTAGCGCAGAGCACTGCCACCCTGAGGGATGCCATGCAGGCCATGTCCAGGGACATCTGTGCTGAACTTGCCGGCTTGCGTTGTGCGCTCACTGAGCTCACCCACACCCTACAGGACGTGCATGCACAGGGGCAGCCAGGGACATCCTCCACTGCCAGTTCTGCACAGAGCAGCCCCGTGCGACGTTCCGGGCATAACCTGCGCTCCACAGCCAGGGGTGCCCCGGGGGCCGGGAGAGGGGGCTTGTAACAGCCTGTGGCCACTGTCACAGGCATCTGTTGACACCTACATGGTGTGTGTTGGGGTGTGCAGGGGGGAGGTGGGAGGGGGTGTGTTGGGGTGTGCAGGGGGAGGTGGAGGGGGTGTGTTGGGGTGTGCAGGCGGGAGGTGGGAGGGGGTGTGTTGGGGTGTGCAGGGGGGAGGTGGGAGGGGGTGTGTTGGGGTGTGCAGGGGGGAGGTGGGAGGGGGTGTGTTGGGGTGTGCAGGGGGGAGGTGGGAGGGGGTGTGACACGACATTTCATAGTTTCAATACACTTTTTTCTTTCAAAAAAAGTAATGTGTGGACATTTTCATTGCATATGTGTGCTTTATTGGTGTACAGTCCACAGTGTGCATGTGCCAGAGACACACAGTGCCCCAAGTGCAGTCTCCATGTGATAAACACCAGCCGTGTGTGCTAGAAGCAGTGGTCGATGATACTTTGGCGCATTGCACGCCCCTCCTGTGCATCGCCTCCTCCATGGGGTGTGTAAGAGGATTCAATTCAGCACTACAGCTAAGTTAACGCCTAGTCTAGAATACTGAATGAAAACCCTTATTGATATATCTTTAGGTCCAGTTCATGCGTTCTGGATGACTACCCCTATATAACACCCCTCTCTTGGAATCCTCCTGACCCCACTGAGCCAAGAAGTAGTTCTGTTTTGCAAGTTAAAAAGTTTATTTGATAACTTAAACAATATATATTATATCACGCTTTATAATAAATCGATAATTGAATAGCACACTTAATCTGATATGATAAAGATTAACAACAGAGAATCTGGCACTAACACGCTTCTATATAATCAATAAGGAGTTGACATGAAATGGATAAGGTAGCACACAGGTGAATAGGAACAAAAGAAGAAGGTGGTACAAAATGCTTTATAGAGTTCAAATGGATGCAAGGTTGAATGAATGAAATGCAGTATAGAAATACTCAATATGATTTCAACAAAACAATGTAATCACTTTTCTCTGGCAATCCCCTCCCCCCCTTGATACAATGCAAGGAAATGGAAGGAAGCACACAGTTCTCAGAAATGCAATCAAATGTGATTCAGTTCACCCCAGCAAGCTTAGACTACAGAAGTTTGAAAACACAGGCCCAAATTGCTTTGATATGTGCTGGCAATGAATTAAAATATGCTAAAATGCTTTTAATTCCCTTTCAGAGGTTCAGGGTGAGTGGTATCTAGTTAATATTAGTCCAGGCTCACACTAGCAATGATGCAGGGATAGTTAGCAGGTTAAACGAATTTCTGGCAAATGGAAGGCAAGCAGCAGCTGATGATTTTACATGTGGAGAAATTTGCAAATCGCAGTAAAATTCGCGGATGCGTGTTCCGCGATTGCGGTAAAACTATAAGGGGTAGGAATGCGGTTCTAGGTTCGTAGGAAAGCCACGATTCTAACCTTTCAGATGAAAGTTATTGCAAGTCTCTAGCACAAACGGTTGCAGAGATATGAGCGATTTTGTGAAGGTCGTTTTTCAGATTTGAAATTTTAAAGTTCAAAAAGACAAGTGCAGCTTGCAACTAGGAAATGACAAGTGACAGCTTTGCAAATGGCAGGTGACAGTTAGGAGACAGTTCTACTTAGATTAAAATAGGATTGAATAATATTATTTTAACTAGGAGATTGGTTCTGCACAGTTTTCTAGGTACTCACACTATATTCTTGAGTGAAATGGGCCTCATCACGGATCTGGTCAGGGTTTTAGACTCGCCTCTGGTCCCTGCACTTCACAGTGATCTGGGTCTCTCTCTTTCTGGATCTCTGGTCTTGGTCTCTAGTTCTGGATAGATTGAAGTCTCTAGTTTGGCTCTCTGGAGGTTTGATGGAGGTAAGTATGGATTTTTCCGGCAGAGCTTCCAGCGGCAGATGGAATTGAAGGTCCCTATCTGTCCTGTCTGTCTGCTTTTATGTGTTTCGAATGTGGGTGTGTTCTAGCATCACTGACCCTACCTCTCTCTCAGCTTCTAATTGGTCAAACTTCCATTTGTCACTTGATTGGGGAATGAACTGTGAGTCAGAGGGATGTCATTTTATGGCTTGCAGATAGGACACTCCTCTGTCAGATTGCACACATTCTATATTTGATAATAAAAGACATATTTCACAGTTACACAGTTGCTTGAAATTACATATACATGGTGTGGCTGAATTTAGCCATGTCTCTGTCCAAATCTGCTGTTTCTAAGAGCTTGCATTCAGAAATGGCACATAATTGACTTTTTAACTGATTTTTCAATTTCTGACATTGACCCAACTTTACATACATGTGCGCAGGGAGTATGGACATTAACTGATGAAGTTTCAGATTTTTAACATGCATACATTTAGAGTAATATCCACTTTTCCGCTAAAACCCCCCTGAACATACCACCGGTTCTAAAAACCTCTTAAACTGTGGGCAGAAAAATCACAAGAATTATGGTATAATTTATAAAATTTTCACATGTCCGCTCTATGAATGATCCATCTTTTTAAAGTTATGTTCTGGCTCCAAAGGGGTGTGGTTTCCTCTCAGCACAAGGTAGAAATACTGGTTTATCCAGTTCTGCCAAGCCAGCTTGCTCTCACAGGCAGTGCTCCTCCCAGCTTCTGCCAAGAGGAAGCTACATTTTACGACTGCTGTAATAAAACCTTTGCCTGAGTCAGGAGAGGCTCATTGTTCAAGAGGAAGCCATTTATGATCCTCTCAATAAACCCTCTGCCTGGGTGAAGGGAGTTGCATTGTTCACTCTCCTGCAGAGCACAGGTAATTCAATTATCAGATAGATGGCATATCCTTAGTGTGAGCAGCAAAAGGGCAGCTAGGCCTGGGAACACAGCTGTGACTCAAGTTTCACTCCTGATGGGGGTAGTTGCCAGGCAAATTGGAATCTCTTTAAGCTGTCATTTCTGTTCCCCAGTTTCTGCATTCAAATAAAACTAAACATTTTCACATATGCAGCTAGAAGGCTGATTCTAAGTTTAAAACTATGACATTTAAACAGTTACAAAGGCATGTGACACCAAACATAGGTCACTCATTTAATCTAAACATTTTCGATTTTAGTGTCTTTAAATCCAGTGCAACTTAAACTGCTGACTCCATAGCAGTTTTGTTATAAGCATTGTTTTGGGCTCTTCATTTCCCAGATTTTGTAGGCACACAACACTCCATTCTACCAAATGTCTGCTGGTGTCCAGTGAGTTTTTAGATGTGTTGCAATGTTTAAAATAGACAGTTTGAGCCTGCCTTCAGAGAAACACAGGGTGGTTTTAAACTGCCGGCTTTTGGATAGTGGTGAGTACTGGTACTGCACCCATTTTTGGGATTTAAGAAAATGAATTCCCAACAGTTATGGGTTTGCTTTTGGCAATCAGCATTGCTATTCCCAATGGTTTCAGACTACTGTGTGGGTAGTCCAATGGTGGTTTTAAAGCGCTTTGAAGCTAACCGGCGCTACTGTCTTTCCTGGATTTCGGCGCACATGTGGGTTTTCCGCCATCTTGAATTTTCTAAGCCCACAGCACCAAATGTTGTGGCATGATAGCTTAAACGTGGGTCAGGACACCCAACAGGTGCCGCCCCATCTGCACCCTCCTCATCCTCATCGTCAGGTGGTTGCAGTTCTGCGTCAGGGGGCAGGGGCACATTCCGTCTGACGCACATATCGTGTAGCATGACACATGCCATGACGATCTTTGCCACCTTCTCATGGCCATACAGGAGTGCCCCACCAGACCTGCTGAGGCTTCGGAACCGTGCCTTCAATAGGCCGAATGTCTGCTCTATGACCACACAAGTACGTGTATGTGCACGGTTGAAGTCCTCCTCGTGCTGGTTCTGCGGGTTCCGGACTGGTGTAAGGAGCCACCTCTTCAGGGGATAGCCTGCATCACCTGTATGTAGGCGAGAATGTATGTGTCAGTCATGTTGTCTGATCAGGAACATGATGTTCCACCATGGCTCGCATCCAACTGTTACTTTGGCTCACTTCTACATGCACTAATTGATTCACACAATGCAACCAGTATATGCTCATGGCTCCCATGGCCTGTTTTGCATGCCATCACCCAATGTATGCAGAGGGGTTGTGTGCATTGTGAGTGCCCATCCTCTGTCTCCGTTCTCTGTGTTACTCACAGCCAGGTGGAGTATGCATCACCCCCCCCTTTCAGCCAGGTGGAGTAAGCATCATCCCCCCCCCTTTCAGCCAGGTGGAGTATGCATCATCCCCCCCCTTTCAGCCAGGTGGAGTATGCATCATCCCCCCCCCTTTCAGCCAGGTGGAGTATGCATCATCCCCCCCTTTCAGCCAGGTGGAGTATGCATCACCCCCCCCCCCTTTCAGCCAGGTGGAGTATGCATCGGTACGTCATTCACCTGCCCACTTCCATGACATTGGACTCACCGAGTAGCCAGGATCTTGGCCCTGCATGTCGCTCCATGTAGCGTGGTATTGTGGAGTTCCTCAGGACCATAGAATCATGGGTTGATCCGGGGAATCGGGCACAACAATGTGTGATGATCTTGTTGGAGTCACAGACCATTTGCACGTTGATTGAGTGGAACTGTTTCCGGTTGCGGTACGGTACCTCCATGGCACGTGGAACCACCAATTCCACATGGGTGCTGTCGATGGCACCAATGCAACCGGGTATGCCGGCTAGTGCATGGAATCCCACTTTGGTGTTTGCAATCTCCTGGCAGTCCGTGGTAATGAGATGTGGTCGTCTGTGTGCTTGAGGAGGGCATCAAGCACTTGGATGAGTGTTCGTGAGAATAATGGTTGTGAAATGCCATGCAGGTGCCCCACTGTGTGCTGGTAGGTGCCTGTGGCCAGGAAGTGGAGTACAGACACTACCTTCAGTAGGGGGGGGATGGCGGTTGGACTTTCTATCATGCTGACGATGTCGTTGTGTGTCATGTCTACGATGGCGGTGATGGTGTCCCGGTCCAAACGGTACAGGGTGTAGATCTGCTCAGCAGTAAGGTTGAATGGATTGGCTCTGATGCGTGGGATTGGGGGCTGCCTGCGTGGTGGCACTGGCTGTGCTGGTGGGGCTTGCTGGGCCTGCCTTGCCCTCCTTCTCCTCCTGCGTCTCCTCTGTGCTGCCTGTTGTTGTTGTTGCTGTTGTAGCACATGCATTGCTATCAGGTCCTCCAGCCCCAACATTGCTAGTCGTATTGGTATCATTGTGGAGTGTGACTGGGTGTGGGAAGGGGTGGGGTGTGCTCTTTTTGTACTTCCCTGTCTGTATTGCCTTCACCTGTGCTGTTTCTGTGCACCTGTGGCAGCTGCATTCACTTAACATGGCCCTTTACGGTTGGTTCGCGATGGCGTTATTTGCACAATGGCGGTAAGGTACTTAACGGGCTGGGTGATGGCGTTAGGTGCATGTCCGCTTGGGTCGGCATTTGCATACCTTTCCGCCATGGCGCTAAGTACGGTGTGGGCGGTCGCGTGCGCGCACCCTTAGCGCAGTTAGCGGCAGCGTTAACTACGATGCCGCTAATGGCATTGTAGTTAACGGTCACGGGTCATGATCAGACCTGGCGGAAAACGATGGCGGTAACCATTTACCGCCATCGTTTTTCACTTAGCGCCAGGGTCGTAATGAGGCCCTTAGTCTTGAACTTTATTCTCTCCTCAGCTCAGAGCCAGTGTAATGATTGTCTGGCTAATGTGATGTATTCGCTTCTTCTAAGTTTTTTCACTATCCTAACAGCATCATTTTCCAGAACTTGACATCTCCCTAGGTCTTTCGCTGTTGCTCCAATGAGAAGTGTGCTGCCATAGTCCAGTCTTGCCAGCACGATGGCTCTACCTATTGAGGCAATATTCCCTTCGTCAAGAAAAGGACTAATAGCCTTCATTAATCGTAGGTAATAAACTGAGTTTTTTTGCAGGTAGTTAACCTGAGCTTCTACATTTAAAGAGGAGTTAACCATCATTCCCAAGGTTTTAACCTGGTTTGAATCCTGAATTTTGGCTTCATTGATCCTGAAAGTCCCATACTCAGTCCCCAGTTTATCGAGTGAACTACTGTGCCCAGATAACATAAGTTCTGTTTTGGTGTCATTGAGGCACATCCAGTCCTTCTGTATCCATTCATTTATTTTACTATAGACAGATGCGACCGCCTCACTATCCTCAATGTATGATCCTTTTAATTCAATGACCAGCTGCGTATCATCTACATAATTTGTGAAAAACACCCCAGCTTTCACCAAAATATCACATAGACTGTGCATGGAGATGTTAAATAACATGGTTGAGAGACTCGCACCTTGAGGGACTCCAAATAGAATTGCCAAGGGGTCAGAAAAATTATTCCCCCAATGCACTCTCGCGTGGCGGTCCGTGAGAAAGGATTCTAGCCACCTTAAGGCTACATCGGAACACCCCACATTGTCTCTCGTTCTGTCTTGGTGTTCACTTCATCAAGAATGGCTGGTATGGGGCAATTCCATCTTCATGTGGAATGCTGTACTCATGTGATGTGGGCCAGGAGTGCACCTATTAATACACAGTCTCTCTCTTGAATCTTTCTGAGGAAATGTGTTGTGTCCTGCATAGAGCTTTTTGTGTCCATCAGCAGAGGTTTAAGATTGGATTCAATATATCCAGATATTGCTTAGATTATCTATTTGCTCTAGAGATAATTGGTCGGCTTAGATTTCCTGGTTTGTGGATCTTTGTGACCATGTAAAAAATCCCATAAATTGGATTGTTTGGCATCAGATGTTGGAGGTGTTCCTCAATTTTGCTTGGCATGGATTTCAAGACTTGTTGCAGAGTTTGTTTGTGCTCTATGTTGGGGTGATCGCCAAGTTACTGGTAATACTGTGTGTCAAGGAGTTGTATATACTACAAAGCAGTTGTACTCAACATCATCAATAATACATTTAGATATCATTTCCTAAATGTCATAGGCACTCTATGCTAAATAATGTACTGGTGCGGAATGCTAGCCATAAATATCTTTATTATTTTAGCTCATTTCATTGTTTTTCAAAGCATTCTTATCATTTTCATTCTATGCATATTTTGCTTATTTGTTTTTTTTTTTAAACATGTCAAATGTTGAAATAGACGTTAAACAATATACATTTTCATAACAAACCTAGACAAACACTGCATGCTGTACATACCGCTAAACACCCAAGATCAATATACACACATACACATGAAATTGCGAATGCAGGCCCTAAATTGGAATGCAAAACATTACGTAATTTGCTTTATGCTGAGCATTCCATACAATTTATTTGGGACTACTTGTGGAAACATGCACTGAATATTAAAGTGCAATCACTATGGCAGTTTGGAGAGATAATTGATGAAACAACTATGTATGGTTCTTTTTCCTACATGTCTCTGCATGATGCCTATTTAGAATTATATACAAATTGTGCAGGACGCCTATATTGTGCACCCTATCTATCACTGGACAAGTAAATAATGAGACTTGATGACACTCATGTTTAACTCCCTGTCCACTCTTCAACTTTTAGGACATCAGTATCTTGTGACCGTGGCCAAGTGACGGACACCAAAATGGACAGAAATTTCACATCTAATGTTTATGCGGGTTATCCAATGTGGGATGGAACACTATCCAAATATGTTAAGCCTACATTGGTTATACAACTAGATGGCTTATTTCAATTTAGTTGTTTTGATTTCAATATTCGAAGTACTGCCATCAATTTGGCAGTCCACTGCTGTTAGTGAGTGATGAAAA